>NC_079156.1:96237184-96556294 GCF_947563725.1 Argiope bruennichi | reverse complement strand
CGTTATTATGGAAGGGCAGCTAGAAAGAAACCCTTCATCTCGCAAATAAATAGGAGAAAGAGGTTAGATTTCGCAAAATCCCACGTTGATTTATCCGAAGAGTTTTGGAACACAGTTATTTTTTCCGACGAATCAAAGTTTAACATTTTCGGCAGTGATGGACGACGATATGAGTGGAGGAGGCCAAATACTGAATTGGAATAGCAACATTTAACTGCTACTGTAAAACATGGTGGAGGCAGCGTCTTAGTTTGGGGCTGTATGGCAGCTAATGGAGTTGGCAATCTGTATTTTACTGATGGTATTATGACAGCAAGTACATACATTGACATTTTGCGCCATAACTTAAAAATCAGTGCCCAAAATCTTGGCTAAGGAACATCATTCGTTTTTCAACAAGACAATGACCCCAAGTATACAGCGAATCTCACCCGTGAATGGCTACTCTACAATGCTCCTCGCCAATTAAAAACCCCTCCTCAATCGCCTGACATCAATCCAATTGAAAATTTATGGCTACTGCTGGATCTAGAAATCAGAAAACATAAAATTTCAAGTAAAGATGACCTCAAACGTTTACTCTTGCAAGAGTGGCACAAAATTCCCAACAGTACAACAAAGACCTTCGTTTCCTCTATGAGAAATAGATTACAAGCTGTTATAGATGCAGAAAGTATGCATACAAAGTACTAAACATATACCGATTTTGTTTTCACTCATTATTTTGTCAGTTTCATAATTTTGCCAATACTTTTTTTTATCATGTAAATTTTGGATTTTCTCGTAGATTTTGACTAAAAAAATATTTAAATGAAAATTTCGTTATATTTGTTTGTCTTTTCTCCTTCTGTAATCGCTATGTTAAAATAAAATTTGTAAACAAACTTTTTTAGCAAATATGATCATTTATAGGCAATTGCCAATACTTTTTTTATCCACTGTATGATATAACTATTAATATTATGCACTATATTTTAGGTTATGATAATTTTTCATGTCAAATGCCTATATTATAAACAAATATGTTTCAAATCAGGAATTTAATAATTTGCAAACGATATTCTCCTTCAGTCTATTTTTTTTTTGGGGGGGGGGGTCCTTTTTTGTTTAAAATATATTTGATATTGAAACAAAATTTTTTGAATTTGATACATTTTTTTAAACCAAAATAGCATCTTTTATATAAATTATAAGATATTCTAGATAATTATTATTATTCTAAACTTATATATATTTGCATTCTTGAAATCTGCAGAAAATTTTCCGAACTATTAAAATAATATTTTAAATAAATTTTTGCACCTTTATTTGGCAAAATACCATTTCTTTTATTTTGAAGTATATTTTGTAATAATTGTTACAATTATTGAACATCTTTCACATTTTTTTTTTTTAATTCGCAGAAAATCTTCCAAATCCTGAAACCTGGCGCAATGGTATTGTTCATCGATAACGCCGCTGGAGGTTTTCAAGAACTGATAACTTTGGCAGCCAAAAAACACCATTTAATCCCTATATTCGGACCACTGAATCATGAGTTGTATGTCAACGAAACGTTCAACCTGGAGAAATTCGGCTACAAGAGTTGTTACAAAACTAGGGTAGCTGTTCAACTGCTGCTGAAAATTGACCCAGGACATTACTCAATTGGAATGAACTTATCTTCGAAACCATATCTTAACCAGACGAATCATTCTCAAGGACACTTGTTGCAATACCGATATGAAGCTAGAAATGTCAGAATACCGATTAGATGGACTGAGGCATTTATGCCAATGCCATTTGATTTGAACAGTATGTACAACATTGATGTTAGACGTACTGCACTCTTAAGAAATCGAAATTATCTTAATTACAAGGGATTTAATTTGCAATATCCCAGTTATTTTCCTGCCCTCACGTGATAAGGACGAATTATTTACAATTTTAAATATGATTAAAGTTGCTACAGTTTGTGTATGCTGCGATTTACTTCTTATATGATGCAATTATGGATTTTATATTTGTATTACAAATAATAATGTATTTTTAAAATAAGTTTCGTGATTTTGTGTTATTGTTTCTAATTTATGTTACGACTGCCATGATTATATATAATACATAAAATTCTTAGAACTTTGAAAATAATTTTCAATGTATTTTAATTAGACTCTTAGGCTAAATTCTTCAAAATAATGAGAAATGATAATTTATTTTTGTCTGTCTTTACTTCTTTATAAGATCTTATTGTTGGGAATACTGCCATTATTTCTATTTCATAAACAAAAAAAGTAAACATTTTAAAAAAAATTTTCATTCGAATTAGTTGGGAAATGTTTTCTGATTTATGAGAAAGGTTGACAGTGTAATGAGACGAAAAATGTTTAAGATAACTTTAATACCTTTCTTTCTTAAAAATGTTCAGAAGGCCTAAAATGAAAATGTCCTTTTTTATTTTAAAGCAGGATCATTTAAAAAAGCACATTTTACTTGGATAAGACATTTGATATTTCTTGTACTACCCGAATAATAGAAGAAACGTGCAAATTATTGAAACCTTTATTTCTCAAGAAACTTAGAGCTCTTGGATATATGATATAATTGCGCATTATTTTTAATGTATAATTTGTGAGTGTAATATTTTTATCAAGTTTTGTATTAAATTTGCATTCGAATAAAAAAATTCTACAATTCATACGAATTTAACAAATTATTAATCTTTTTTAATGACTGATTTATTTTCCTTTATAACAGAAATAATTTTACCAGCAAAGAAAATTCGAAAAAATTTCATTTTTTGAACTCATATTTAAAACTCATAAATTTGGGCAAAAAAAATCTCCTAAAGTCAAACATCTGATTATTTTTGTTGAAATTTAAATAAGCTGCTACTCGTATATAGTCTATTTAGGGAATTAGAGATTATGGATTTTTAAATACTGGAGGAGAAAATTTGACAATAGTTATTTTACTTCATTTTTAGCAAGAATATAATGGGCCCAAAAATCTCTTTGATGAAGAATAAAAACATGGCTTAGAATTCAATTATTCAAAGTAACTTTATGTACAAATTATGCAATGAAAGATTAAAAAAAGAAATGATTCGAAAAAAAACCTCCCTAAAAACCCTTAAATTTCGAATTGCTTTAGAACCTGTTTCCCCCCCCCCCCTCAGGTCTTTAAGGATAATGTCTGTAATTGAATGTCTAGTGATTTTCACGTAAAGTGTCAACAAACATATGAAAAAAACTACTGGTTCAGATTTTTTTCCTAGGAAAACTCCCTGCTGAAACGTATGGATACTTCGAAGGCATTCCAACACTTATTTTGTCTATAGCATTGGCGGCGATGAGCATGTTGTATACGTTCCTGATCATTTATTCGAACAAAGAATGGCCAACTTTTTCTTGACTGTGAAGGAAGAAAATAAAGCTGTATTTTAACAAACCTCTCTCTCTCCACTTACTGAACATCCTACATTTTGTACGTACGCACTACTTGTGTCGCCATCTTGTAAGCGCAAGGTTTGTAAAATTCATTTGAAATAATATTTTTTCTCAATTTCGATTCTTATTAAATTTAGAAACATAAAAATATGCTGTGATTTATTTAAGGAATAAACTTTTAAAGAGGATGGGCATTTATTTTCTTTTTCAATGGAGGAAAAAATTACAATTTACTTGATTTTATTTTTGAAATCAATATAAGTTGCCAGTAAATTTATCAAAACTTCTCACTGAATGTTTTGAGTTATACGATTAATTTTTTTTAAGTACTCAGTAAAGTATACATTTCAAACCATAAAGAATTCTTTGATATAAAATATCAGTTTTATGACTTCGTTTATTCACTGCGCCTAATCAGCAATTTTGAAAATGTTTTAAAAGCAGGAATTTTTTTTTCATTTTAAAAAACGTTGCCACAGAAATCCGCTAGATAATAGATAAAACTATTCTACAAGCTAGCTTTAATAGTCCCTTTTCAACCCAAATCCTTCGGATACAATAATGAGGCCATTATGATAGAATTCCACCAGAACAAATCTATACGGTCATCAAGCAGAAGAATAGAGAATCTGGCATTTAGCTCATTAGCCCCACCCCCAGAATCGTAACTAGCAGAAACAAACCTATTGGCACAAAATACCTCCATAACGTTATTCGATTTTCTAAATGCGGGTTATATAAAGATATAAGGCCGGGATAGTCTGGTTGGTATCGCGGTGGATTCGCATAGCTTGAGTTGTGAGTTCGAATCCCGCCGACCGAAAACTCTCCGTGTGTGTGGTGGCTGGTGCACGTATAAATCTGTCGTGGTCACAAAGTCCTCCATGTCAAGAGTAATACCATTGGGGGTACTGGTTCAGAGGTGATAGTTCTCTGATTCAGGCCTAAATTACGATCTGTGGTCGAGTGAATGAAATGCATGAATGAAGTCCGCCCCGTACAACGGGTTGTGATGCGTGAGTAGATAAGACGTACACTTGGCCCTAGATGGCGTTACTGAAAAACAAGAGAAGCTCTCTCTGCTTAAAATCTCAGAATTAGTCAGCGGGCTTGTCTTTGAAACAACAAGACAAATCCCTAAATAGCAGCATAACACTCGGAGTTTGAAGGGTTGCAATATTTTATCTTTGCATGATGTTGGTATAAAATCTATTTCGTGTTATAAAACAGTTTTATAATAGAGTAAAAGAATAAACTTTAGATTTGAACGTACCATTATCTGCTTTAAAAAATGATTCTCCAATCTTTACTTCAAAATAATTCTATAAAGTCACAAAGATTTATTAAAACAGTTTTATTTAATATACAATGCATACAAAATATTCACTATAGTATCAATATAAAAAGTACATAAAATACAACAACAATATATTGGACTTCAGTGTGAATTTAATAAAAATTTTTTTGTATGAATAAAAAGGAATTTCCATTTTTAAATGAATTCATTTTCATCCAGCAGGAGCATTAATAATAATAAAAAAAAAAAAAACTATGAAACCAGAGTTTATAAAGTCTCCGGCCATCTTAAATATATACATTTTAATACTAAAACAGCAGCAAAAATGTTGTATGAAACAAAAATTTTAAAAAGATAATCTTACAGGATATGGTGAATATTTTATAGAATTCTAACTAATATGACCTTACTGTAAAAGCTTATACAACTTTATTCTATAGCTGCATTCCTTGTTGGTGCAAAAGAAAAGTATTATTTTGAACATTAAATACGTATATACGTAATATATACGTAAATACGTATACATAAATACGTATACGTAGATACGTATACATAAATATGTATACGTAAATACGTAACCAGATAAATACGTATCTTAAGGCACTAGTCTCTTATTGTTCAATAAGGTTTATCTTAGTGCTACTGTGAGAATAATAACAATTCTATGCTACAATCCACAGTACTGTTATAGAAGTGAAAGCAGTTGCATGCTACAATCCACAGTACTGTTATAGAAGTGAAAGCAGTTGCATGCTACAATCCACAGTACTATTATAGAAGTGAAAGCAGTTGCATGCTACAATCCACAGTACTGTTATAGAAGTGAAAGCAGTTGCATGCTACAATCCACAGTACTGTTATAGAAGTGAAAGCAGTTGCATGCTACAATCCACAGTACTGTTATAGAAGTGAAAGCAGTTCCATGCTTCATTCCACAGTACTACTAGAAGAGGACGAGGAAGCATAGAAATCATAAGTCGAAGCCAGCGTAACTACAAGATGCCTTAGGAAAATTATGAGCTGTGTCAGTTTGGTCAACATGTTTAGGAATGTGAATACAAATTGCTAATTTTCTCATTTAATCTTGCTTTGAATTTGATGAAATAAATCATACATTGAGCATATTATTAACCAGGCAATAACATTTACATTTTATTCTTACACTTTTGAGGTTTCATATCTGCATTATGGATTCGTAGAAGAATAAGAAACACAAACCATAACATCTTTGGTTGCATACAGGCCAAATTATAACATTAAAGTGTAAAAGTAAATTGCAACAATATCTAGGTTATTTTTAAATCACATCAATCAACTAATATCAGTGACAGAATTAACTATGTTAGTGAAAGGCAACCCAAGAATTTTTTAAACAAATTATTGTAATTTAAATGATATTAAAATCAACTTAATGATATTAGTATAAGCAAATATTAATTAGTACATTATTAGTACAGCAAATATTAATCTTTTACTACATAAAATTATATATTCAATATGATTATTAGAAATGCATAGTATTTACTACTCAAGTATTTCCATGGGAATTTCTATTAATAATTTTAAATAATATTTTAATCATTCATACTTCGCCTGTAATCTTATTGTAGATTTTAATACACGAAGCTTCCGATCTGTTTTAAAACTGAAAGACTTACTTGAAAACCAGTTTTTCAGATAGATCAAAATTAATAAACAACCATTTTCACGTAAGTGTTTATTTAAATACTTATGGTAATTTAAAGTAATCACCTTTTCTTCCTTTCTGCTGAAGCATCCCGGGTGAACTGAATGGTAATCTTCTCAAAAATACAGAAGCTGAAGTTATAAATGAGTCCTGATGGTCATCACCGGTTGCTATACAATTCCTCACCATCGTTGGAGTGCAGGTAAATTGATCCCTATACTATTATTTTACACATAAGGAAACGAAAATCAACCACCATACCAGAAGCTTTCAAAGGAGAGGAAAGTGGGAGATGCATGTACTTAGAAATTACAAGCCATTATCAATAATTAACTATGAATAAATAAAAAAAAAATGTTGCGAATTAAAGAAAAATATATTATATATATTTTATAACATTTTTTTTCTGTAAAAAGAGGTATATAAATTCTCTATACACCAAATACTACGAAGTACACATATAACAATGTTAATTTTGTCTATATTTTATGTTTTTACCTATACCTGCGCAATTTTACTACTTCAGTATTTTATTACAATTGGGTTTCTGTTTTGCAATCTTTATTTCTCAACCGAAACGAAATTCATAAATTTTTTTCACTCTTTTCATCGACTTGTTTTTACATTATAAATGGATTTAAATAAAGTGCTTGAATTTAAGTGAAGTGCACAGGAAGTGCTTGAATTGATCTATAAACTTCTAGTTAGATCAATATAATTCAGTTTCAAAATGAATGTTATCTAATCAGTAAGAAAAGTAATGAGCTAAAGGATTATAAATATTTATTTCCAATAGTTTTTTCGTGGTGTATGTAATTATATCGACGCGTTCTAAGCATTTTTTTTTTGCATAAAAACTTTAAAGAATTTGAATTTATGCTATTAGTTTTTATTATTGATTAAAAATTAGTTTCATATTATTCCTTATAGTAAGATTTTAAGAGCTTCAATGTTTGCATCAGATGCAAAATTATTTTAATTTCCCGCCTTGAAATAAACTGAAGCAATAAACAGATGCGCGAGAAAGCTTTTACTTATCTTATACTACTCTATAAAATGAAAAAGTAATTTGATAAATTATAAGAGGAGACAATGATTAATTCCTTTAAAACTTTTTCTAATAGAAAAAAAAGATTTCGATAGATAACTTCTCCTAGATTTAGTTAAATTAAACAAGATTTAATTTAATTAAATTTTTTCCCATGAAAAAAAAAACGATTTATATTCTAGAAACAAAACTAATTTCACCGAAAATGAAAATCAATATGAAAATTATTTCCTAAACAAACTTTATACATTTGCACATTTTTTAACAAGATGCAAAATAAACAAATAAAAATATTTACTGCAACCAGAAAACATAACGCAAAAAGCATCCTTGTAGAAACAGAGGAATAACCACAAACAATTTCTTGCGAACACAAGCTAAAGGTTAATAACCCTTTTGTCCGTTTTGTGAATGCATCTCTTTAATGTTCATGAAACTTCCATTTCAGTCTCTTGCACAACCATTAAGTGGAAAAACGGTTATTCATGATGAAAATGAAAGCATTTGACAAATAGTTTGCTAATTCGTTGCATTATTCTTCTGGAAACATATTAGTACTCATAAAAACAACAAATGACTTTTTCCAGTGCATGGATATTGAACACATATGGAAATATAGCAGGAATTTTGTCATTGTGATTCCAACTCTATGAGAAGGAGCAGCTCTTGACAGAATGTTTACAAATAACTGATGGACGTTGATCCACTTTTGGCACAGCCAATCAATCATCAGTCATACTTCTCCTCCGGCACACTCAACAGCAATTTTTGAACCATTGACGTTATTTTTCCTAGATGGAAATGAAATAATTAGTCTTTCATTCTATTAGTTGTACGTCTTGAAATAACTACTCTTTGTTAATTATATTAGTTGTACGTCTTGAAATAACTACTCTTTGGTTATTATATTAGCTGTACGTCCTGAAATACTACTATTTGGTTATTATATTAGTTGCATATCTTGAAATAACTACTCTTTGTTTATTGTACGTCCTGAAATAACTACTCTTTGTTAATTATATTGGTTGTACGTCTTGAAATAGCTACTCTTTGTTTATTATATTAGTTGCACGTCTTGAAATAACTACTCTTTGGTTATTATATTAGTTGCACGTCTTGAAATAAATACTCTTTAGTTATTATATTAGTTGTACGTATGGAAATAACTACTGTTTGGTTATTAAATTAGTTGCACGTCTGGAAATAACTGCTGTTTGGTTATTATATTAGTTGAACATTCTTTAAATAATTAGTAATTAGTTCTCAAGTGCTTGCAGTGAATCTATTCTTAGAGAAAGAATAAGTGACGAAGTGTTTCAATATGCAGATCGAATGCTCATGGTGTCAAGGTCATGGTCTGTATTTGGTAGGATCAGTTAATTGTGATATATGATGAGCTGTTGAAACCAACTTGGAAAAATTGCATGGGATAAGTATTGAACGCATTTTATGCGTTTGAGCAGAGTATTAAAGGAGAAACAGTGGCAATATCAAAAGAGGCACGTTAGTATCCTCCAGCATGACAATGGTCTGCCATATCTCAAAACCGTTCAAGACATACTTGCAAACGTTAAAATGAGAGGCTTTACCTCACCCGCCGTACTCACCAGACATTGCTCCTCTCAACTATCATTTGTTTAGGTTTTTGGCTCACAGCCTGGTTGATTATCATTTTACTTTTTCTGTAGAAGTCCAAAAATAGGCAAATTCGTGGATAGCCTCAAAAGACGCATTTTTTTTCTATATTGCAACCATAAATTGTTAAAAAGGATGGGAAAAGTAACTAGCGACAGACAGTACTTTTTAATTATGAATAAGCAATCATTTTTTAAGAATAAAGCTTCAGAATTGGGAAAAAGAAACGACGGAAGCAAAGTTGTACACTTAATATGTTCTAAAAAATTTTGCCACAAAAGTCGAAAGCGTCGAAAAGCGAACAAGTAATCTTCTATTTCATTTAATTTCAAATTTAATGAATTCAGGTGCTTTAGGAACTAATTTTATAAATCACCACTTAACAATCTTTAACAATACATCTTTACTTCGCAAATTTCAGAACCAATTGAATTTATTGCAACCAATAATAAGAATTTTTTTTCGCCTATTCATCATATCAAATATAAGCAAAAATCAGAACTATTTATTATAGTTCTTGAAAAACTCAGGTTTCTTTTAAAAGGTGCGAATTTCTGTACGTGGTGTTGCCTTTTAAGTGAGGCAATATACTATAGAACTTTCAGCTTTAAACATACTTTTGAATTTTATGGTAAATTAAAAAAAAAATGGCACATTTGAGTCATTAACAATTTTATATTCTCATAAAAAATGAAACATTTTAACCGATTAAAATGTAAGAAATGTTATAAATATGATCTTTCAGAATACACAATTTATACGGAACATACACATAAATAATCGAGTTGAGGTTTTTAGAGTTTATAATTTAAAAAAAATTAAGTTTGGGAACGAGATTAACTTCTTGTTTTAAGGAATGAAATTACTACAACCTATTCTCTACACTTTATTAACATAAGATATTATACGATATTTCCACGATGTTCAATATTCTGAATATCAGACAATATCGCGAGATATCGTGACAATTTTATGTAAATAGGGCGGGCTTATATTTGAGAAATATAACAGTAATATTATAACTTGATACTATAATATATATATGTAAAGATATTTTATAATCTAATTTAAATCTTAATTTCCAAATTTTTATCTGAATTTAGCCCAGGTTAACTTCATTCTAATATGGTTCCTTATTTACAGATCTAATTCCACTTATTGTATTTAATTAATTCTATACTCACTTTAAAAAAACTGCTCACTTCAGCATTTTCTTACGCTTTAGGAGATAAAAATCCCTAATGCTTACAACATTCTTTTAAAGATATTTAATATTCCCTTGCCTGTCAACATGGGGCAAAGAAATCCCTATTAAAATCACTGAAGGGAAAAAATTCTGCCTCTTTTGCTCTTGTATCGCAATGTAGACTGACGCATCGTGTATCAGCGTTTGTTTCTAGTACAAATTATACCTCCCAGGATGAAATAAATTGAACTTAAAAATTCAAAAGTTTCTTCTACTCAGCCAAGCAGCTGTTCGAATATGTTTAAGAATAATAGTAAGAAAATAAGGTTAGCAACTAGTCAAATGCATAAACAACAGAATGTCGTTTCCAAAATGTCTATTAATTAAGAGAAAAAGCTAATTCTTTTCACCTATTGCTTTTTTGTAGAACTTTGGCTTGTTCCTCCAGTATATAGTGATCATGTAAACTGGTATGCCGGTGAGCGTAATTGCAATCCCCATGCCAGTTTCCCATGGGCTCACATAAAATGGGAAAGTTACGAGGAATCCACACACTAATAGGAATGTGACTGGAAGAATGAGATTGACCTAAAAAATAAGTTAAAAAAAAGTCATATGTAAGTACATTAAGTAATGATATGATAATGAATTTCAATCACTGTACAAGTAATTTTACATACATTTATGATTCTGTGAAGGTGTGGTGGTACAACACGATTCCATCTCATTTTTTTAACCTGCTCTTTTTATTTAATTGCAATTTATTAATTATTTGAATGTCAATTAAAAAATATATAATCATTTTAATGATTTTAATGTCTTTTTAATGATATTAAAAATATAACACTATAAGTCATAAAAGCAAAATTTCTTAAAGATTATTATGAAACTTTGTTCAATTATGATTTGAAGTCTGATTTATTTTCTTGAGTTTTAAGACAAGAAAATGTAAAGCGGATGTCTCGTTTCAAAATTTCGAATCCAACAAATATACGAAATCAGTGTTTACCAGTGCTATAACTTTATCGCTCACTAAGGTTAATAAAGTTGAGATACTAACTTTCATTGCAGTCTTCAGTATTATTTTAGGTCTTTTGAAATTTCATCTGATTTTTTTAAAAAATAATTACTTCCAAAATTTTGGAAACATGCAACTAATAATTTGTAAATTCTATTATTAATTAATAGATGGCAGCACAGTACAAAAGTAAGGATTTTATTCGTTTTATTTTCAAACTACTAATTCATTACTGCTTCCAACTGACGTGATATGATCTTTGACTAAACAATGGACTTTAATGTTGATTTTAAAATGTATTCACACTTTTGCGCTCGTGTGTCGCTTTCTCACCGAAGTGCGGGAGTGGTATTCGTATTTTCATTCATTCTCGGAATGATCGTTTCCAAATGAGCAGAATCCAGAACTCCTAGAATGGACAACATGTAGAAACGTATTTACTCTTCTGAGCATGTGGCATGCTCCCTGTTACTCGCCGCAACATGTCTTATAATGCAACAGTTGCGTGAATCATAGCAAATTAAAAAAATAAAAGAATTACGTTTCCACAAATTAAAAAAATAATCAACCCGTTAAAGATTCATTTTTGTCTATGATAAAAAAAAAAATCTATTGAAAAATTTAATTAAGTTGATAAGTTTATTCAAAAAGGAGCTCCCATGATGCAAAATTTCTAAATCTATACTGATGGGATTTATAAAGCTTTCAAACAATAGACTTTATGCAGAATTTATAGATTAGTGCATGAGCACTTTTATTATGGATATTCTGTACATACATATTCTGTAAAGAATCATGTCAGAAAAATAAACTGTATATTAAATGTTTTATGAGTCAAATCATGAGCTTGCATAAGTATAATGTTATTTATTTTCGATCGGAAACATGATCTTACCTTAATAGGTCTCTCAAGGTCGGGTTTCTTATATCTCAACCACAGCAAACCGGCAACAGAGAGGGTCACAAAAAGGGCTTCCACAAATGCTGTATAGTTAATAAGAACGTAGACTTCAGTTGTAGAAAGATATGCCAAGCTTAGGAGACACTAAAAAATTTATAGAGGATATTAGTTATGAGTGTTTGGTACTAAGGAACAAGGTTAAAAAAATCATTGTTGCAACATAAGAGTGAAAATTAAATTCTTTGGTTTAAAATTAAGGAAAATATGATTAAAAAAATCAGTTGGTTGTCAATAGAAGACAATTTCTTTGATTGTTTTATAATTTCAGTTTATAAAATATTATAAATAAATTAATCAAATTTTAATAAATAATTCTAAACCTAAATCAGAAATGTTTGAAATGAAAATAGTTCGATTACAGTACGTCGGAGCAAGTGAAGAATAACTTATTATTCATATTACTTTTTGAAAGCTTAAGTTTATATAAATGCATTAAAATGCATTTACAAGAATTTTTTTTATCTGAGAATAATAAAATTAAAATAAGAAATTTTCTACAGAAAAAAGTGATACATTGCTGGAACATTAAATCTAGACAAGTTCAACCTTGTATAGAGCGTAACCTTTTTTTAAACATAAACAAAAATGTTTCAATTGTATTTTTTTGTACGCATGTTTTGCACACACATACGTTTCTTTCTAGACGAATTAATATCCCGAAATATGAGTGAATTCCCATTATTTTTCTTCTGAAGTTTTATTTGAATTTTTTTCCTCAAATATTTTTTGCGATACTACAATATTTCGATTGATGTTGTAACGATAAAATATTTAATAAAAGAAAGTAAGATTAAGATTTACATTCATTTAAATGCCTTGCTTTTGAAACTGCTCTTGTTTTCTATTAACTTCTGAATTCATATAAATACCTACAGATTACTTGCAGAAAAAGATTTTTTATAGCTTCAGAGATTTTAATATATCAGTAAAAAAATAAACATTACTTCTTGAAAATATTTTACATGCATAGAATGTCAGAATTATTATCAGAATGTAAGAGAAGGTATAGAATAAAATATTCCAATTAAAAACTTTGTGGAGAAAAATAAACAATGACAGTATGAATGCCAAATATTTGTTGTATGCATTTAGAAAAATGGGGAAACAAAATGACTGTAAAAGTTTCTAAAATTCAAGGATAATGGTGAAATCATTAAAGTTAATATAATTTAATACTCGAATTATAATAATTCAATTATATACTTAAAAATTATATACATGATATATGTATTAAATTATAATTAAATGTAAATTGTAATGATATAAAATAGCAATAAATGCTAATAATGTTAATTATATGGAATTTATTCATAAAAAGTAGACTTAGGTGAAAAGTATCATTATAAACAACAGACATTTTTGTACTCATTTTAATAGATTTGAGGCTAGTAACTATCAAGTGATTAGTTCTGAACAGAGAAATTAATCACTCGATAATTTACATGTAGACGTTTCAAATGTGAGAAGTTATTACGAATGATCCTACTCAGAATACGTGATAACAAACTGAATTAAAAATATATTTTATATTAATTCTCAAATAAGAGAATTGATATGCGAGCTATTTAAGTTGTAAATCAGATTAAACTATTAATTTTCTTTTACTCTGATTAAATTTCCAATTGAATTAATAAAACGAAAATGTTTGAAGAATAAGAAAAATGTACGAATGATTTCAACAGAAAGCATTGCAACTTTCATTGTCAATCGATAGATGGCGCTGTAAAATACTAAATTCAATGCTTTTTTAAACTTTTGTGGAAGTTCTTTCCACTGTAGAAACCCTCTGAAATTATAGATTTTGATTAATTGTATATAGACCATTTGAATTGTAACATTGTAAAATTTTTCAAAAAAAAAAAAAGCCATTTTATTGTCCCCACTCCAAGATTGGGAAAAAATATAGAAGTGCAATAGCCATTTTTCGACAATCCTTTTCTTTCGAAATATTGTAATGTTTGAGAATTTAATGGCCATAGATATTGAAAATTTTTATCAAAGTACTTCCTGCATAACAAGTATTTTAGAGGAATTGCAAAAATGTTAATATTTACCTTTTAAAGTTTAAGATTTTTGCTCCAGACATAAATAAACTATCTTAACCTTCGATGACACATTTTATCGGATTTCTTAATATCTATAAACTTTTAAATTTAACATCACCAATCAAATGAATTGCCTTTTCATTTTGAGCAATAAAATGGATGATTCAACGCTCTGTCTTTATTTTGTTCGCTATCCGGCAAAATCACAGAATGGTTTGTTTTGAACAGCCAACACATCAAAATAAATAAATAAAATTTAAGCAGCAAAGCCAATTTTGCCATGTTTTGATAGTTTTTTTTTTAATTATTTTTTTATAAAGGCTCAACTATAATAGATTGTTATGGTTTGATTTTGGAGTTCAGTTTATTAAGAGGCGCAAGTTTCATATCTGACTTTCTTCATAACATTTCATACTTTAATGGGTTGGTTGCCGCATGAATCACCTGCGATTCACATCTAATTTCTAATTAGATAACTTTTCCCAACATTTAAGAGATAGCAAAGAATAAGCTATCTAATCGGATAAGTGTGTCGATTCACAAGCATGAATCGTCCAAGCGAACGTATTATCTTTTGTGTTATGCCACATGTTTTACTGTGAATCACACGTTTTGTTTCGTAACAGTTCAAGGTAATTTTGTAAGGGAAAATTTATTTCAAGTAAGCGAAGGAATAGGAATATTTTAAAGAAAGAAAGAGTCGCGCAAGTGTTTATAAAGTTGATGAAATATTAAAGTGAATATTATAAATTTTAAGGGAATCCTAAAGCACCGGAAACTTATCTGTTTTTTTGGAGTAATTTTAATTGAATTCGAATGGCATAGTCTTTAAAAAAAGTTAAAGCTGAATAATATTGATGAATTCAATCAATTTCATAGTTTTTTGTAACTGAGTAACAGAATTAGAACGGGATTTTAAAAGATATTGCAACCATTTTCAAATTCACTTACCAGAAAAACTAAGCTTGGAGCTGGAGTTAGGTAATTGAGATTAATCATTGAAAGACAATTAGGTAAATGGCCCTCTCTGGCTCCTACGAAGAATAATCTGTAAAAAAAAGAACTGAATTGTAGGGGGAAAAAAAGAACTATTGAAATAAAATTACATAAAATAATTTTTGCCTTCTAAAAAAATAGCTTGAAATTTTTTTAATAGACATTAGTAATTAATAATTATTAATAATTTGACATTAACAGGTAAAAGCACAAGGTTTGACGTTATATGCCGAATTAATTTCTATCTATAATCCTATACAGTTGAAAATTATCCACGTATTTGAAAGCATTTGAACAGAATTTGTGTTAAAAGAATTTTTTTTTTTTTTTATAATAAATAAAATACGTTTAAAAAGAGATTTTCATGAAGATTATCTCATGATTATGGAATAGATAGTAACACTGCTTGCTCTGTGCAGCGGTAATGCCATGTTTTTTACATGATGTTAACATGATTTGTCGTCGCTGCAATGGGATGATGTTGCTAATATCCTTGGTAAAAGATTATATAATACAATTTGAAGAAGCAATTCTCGAATTTTTATTCTTCGCAATTCCAAGGAAATAGTCCAATTTGCATCCTTGGAAAAGTTTTCTTTATACAAGCCATGATGGGAGTATAGTGTAGTGTGGAAAGCAGAAAGCAAGAAAAACAGTGAGAATGTATTTGGAACTTATTTAATTTTAGAAAGGAATTTATGTCGAATTAATTTCAGCATTTTGGTTATGTGGAAGAAATAAAAGTCTGCACAACTTAGAAATTAAAGTTACAATGGAGACGGAGTTATATAAGAATTAATGGATTGTGGATTATTCAGAAGTTTATATTATTGTGGTGCCACACTGATGTCCTGATTGGAGAGCTGTTCCTATACATCCTATGCCACTGACGGACTCGATCATAGCAAGTGAATTAGATCCGAGACTCGACATGAGATGGCGCTCGACAAAGAGCAGACGATTCTTAGAAGGAACTGAACTTTAAAGACGATGACGAACTGTGCTTTCAATCTCTAATCTTTTAATTTTTTTTCATATCCTAATTCCAAATCTGTAAAATCTTTATATCAACTAAATATCTATAATTCAATAATCTCAATTATTGCCACCAGCCATCCTCCAGCATTGTAAACATCTATACAAAATTATTAAGCGTTGGATTCTTATTTATGTATGAAAAAAAAACTTGTAATATATTTTAAATTAGAAAAATACTTTCACTGATGTGTAGAATTATATTTATGTAGTTCGAATCAATAAACGAATTGCTGAAGAAGTTATAAAATCTAAAGTTTTATGATATCAATTGGTCTTATTAATCATTTAATAAAATATTCTTAACAATCTACATTTACAGCAAGAAAAAATACCACACCGCTATAACTACAATTAACCACGTTCTGAAGCATAAAGTTTCATCAGTTTGAGTTAATCAACGGCAGCCTCTATCAACAGCGTTTGTTGATTCTTCGAGATAATCACTGATGAAATATAAAATAATCATAGATATTAAAAGATTTATTTGTTCTGTAGCCAAAAATGAGTAACTTTCCGTGTTTAAAAATTGTTATTTAAGTACAAGTATTACATTTATGTCAACTTTTTATATATGGTATGTAAAAATTCTATATAAGTAGAATATTTAAATTTTTTTCTTAAAGTTTTATAAAAACATATGTATTTATTAGTTCTTTAATAACTTTAAGTTTCCGTTTTAAATCAAAAGCTGAAATTTTCAAACTAAGAATATGTACTAATATACTGAGTGTTAACTCTAGAATTGCCAGGACCGCCAATTTGATGGTTTTCAAATTTCACGATTAAAAATTGATATAATTTATGTATTATTCAAGAATTTTATGACAACTTTTAATGAAATATAAGAACAATTACATATTCCTTTTGAATTTCCACTCAGCCATTTTAATTTCTATAATCAGTATGACCTATACTTTTTATACAAAGACCCATCATAATGACGCCTTTAGTAATTTCAAAGTTTACAATATTTAATGGATTATCTATGCAATGATGGACATCAAAATGTATTAACATTCATTTATGCATCGTTTTCAGACATTTCCTGGAAACATTTGATTTACATTTCTTATATATTATCTGAAGAGCTCTCTAGCGAATACAGTTGCTGCAGAAAAGAAGCCGCTTCCAGAAACAAGAATGGAAAGCAGTAGATTTTACATCAGACAACTCAAAAAAAGTCCTCGTGAAAGCAAAGATTGCCTAATTCGATTGTGTAACAAAATCGAAGGGATTTACATTTGTAATGTATGCGCAAATTTGTTTGTGGCAGGTGTTCATCTAGGATAACATGTACTTGTAAACTACGTGTCTCATAGTTAGGTCATTCAATATCAAATGCGATATCCTATAAATGCAAATACAAAATATTTTTCTTGTTTTTTTTTACTAATAATTTTTATTATATTAAATGTGGTTTTTGTTGAATTATATTCTTTTATTTACATAAACTAAACCAAAAGTTACAATAAACGCCATGAAGATCAAAAACGCGCCAATTTTACGGGTGTGGTAAAACTAGGTATATATTTAACATCACTAGTTCTAGTGTTAATATTTTAATATGAGATTCAATAACCATCTCATATGAAATAAGTATGTTGTGTTGAATTTGATTAAAATTATCATTTAAAAAATTCTTCCACATTTTATGATATTACAGATTTTTGACATTAAAAAGATTTAAAAAAAATCCTTACCTTGCTGAAGCAAATATGTTGCCATTTAATCCACCAAATGTCGAAAGAGCGACAGAAAAAGGCATTATCCAGGACATCACACCTAAAACTCGTTCACCGAAAGTCTGAAGCACAATAAAATTTGAAAATTAATATTTACACAAGTTTCATAAAATATAATGAAAGCACTCAAACACGGAATTGAAGGAAGTCATTTGCTCTCATCTCCAGGTATTCCTTAAATAGCATTATTCGAAAACTGACAGAATATTGTTGAATAAAGAGTCTAGAGGATTTCTTAGTTTACCATCAAGTAGAATTTATAGAAATGTGGAAAAGTTCTCAAAATTATCTGAGACTACAACCCAACCTTATATATTCGAATTATGCGATATCAGTTATATTAATGTCCCATTTTAATGCAACACTAGAGCTATTTTAGGACGGACCTCGTAATTTTGAGCCGCGGTCAGCTGACGCCTGAGCTGGCACTCCCTTACCTAACTTACGTACTACATCAACGGGAGGCCGTTCGGATTTAATGTGGACAAGACCCATTTATACGACGGGTCTTCGATGGAATCGGGTATCGAACCTGAAATCGCCCCCCCCCCTTCGCTTCCGAAGCGGAGACATTAACACCAGGCCGCCGCGACATCCGAATTATGAGAAATGTCTTATATACTATCCAGCACACTAAAGTAGCTTTCACATAAAGAAGATGACACATTTCCTCTTTACATTATCTTTAAACTATGAATTTGACTAGAATACAATGTTTAGTAACAGGGGGTTAAATCCCCTTCTGTCACTAAATAGTATTATAAACTTGAATTTAAATTTTATTGGTTGAAATTAATTTAATTTTTGAAATTTTATTGAATTTATATTTGTAAGGCAAAAAGCTTTATCAATGTTTATGCTTATCGTCAATTAAACTTATGTTTTTAATATGTATCAGATTGGAGGCTATATTTCCGTAATAAAATAATTAAAAGCTATTTTTAAGAATTTTAAGAACTAAAAATAGGAAAAAAAAAAAACTAAATTTTTGTTTGTTATTGTTATTTTTGAATTTTGGTAATTAATCCCTTTAGTGATATTTGTCTTGTTTCATAAGTGAATTTGGAAAATAACCTTTGAAAAAAATAATTATATCCGATTACATTTGAAATTTTTTACACAACATATCTTGCTAAGCGTTATGATACAGGTATTTTTAGTTACAGTGAAGAAACATGTTTCTTATGGGATGGATTCCGAAATTTTGAGCTACGATCGAATGACGTGGAAGACGAGTTTGTCCTCCCCCTTCGAACTTCCTTTTATACCATCAGAAAATACCAGATTTAGCCTGTACTAGGTCCACATATACTGCAGATACTTAATGAAATCGGATTTTGAAACTAATCACCGAACACAGAAACTAATACCACTAGACAACCGTTACTTTTTCGATCAGGAAGTTAATTAGAAAGCACTGGCTCCCAGTTTGTAAACAAAAATGGCATAATAAAATATACCATACAATTTTGTATTAGTTTTATTGTCATCATTTCTTATATTTTCATATACCACACATTCTCCATTATCATGCAAAAACTTTTAGCGATGAAAAAGATTTCAGTGCATAAGATTTCCTTTACAAACCTTGTAATACAATTCTGAAAAGAAAAAAAAAAGTCTTTCTAAGCTTTTTGGATGAATGGGTCGAGTGTTTAAATAATTAACGGTAAAATATTTAAGGCAAAATGAAAGTGAAAAATTGTAGAAACGTTGTGATAATCGAATCGATAAGTAAAGGAGTAGATATGAACGGGCATATCTGCGTTTTAAAAAACCGAGACTATTACTTTTAGAGTATTTTACTCTTTAAATGAGGCTGTTCCAGAGTTCTCTGTTAAGCTCGCAGACTTATATCCCCACATCTTCCATCCTACCCGTATTTTGGTGAAATCCAAATCGCGTAAAAAAACATGTCAGAAAATGGACAATACTAAAGTGCTATTTCTCAATGCTATTTAGTTGCCCGATTTCAGACCAACGAATGATTTCACTTGTTTGAATTTAAGTTCACACTCCATTTATGGCATTTCGGAACAGGGAATTAAATTAATAACATAATTCTTTTCAGTGAAAGTTGCAATTTTTGTCAATACCACTCTCTTTAGAATATTTTCTATTTCCAAAACCGCCTAATATAAAGCACTCAACTTGCATAATGTTTTCAAGAATCAATAAACAAATATATTTTATACCAATTTCTGAAAATAAAGGAAAATGCTCGATAACTGCATTTTGATATTAAATATTGTACCGATAATTTGGTATTAATATTTTTTATCGATTTTGTTATTAATATAGTATTATAATTGACGTGAATACATTGTAAAATATATAATGTATCCGCATTGATTAATGATCCCAGCTATCTTGTATACACGCTTCACTGAATATATTTATTTTCAACATACCAGTAAAGGATTTGATCATTTTGAAGTGGGGGAAAAGTGTGAAGGATTTTGCAAAGTTCACTATTTTTTAAAATTTAATATAACACCAATAAAACAGGAAATCAACATATCCACTGAATTTATTTAGCGAAATATTCCCAATTGTAATAAATAAAAGCGCTATGAAAAATTCACAAAATTGCTTATGCAAACATTTCGTTTGCCTTGATTAAAATTTACTGACTGATCTTCAGCAACAAAGACTGTCAATTTCCGATACCAAAATGTCACACATAATGGATACAAATGACTTAAGTGACTGAAAAAGAATTTGAAGATGTCGCTTATTAAAACTTTTTTTTTTCTTGAAGAAAAACATCGGAAAATAAAATTGTTTAGCTTAAAAAAAATTATGATTTTGCAGCGTATGAAGTCTGTAAACAAGTGAAAATTACAGACTCCTTAATATTTAGAAGGATTAAATAGCTACATCAATCCATTCAGATTCAGATAGGTAAAAGCTTTGCAACAACTTTTGTGTAATTACAAATTTATTTAAATGGAACTGGTAAAATTGCACCTGCAACTTAATAATATTGCTGCCGTATTCAAATGAATACCTTATATAATGCAGTTGGATATTATTATATAATTATCAGACATAATGCAATGTTATAAATATCGTTTAAACATCTCTAAAAATATTGTTTTCTAAGAAAGTTAAAAATAGTACTATTTTCGTAAATGGGTTAAAAAAATTATAAACAGCAATATTTCCCGGGGCGTGTGTTTAATCTTGTGTTTGTTTATAAATGAACTCAAATGTTCTATTCGTTGAAAAATCAAAAAGTTTAAAGATATTATTAGCGAGAAATACAAGATAATGATACAATAATATACGAGATAATGACAAATTCGTGTTACTATTATAATGTTAACGGTTAAAGTTAAAAACATCCATTAAAAGTTAATAAAACATTTAGAAAAGTTACAAAAACCAAACCAGCAAAAATAATATGTGTTTGTATAAAGAATAAAAAAATTGTTGTAAAAATTTGGAAAATAAAATATTGCACACTGTTAAAAAATAAATCGATTTCAATAACACAAAAACTGTTCTGAACACAGGCGTTTTGAACCTTCCCCTATAATTTAAAAATGCCTATGAAAAATATTCATTTTTTCATACAATACACAGATATATGCCAATTCCATCGCTTACATTCCATTGCTCTCAAATTGCAAATATTTTATTAAAAGTTTTAATATTGAACCCAGTAAAAAATTTCAGTAAATGGAAATTCTAAATTAAAAAAAAAAAATCTGAATTCAGAGTTTTTACACATGCATGGTTATTCTGTACACGTGCCATCTTTGGTAAATCAAATTCCATAGCTTTATTTACATGTCAAGGAACATGTTAAGATAAATAGCTAAAAATAGCTTATTTGCAAATATCTTTGGTTCTAATGCATGATATGAAACCGTTTCCTCTAAATAAACTGAGCGTGATGCCAATGTCACACGAAAAAAATTCAATCAGCTGAATCAGAGATTACTGTATGTGGTTGTATTTGATCAAAAAAACAACCACGTGTATGATGTTGAAAATGTGTTAATATTTTCATGTATTTATTTTTACATTAGCAGCGTTATTTAAAAAAAAAATGTTTTTAGTTGTCTCGTTTTGCTGATGGCAACTTGTAGTTCACTTCTATAATGAAATAAATTAGGTTGAACGTATTTGCGATAGGCAATTGTTTTTCTTTATAATAAAAAAGAAAAAGGAAACAATTTTTCATAGGCAGCTTTAATATATGATGCATCTAAGACGAATTTTGAATTATTTGTGTAGATAAGTGTAATAAATTTGTAATGAAAATAATTTTGCAATAATAGCATAAATAAATTAAATGAAAAATTCGTAAACAAAAATTTATCAAAAGCTAAAGTCAAAACTGTTTTGAACACATTTAATCATAATAATAATCCAGTTTAATCTAAATTAGATTTAGCTTGGTACTCTAAATGATCCAGTTTAGTTAAAATGATTCTTTCGTAACTAATATTTTCCAATAGTACGAGGTTAATAATACGGAAATATACAGGATGTTCCAAAATTAATTGAAAATAGGAATTTGCTACCCTTTGTGCAGTAAAGTATTAGCAACTCTATTAAAAAAAACCATTTGACAGCTGATAGTTTAAAGTTAGTAAAAATAGACCATTACATAAGAACAATGTGTTTTCATTGTTGAGCAATATTTCAAAAATCATGAATATCTGGCCTCCACAGTTCAAAAATTTGAGAATTGGCCCCCTAGATCGTCTGATTTAACCCTTAACTGGGGAGGTGCGGTCTACGAGACCGCATTCCATTTACACTCAAATTAAATTTTCTAATGAACGTATTAGTATGAAAAATTGCCAATATATTTTGCAGATATTTTTCTTGATATATATATATATATATATGTTAGAAATTTTTCTAAATATATTATCATTGTAAAAAGTAAATGCGTTGGAACATACATTTTCTTCTCCAATTACATGTTACAATAAATAATATTCTTGAAAAAACATTACTTTTTACTTTTTAAACCATTTATTTCTACAGTATTTGAAGGTATATAGAAGACAATATAATGTAAAATTCAACAATTATATGAAAAAAAATGACAATGGGTAAAATTGGTCCTTTTTTCATTGGCTTATGTGATTTTCATAGCACGGTTTTCTAGGGCATTTTAAACATACAGGTTAAGAACTAGTATAAAAATCAACCTATAAATTTTGTATATATATATCTTGATATATTAATATATTTTATAAATTTTTCAAAATACATTATCACTGGAAAAATTAATTATATTTGAATATACATATGAAAATCAGTTGAATGCGAGCTTTCATCGACAAACTCTTCTGTACAGTTATCTTTATCACTAAAATCACTTTCTGCTTCATTTAAAAGTGTCCGGAAAACTGCTTCAAAATAGGATCAGTAAATTGGATGATATTTCGAGGCCCAAGTTTTAGCGCCATCTGTTAAGCCTTGTTTATCACTGGGACACTAACAGGGAGATGCGGTCTTAGAGACTGCGCTCGAAGAAATAATTGAATTATTTTAAAAAGCATCCACTGAAATAAGTTGAAAAAGTGCATGTGTATTGAAGGCTACAAAACAGGAAGCTACAGGGTCAATCCATTCAATTGAGTTAAAAATAGAATAGGGGTGACGAAATTCAGTCAGATTTAGGCAAAATGGTCAAGGCCAATTTCAACAAAAGAGTGCGAATGCGCCAGCAAAGCAGTGGAGGCCATTTGTCCGATGTGTTGTTCCATACATAATCCTATCTTGTGTACTTTACGATTGAAGAAAAATATATAAATTTAAAGAAAAAAACTGGGCTATTTATTCAATTCGAATCTTGAGTCAACACATTATTCTATTGTGTAACGCACCATTTTTGCTAAACCTAAGTTATCAGCTGTCAAGTGCGTTTTTTGATAGGGTTGCCAATACTTTATTGCACAAATGGTGGCAAGTTCAAATCTTCCGTTAATTTTGGGACACCCTTTATTTATCAGAAGGTGCGCGAAAAGGTTTTTGGGTGACTACTGCAGCTGAATGATTATGTAAAATACACACCAATCTATAAACCAGTAAAAATTGCCTGTCAAAAATTTGGTTTAAAAGTAAGCGAAATTTCTACTTACCACGGCCACAGCATTTGATGTCAATATTTCATCTGGGGTAAGAACAGCGAAATAAGCAACATTTGCCAGAAAGTAAATCACTGTAACCAAAGGCAGGGATATGTAAATTGCGCGAGGTAAATTCCTGCAAGTG
The DNA here is from genome assembly GCF_947563725.1 of Argiope bruennichi. NCBI lineage: Eukaryota > Metazoa > Arthropoda > Arachnida > Araneae > Araneidae > Argiope > Argiope bruennichi. The sequence continues at coordinate 96,531,973 of NC_079156.1, read as the reverse complement.
AATGAATATTTATTGTAAAGTACTTTTAAATATCACGTTTTAAGGCCTTTGCAAAATTTGGGTATGTAAAAATTAAGTTAAATGATGGTTTACCTGAATGGATCTTTGAGTTCTTCAGTGACAAAATTCAAAAAATTCCTAAAATTAAAAAAAAAAAGTTTAGCTTAAAGTTGCAAATGCTAGGTAAAAATAACATTAAAGCAGAATTTCGAAATTTTAAAAAACATTCAGAGAATAATTATTATTTTGTAGCAAAAATAATCGAATAGCAAACTGAAGGTAATGTTGCATTATCGAAAATAGTTAAAATGGATAGTCTCAAATATCTAGCGCATCAGTTTAACCGCCGGCGTCCTGGCATAGGGGTAGTGCGTCTTCCCCGTGAACTGGACGTCCCGGGTTCGAATCCCGGTTCAGGCATGGCTGTTCTTCATCTGTGTTCTATCTGTGAGGTGTGTGAATGTGCCCCCCTGTAAAAAGGTGTTGTGTAAGCGAATGTGAGAGTTTCATCTTCATATGAGCTAGAAGTCAGACTTCTGCCCTCAGGAATCTTTACCCTCAGAAGCTACTGCACCCCCTTTCCGTGGTAACGTGGGCACGACATCATCATCATCATCAGTTTAACCACTTAATCTGTTTACAAAAGCGTCATTCGTGCTTTTGCAAATACAGCACACTCCCAATTATCCGCGGAATTGGGTGGCGCGGCCGCCGCGGATAACAAAAATCGCGGATAATCCGAAAAAAAGCTAAAAACTTGTATAGCAAAAGAGAAAACAGTCATTCCAACTTTGGAAAATCGTTTTATGTACAATGAAACGTAAAATAAACAGCAGGAAATGTTTAACTAACGCTTAATATTTTAGTATATCACTCAAAACTAACCTAAAATGCATTTTGTTAATGAAAACAGAAAAGTGCTTTGTACTTACGAGAGGCGTCAAGGATACACAGCAAAATTAATACATATGTACTGTTTTAATACTATAATGTGTTATGTAATTACAAAAGTATAAATGTAAAACTACACCTTTTTGAAGAAATCAGTCATTTGTGTTTGCTTCTTGCTTTGGAAGCATTTTTTTCTTTGCTTGGAAGCAAAAAAAAAAAAAAAAAACACTTAATGCGGCAGGCGCGGATAATCGGGAATCTACTGTATATGCTTTCCATGTTTATGATTCTATTTTCGAAATAATGCATTTTGAAAATAGAATCATAAACATAGTCCGTTATAACAGTTATAAGAGTACATCTTGTTCTACGGATATTACATTAAGTAACATAGCACATAAACCAAATAAATTTTATGAATTAGGGAGAAAACTAGATTATTAAAGAATTAAAAACTATTAAAATGTATCCTAATATTTAAAAAATTACAATCAATATATTGATTTTACTTTAATTATTGATTGAAACAAAAGAATTAAAAATGCTAATACGCACATGGCAAGATAGATTTAATAATAATAAATGATTAATTGCTTTAAAAAGTACGTTATCATTAATGTATTAAAACGCAGATTTTTTCCTTTATGTAAACAAAATGGTAAAATTGTGGAACCAAGAGTTTAGTTACATTAACATCCTGTTTTAAAGCAACACTAGGACGACGAGACGACACCTGAGCTGGCACCCCCCAATCCACACCAAACCACACCAGCGGGAGGGCGTATGGCCCGGACGGATTTAACGAGCACCAGACTCGCTTACACGGCGGTTCCTCGTAGAATCGGGTCTCGAACCTGAAACCCTTCGGTTCCGAAACTGAGACCTTACCACCAGGTCACCGTGGCCCTACGTAGAACTAAGAGAAATATTTTTATATTTTAATTTGAATTAATTTCCTTAGAGGATTGTTTTCAATGTCATCAAATGAACCCTTAATTACTTTGTTTCTATCTCACGATTTTTTTTTTGATTAAGGAATTATTGTCTGCTTATTAGAATTCAAATAAAAGCATCTGTAAGAATTTTTGAAAATTCTTTTCTCTTTTTACATATTCGTATATAAAGAGAATGTATTACAGCCGTAAAAAAAATTCAAACTCAAATGTTTCGTTTTCGTAACAGATCACCTTGAAATCCGAAAATCATTTTTGGAATTATGTCTGTCGGGGGGAACTCGGTAACTCAAGAAAACAAACAAGCAAAGAAAAAAAAAAAGCAGCATAGAACTAGATAGAGGGAGTTTATGTGATTCTAATCCCAACTTTGCCAATTTCTATCATATTTTGTACCGAATCCACCGAACAGAAGTAAGTTTGTCGGTCCAGTGCACGTGAATCTTAGAAAGACAAAACGCTAGATGAATGAAATGTAGTATATAATTTTATCAAAAGAAATCAGATGTCTATTAAACACTGAAGTAAATCCTTCAAAAGAAGGGCTAATTGTAATTGTATGCATGCAAAAAGCGCTATGTCAAAAACAAACAGAAATGAAATTTTATATGCCGTTTAGCGACCAAAAATTGTAGATTCTTTAAAAAAAAGTTGGGCCCTATCACTTGAAATGAAGGCATTCAAAATTATTGAATTTTTGTCACTCCGAAGTACAAAGCGCTATACATTAAGTCAAAGTGCGCTGGAGTAGGAAAGGTATGTGTTTATCTGGGAAGGAAAGACTTGCTCTTGCGTACTTGAAATAACCTTGAAAGGTTTACTGTTTCTCTCTCAACTCTTACCGACTTGATAAATTACGGGGATGTAAATATTTATTAAGAGAAATGAAAGTGAGGTTCCAGTTTTTGTTGATTCTTATTCAGTATGTTCCCATTAATTAGTCTACCTAGTGTCCCAAAAATGACTGATGGATTTTGAAATTCAAAAGACGAAATGCAATAGAAAGGTATTGTTTACAGCCCTATGTTTGGGAAATCAGGGAATATTATCGCATTAAATTGCAAATTTAGTTAATACTGCCATCGAAAAGTGGTATTGTATTGCATCTGAGATATTGTACTGCAGGTATGTACTGCAACTGATATGTTTGCACGGATGTCTGCAAATTTCCGTCTTAGACTGAGCCACGATGTTGCTGCAGTTGGGAGTTACATTTCAAATTTTGTAACAGTCCTTGCAACATTTTCATACTGGTTTTTATTTGTTATTTTGCAGCGCCACCTGTCAATGGCAATATTCACAAAACTTACAATTTGATGGAATAAAACACCCAAATTTCTCAAACGTAAAGCCACAAATGATACATTTCTATCACATGTGGTCTATTTTTAATTCATTTAAAAAATCTATCAGCCAATTTTGGAGCACCCGGTATGCTATATATCATAATTCATCATTATAAATAGAGTAGAATTTTAATAATCATGTAGATACCAAATCATATTAGAGGGATGTCGGACTAACGAAAGCATAATTAAAGATAGTTCATTAAAAATCCCATTTTAATAGTAAAAAATCAGCTTACTGCACAAAATATATTGAAATTATTATCATTAATTTTATAAATATATGAAATACATAACATGAAAATTTTATGGTAAATGGTACAAAACCATTCAAAATCCCATTTTCGTCATGCTAATGTCACTGAAATTTTTATGGAACGATTTTTTTAAAGACCACCTTCTCTTATAAAAGGGGGTAGGATTGATGCATTAACGCATTATTCAAAGCATTGCATTACACATTAATTATTGCAATTTTTTTTCTGAAATTTACTATTAAATAGTACTTTTTATACGAAAAAAAAACTTAAATTCAATTCAGTAATTGATAATCAATTTCCGAGAATATTAAAGTATCGCATTTTCGCATATCTACACAAAGTTTCAGGAACTCTAGTGCAACAGAAAATGATTGAAAAAAAATCTGCAAGAATTGTATTTTTATAAAACATGAAATAAATCAAGTTAAATGAAATCACTCACCATCCTGCGTAAGAGAAAAGACCGGAGTAAAATGATAAAGCTATATATCCGGGGTCTGTAGTTGTGCCTTGGAACGCATTGTCAAAATTCTGGGTATTTCCTGAATTTAAAAATATATATATATAAAATCTAATTTACGAAATATAAATTTTTAAAATTTCTTTCTGATAATCAATAATTTCCACGAAACAATCGGCGTTTTTTGCTTCAAGTGATTCATTATTTTTAATGAAATGTGATTCATTATTTAAGTGATTCATTATTTTTAATGAAATGTGATTCATTATTTAAGTGATTCATTATTTTTAATGAAATGTGATTCATTATTCAAGTGATTCACTATTTTAAAAAATAATAAAATTCATTATTTTTAAGTGCGTTTCTCATACGGACACATTAAATAGTTTTATTTCCTGCTAAATTTGCTCAGAAGTGATATTTATCTTACTTTTAATCTTCAAGTAAAAAGTGAAATTTATATTTCAGCAAAATTGATGTACATGCAGATATTAGGTTGGGAAAAAAGAAATCCATTAATTTTTCGTTAGATGGCTGTAGTGATTTCAATATCTCGTAAAGTATCCAAACAATTTCAGATGTACGCTTGCTGGAAAGGCGACATTTCGCACTAAAAAATTCTTTTGCTTTATTTTTGCTAGGTCCATTTATTATTGAGTTACAGGGTGTTAAAAATAGAAGTCAAGAAAGAGAAAATTCGGCACATTTTACGGTTTTTCTTTGAAAAAGGTGAAAATGCATGCCAGGTGGCTGAAATTGTTAATGATGTTTATGGCTTCGACACTGTAACAGCCAGTTATGTGCAATTTTGGTTTCGTCGATTCCGTTCATATATTTTTGATGCCCTTTGCATAGTTAGGCCCGTCGGCGGAAAAAATCACAGAAATAATCGAACATGACCGGCATGTTAGCAGTCGCAGCATCGTCTAGGAGCTAACGATCGACCGTAAAACAGTTTTCAATCATTTGCATAAAGCTGGATACAAAAAGAAGCTTGGTGTTTGAGTGCCCCCCCCCCCACACCAATGCATCGAATTTCTGTCTGTGAAGGACCTGGCACCTAGCGATTACCATGGGTTATTTTTTGCATTGCAAAACTTTCTTGGCAATAAAAAATTGGCACAAGAGAAGATTGTGAAATTCGATTACTAGAGTTTTTCGCCAATAGGAACCAAAATTTCTATGAGAGAAGCATTATAAAATTACCTTTAAAATGGCAAATTATAGAACAAAACGATGCATACTTGATCAAAATTGGTAATCCGAACATATTAAATAAAGTTTTGAAATTCACGTAAAAATAACGGATTTTCTCCCCAACTTTGTTATTTAGAAGTTACAAATACATTTATTTTCATTCAAACGGAAACTGTTTTCTTGGAAGTAAATATAAAATACAATATTTTTATTATTCTTGTAACGGAAAACAAAGCATACGCTAAATAAAACAAATTTCTGATTTATTCTTTGCTTAAATATATGTGTATTTTGCATGCATGCATGCATGTATGATCATGTTTATATGTGTGTTCTTAAATTCTGTAAAATTTTGAGTGCTCAATCTGTGTCTATGTAAATACTGTAAGAGAATATTTTCCTGTTGACGTTTTACAGGTCAGACTGTTTGATCTTTGCGCTATTAAATTTGGTATATATAAATTTTTTCGGCAGGAATATGCAACTAGATTTTAATAACTAATTATATATAGAATGCGAATTTGATGTTTTCTCAATATAAATTCCAAAACCTGGACAAATATTTGCCATATTAATTAAAATTAAATTAAAAGATTAATGATAAATTTATTTGCCGTACATTTGTCTAAATTTTGACAATATTTAACAAATTATTTAATTTAATTTTTAGAGTTAAAATGAAGTTGAAACTGTTTTCATTTCTTCACAAATATTTAAAATCGTATGATTATTTTTCATTGGGAAAGCTAAGACAAAAAATTTGAGATTATTATTTCCACGATTTATAAAAAGAAACAAAAAGTGAAATTATAGTTAACATGAAAGATAATGTGCAATTTGAAATAGATTATCCGAATAGATACATTCTTTAATGAAACTAAGACATCGTGGGTCTTGGTCCATAAGGGAGGTTTATATACACAATAAAGGGAATTTATGTAAGAATATTAAAATAGCACGGCTATAATATTTATCACAAATATATGATGGTTTAAAATTAGTTTGTTGATAAAATCCTGAAGATCATGCAATAAGTTGTTTAAAATTAAACGAAATAAAAATTACTGGCTATCCATCTGGTCGCTGAAGGCTGCTAATATTTAAAATAAGTCAGAATCTATTGCTGATGTATAAATCTAACTATGGTTAAAGGATTTTATTGAACGAAAGTGAAAAATATACAGATTGATGGATTAAATAAGCCTTTGTATAAATATTGGAAAGGAATTGCAATCAAAGCATTATAGAGTATTTAAATAAATTCTAAATACACCAAATACATTGAATTTTCTCTGACTTATAAGAAAATAAAATTTCTTACCCAAGGATAAGTGATAGGCACCAGCAATGATGATAATGATGAGAGCAACAACTTTCGCAAAAGTGAACACATCTTGTACACGGGTTGCCCACTGTACATTTCGGCAGTTTATATAAGTTAACAAACCTGAAATAGATGCATTCTTTATCGACTTTGTACAGTAGCTATTTCAAAACAGCAATCATTAACTGAAAGAGACACGTCTGAAATTTTACTTTTCGTTTACAAAGGGGGGGGGGTACCAGGATGAAAAACCTTCGGTTACCTTTAGTTATATTAACGATTTTTCAAAATACTTATCATAATTGATTACAATGCTTTAAATGTGACATAATCATGCAATAAAAATATTGTAAAATCACTTACATATAGGCATTGCAGCGACCAGCCTTACCGCATGAGCAGGTACCATGCAACTTGGAACAAAGGGTGTCAACAGGTAGTTAGCGAATACTAATGATGAAATGGCCAAAGATACAGGAGTGAGTACCACCATCTGTGCCCACATGTACAGGAAGGCTGCCATTTCTCCAAAACTCATGTGTATGTACGAGAAATGGCAGCCAGAAGCTGGTATTGAGGTACCCAGTTCGGCGAAGCACATTCCACCTATCATCGAAAACATACCCGCAAAGACCCAAACCCCAAGCGATAATCCGACAGAGCCAGCATTCTTGAGAACCCCTTGAGGGGATACAAATATACCCGAACCTATTATAGCTCCCAGTGTCATAGACACAGCAGTGGCAGGTCCAATTTGTTTCTTAAAGACCACACTTTCTTTGCTTGAATTGCATGCATTTTTAGACGATTCCAACAATTTGGTTTTTTCGGAAAAATCGAAGAGGCAAAGATAACTTAATAATTTTTGGAACATCTTGATTGGTTCAAAGATAATACAAAAGAAAATAAAGATAAATTCAAGGAAAATTATCCATTTTCCCAAATTCTACTGTTCAAAGATACTTGCGTGAGAAAATGGATCGCGAAATATTCGCGATCCATTTTCTAGAATCAACTGCATGCATTTCAGGAAGAAAGTAGAGTAGTGCCTTCACAGACAGTAGTAGATGTAACAACAGGTGTGCTTACATTTCTTCTTATTTTTATCTGATATCTTATGCCACATTTCAATCAGGTCAATTGTACGCAAATTCACTGTAGCGGCGCTAGAGCTATTTCATTCTGATTTGTTTTATTCTAAGAATTTTATCATAACCATTTTTATCAATGTCATAGTAGCTGTTATAAAGATAGTTCAAATTTGGGGATATGACAAGTGACATTTATTAGCAGTGTTTAGAGTACGTTCACTAAACGAAGGAAAGTATTTAACCAGTAAACTATTTCGACCATTTCGGGAAATCTGCATCTAAATTGTGTCGCCAAGATTTAGCGATGACGAATATACTCGCCAAACACGGTATGTGTAATATGAGATTATGTTGTAATGAAATAACTTTTTTTAAAATTTCAATAATCAAAATTTATTTATTTACTTTAACATACATTTTTTGCACATGAACGAAAAGAAAAATAATTAATGCATTATTTTAATTTGCTGTTAGAGAATGATATTGAGCAAAGCATAGTACAAAAGGATCTTCATCCCAGTTTTTATTACCAGCCGCGCTACTTAATGGATAGTCTAAAACAATTTATGGTTGCCTATTTGCTTCTGGGATAACTAATACAGCACAGCGATACATTTAAGAAGAACAATTCATATTATATTATATGCTTTTTATAATTATTAATAATCTTTTATTAAGAATTATTAATAATCTGATTTCGACTTGTCTTCAAAATATTTTAAACCTCTTGAAATTTACGAATATGTTTGTGTCTTTACTAAAATTGTAATTTAAATTGCAAATTGTCACTACTTATTACTCCTGACGAATAAACTCGTCATGATGAAAAATGTACTTTTTCCATAACGAGTATACTCGTCAAAAACAGTTAACTGGTTAAACGATAAATGTATCCACTGTTATTGTGCATAGTTAATGAAGCTTAATTAATTTATATTAACGTCCCGTTTGGAAGCAAAATTAGGATCTCTTAATTTTGAACACGGCCAGATAACATACATCGAAAAAATAAAAAAAGATATCAAATTTCACTTTTGTTCTACAAATAAAATAAGTTCCTGCAAAAATATATTCTATAAACCATTTTTCATCTATTTCACATACTGAATAAATTAATTAAATTTGATTTGTTAATTTAAGAAAAGTTAACATTTTTAATTTTTTTAATTACTTTTTATAAACGTTGAGAAAAATTAAATTGGGTTAGAATTTGAAAGTTAAGCTAATATATTTCATTCTAATATATAATATGATTGCCCCAGCCATTTTATTTTTAATTAATTATTATCAAAATAATACCTCTTTCTTAATACATGGATTTACTATAATTTAACCTTATGCATAGCTTACAAGCATAAAAAATATTTCATTTTTTTTATTATAAGTATGAAAATAAAAGTGTTAGTCTTAAGTGCATGAAACTAGTTTTTAAATGAATGCCAAAATATTAACAGTTTTCTTTTCAAAGATGCATCATATATAAATTTTAATTAGATTGTTAAAAAATTATAAAATTAATTTTAGCAAAGTTTGATACCAGATTTCCATTAAATTTTTCTTATCCCAAAATCTTTCCGGATAATTAGAAAGTTGAAATGGAAACGCTTGTTTTCCAATAATTTTCCTTTCATCAAAGCTTGTTTTTCTTTATTCTAACTTGTATATAAGGTATCGATGAAAGGAGCTCAAAAGAGCACTGAAATTAATCGGGCTTTTATTTCAAGGTAAGTATTTCTGCATATTTAATTCAAATTTTTTCGCATTATAAGCATTTTTTATTTTAATATTGTCAGGCTAAATCTCGTATGCATAATCTTTTCATACTATTAAAATGCATTGGATTTTTTCTCTCTAATTTTGAATTTCATATAATATTTTTATAGTTAAAGTCTATAATGTACATTTCATATCGTTAAGGAAATCAAGTGGTTAATGCCAAAATACGAGATAGTTGCTACAGTCCTAGAAATGAAATGAAACAGTCCTAGAAAGGTTCTGATGAAACAACTGTGTACGATAGTTAGAATTCCAGTTTTGACGATTAACTCAAGGGGCCCACTAATGTATATTTCAACCAGTTTTACAATATTAAACCATCTTCACTTAATCATATAAAATCGGATCATTGTTTAATTTAAACACACAGACTTAAACCGTTTGCATAAAAATGAAAATTAAATCTAGAATATCCCCAGATAGTTTGAAAGTAGCTTTTAACACAATTAAAACGAAAAAAGAACCTTAAATAATTTTTCCAATATGAAATGCTTCATTTTTAACATATAATTCATTTAAATAAAATAGAAGAGTATTATTTTTATTTTGAATCTGAGTAATCTAGGGATTTCAATTAAAAATTCAGGTAAAAATATTTGATAAAGATATTTTCTTTTCGAATTATAGAGGTCTCTAGATTCTTTTGCTTTCCATAGTCGATAAAAAGACAGATTTAATTATTTTTTGCCACAAATATGTAAAACTTATTTTACTTAAAATATTAATATGTCGAAAAATATTTTACTGAATATGAAAAGGACAAAGGGGGGGGGATATAAATATTTAGGCTTCTCCATTTTTTCAACAATATATTTATTGATTTAAACATAAAAAGTAATTTTTTCATTATAATTTTTTTTATTTGAAAATAAACGTTTATATCTAGCTGTTTAGAAATTATTTATTGATTAAGATTAGATGATACAACTCATAACATATTTTTCCATATAATTTTGTAATATTTTGTGCATTAAATAGATTTTATTATTAACCTGTTAACAGGGTAATTAAGTCCTATTCTATTTGTTTCCTATAAAAATATTTCGTTACAACTCTTTAACGGGTTAAAATATTTTTAAATGTATTCCTTACTTGTCCGCAGTTCTACATTTGAAGGATTACTACATATTCTTTTGAAAGATCAGTACTGTTTAAGGAAGTTTTGAGGGGTCTTAAGGGAATGGTAAACTTTGGAATAAAAAAAGTATTTTTTTTACTGTTTTGTCTTTAAAATATATGCTTATATGCAATTAAAATATTATGAAATATATTGTTTAATAAGATTAAAGTTCGAATAGCTTACAAGAATAAATATATTTAAAATGAATTTAATAATTATGATTCAATTACATTGAAATCTTCCAAAAGTCTTAAATTTTGAGAAAATTATATAAAATTTGGAATGCCGATTTTGGTTAAAAATTCTTATAAAAATTCAGTTGCCTTTGTATATATTATAAAAGTTTGTTGCCTTTGTATTTGTTGCCTCAATAGCCTTTGTATTCAGTTGCCTTTTATACTGTTGATGCCTTTGTATCTGAATAGCAATTTAATTTTTAAAAAAAATTAAAGTTTAGTTGGCATTACACAATCATACCTAGTTTTGTTCCTCACTAATTTTTATAAGATAATAAGGAAAGAAATAAAATAAAGCATTATGTCATATTATGCTATATTCAGACTTTCAAAAAAATTAAATATATAATTTTTAAAAACATTTTAAAGATATTTAATATATTTATATTTTAATAAAAAAACAAAAAAATTCTTAACTAAGTGAATATTTTACAAATGCCTGAAAGATTCCATCGTCTTCTTAAACAGTCTATAGAACGTTATTGGGATTATGTCTTGAAGTCTATATTTCTGAACTTTCCTTTCTTATTTCCACTATAGATTCATTTTTCTCCTCTTCTCAAATAGTCAATATCACATTAAATAATGCAGTGCCAAGTATTTGATAATTTTTACGTAGATATATCATACATTTCAAATAAAATAGCAGTATTAAGAAAGATTGATAATGCATAAATCTGTGTGAGATTTACAATATATTACAAAAATATTGAAAGTAGCACATTTTCTGGGCAATTTTTCTGTTATAAAAAACACGAAAGAAAAATATTGCATCAAATTTTACTATTTCACGAGATTTAATTATTCATTAATATATGTGTTTGCGTGTTTATTTTCACCCTTCACAGGACCACCACAAATTTAATGGTCCTGTTTCTTTAAAAAAATTTGCGTGTTTAATGTAGTTTGCACTTCAGATTAGAAAAAATTTACAAAGACACACATTAACACATTTTAAAATGAGATTTGCAAAGCTATTGAAGACTCATCAGTCCAACAACAACAACAAATGCTGCTTTTAGCAGACATTTTCTTAGTCTTCCAAATTCAAGAAAGTAAATCACAGAATAGCTAATAAAATCTTAATTAGAACAAAATTCAACTTAAAAAATGAAGCTAGCTTGGACATTAATATTTATAAATAACATGAAATGAAATGAAAAGGTGAATTTCCTTATGAAAAGACTGATATTTCTGAAGATACTATCCATAAACAACCAGAAAATCCTCATTAAAATATAAAAAAAATATATGATTAGCAAGTGTCAACAAACTTTTAGAAAATTTCTTCCCATTTTAAATATTACTTAAAAATGGAGGTTTAGTTTATTCATATTAACGTCCCATTTGAAAGCAACATTAAAGATATTTTGGGATGGACCTCGTAATTTTGAACCGCGCTCAAATGACGAGGACGACACCTGAGCTAGCACCTTCTCCAAATTTCCGCACCACACCAGCTGGAGGACGTTTGATTCTGACGGATTTAACATGCACCAGACCCGCTTATACGACGGTCCTTCGTTTCAATCGGGCCTTCAATTTGAAACCTTCCGGTTCCAAAGTCGAACCCTTACCATAAGGCCACCACGGCCCTAAAATAATGGAGGATATATTAATACCTGTTATTAATTCTACGTTTATTACTATGGCCCTTCTGAATAAGTTGTCTTTCGTTGTTCACTTTCGTAACTAAGAAAATAATGTAAAAAATTTTTTCTTGTACGGTTTGAAATACTAATTTCATATATCAACACTTTGGAATTAAATTATTTTTATAGTCACAAATTAAATAATTTGATCATTATTAATTAATTTCATTCTTGAAAACTTCGCACTTCTGTTTCACCTTTTATCGTATTTTTAACCCAGTCATAAAATCAATGATTAATTTTTTGTTATTTGCTGAATTTTTAGTTTAGTGACTTCGCAAAAATGCATATGTTTTCGTTCATTTATTTTTTAAGCACGATTTTCTGGTATCCACATTTTTAAACAATATTTAAGCATACCCTCACTTTTTATAAATATTTTATAAATTTAATCAAACAATGTAAAATAATCAATTACAATTAGAAAAATGCTAATACTATGTTTATCTTTTATATTTCCTAGAATCTAACGTATTTACAAATTTTATAATTAGGACATCAATTTTTTCTATAGATCTGTCCCCACTCTCTGCCATCATACAAGCGATCATTTGCAGTTTTTTAATCTGCCTTGTCAAAATCCACCATCGGTCTATTTAGCTCACCGAAAATCAAATGTCCTCCATCACGACTTTCGTAATACACGTTGTTTTACGAAGGTCGTGGCTCCACATGTGCCGGCTTTAATCAGTGACGTCAACATATGAAATGTTTTTAATGATGAAATTACCCTCAAGATTTAATCAACTGAAGGTGATAAACAATGCAATCGCATAGGGCTGGACTCGAAATCAGTCAATAATTTGGTAATCAATTGAAACAGAATTCCTCTGATTTAGGGGAACTAGAGAATTTAATTTGAGACTGTTAAGTACTTTAAATAAATCATAAAATAAAGCAAGGAAGTTTTCGGACAGAATAACACCATTTTTCTGGTTTTCTAGTAGTTACGTCATGACTGAAAAAAGAAATCAAGATAGTTTTATGATTGACAGAAAAAATAAAGTTTAAAACGACTTGCCCACAGAAGATATATTTTTTTAAATTCCGATAATGAATCCGATGAAGAAGATGAAGTATTTCAAAATTAAAATAAATAATTTCATATACTTATTCTTGAATCTAAGTATATAAATTCGTAAATAACGCAAAACAATTTCGATTTAACGAGAATCTATTTCAAGAGAATTAAACCAAAAATTAATCAAACTCAAATTATAAAAAAACTTCTCTAAAATTTCTAAAACGAATCCTAATGTTAATTTTCTTATTTAAAGTTTCTTCAAAATTTAATAGACATATTATTTAACAATCTTGTATCAACTCAAAATTGACAAGAGGGCAACGTTTATTAAGTAGCATTTGATATAGATGTTAGAGGATATTCAAATGAAATTGTAATTAGTTTTGTAGTAAATCAGCTTTCGATATCAGCTCAACAAAATATATCTTTATTGTGAATTTTCTTGTTATATTTTAAAGCAAACACGTATTTAACTTATGCAGATAGGTACAATAGTATAACCAAAATTTTATGCTCAATGTTACTGAATTCAAAATCTCCTGACCATAAAGAACATCTTACCATTTTGGAAATTATCTTGATGTGATTTGATTAGATGACAATTGAACCAGTATTTCAACTTTCAACTTCTATGCAGCAGTATCAGAAAGATATTTAAACTCTACAGATTTAACAAGCCACGGAACAAGATACACAGATTTCTTTAGAGGAATTGGATGCGATTATATGAATTTCGGGTTCTTGAGTCCGAGTTTTCAACTAAAGTACAGCATTCCAATCCACCGCCCCCCTTCCACATATATGCATTAAAAAATTTGTGCCGAATTTTACAATTTCAAAATACATACGCCTATCAATATTAAATAATTACTTTATTCCTTTTTATGGCAAGCCTACTTTTATAAAATTTAAGGACTAGTAGAAAAAAAGAACCTTTATTTTTTACGAATTTAATTTAAGAACTATAGAAAATACATTAAAAAATAAACCTTTTTTTCTTAGGAAGATGAACATTACAATAGTAATTTTTTTTTTGTTTGAGTAAACTTTTTATTAATTACTTAATATGTCCACGGTATTAAAATAAAGCAATTTCATGTTCCAGTATGCATAATATTGATAAAAATATAAAATTAAGCCATTCGTCAAATTTAAAAGTCTTGACTTTTGCGCACATTTCTATGTTGAATGTATAATTTATAATGTTACATTATATTTTATTTTTGTACAGCTGTAAATAACTTTATCAGTATTCGAATTAATGTTTTATATCTTACGTGTAATTCATTAGAAAAAAAAAATAAAAGGAATAATTAGACAACAGATAGAACTTCAACGTAAAAATATTTTAAATCTATATTTAAATGCGATGCATGCTATTTGAACCATATACTCTTAAATGTAGCTAAATTATATGCACTGCTATAAAATCAACATGAATTAAAAAATAAATAAATCGTCTGAATTATTCGTAATTGTATAGAATAGTTCGGACGATTTTTTTTCACTGCAAGATATCTTAAAAAAAATCAAAATTATTATATTGGATAATTTAAATGCAAATAATTTAATGCATAATTTGGAATGCTAATTAAAAAAGGTGATTAATTTTTTAAAACTGTACTGTAGCATTGCATTTTATTATACTTTTATAATGATTTATTATAAAAGTATAATAAAATGCAATTTTGGCCATTTATTGATCTATAGTATTTGGCCATTTATTGATCTATAGAAGCCCTATAAGATTATTTATCCTCTCAATTTTTTTTCAAAAATAGACAATAAAGTTATTTTACTGAAATTGATATAAATGTGAGGAATTATCGTATTACAAAATAAAGAATAATACATGAACAGGATTTTTTTCAAACTAGTTTAAAAGTTTTCATTTTAACTATTGTGCCATTTATCAAATATTTTACTAAATATAACTAGTTTCAGTAATTTCTATAGATATTTTCATAATGACAAATACTGGAATACATAAAGCATTTCAGCCTTAAACATATAATATATATATTATAACAATCAAAGATAAGTAACAAAATAAATATGAGAAGGAGTATTTTTTGGTTATTTTTAGCACAGATATTTATAAATAGCTGCTTAAAGGCGTTAGAACTATTCCACACTATTTCACGAATTTCGTCATCATAAATTAAACGAATAATACATTTTTATAACATTACTAAGTTATAAAATTTTATATCTATGCATATAAATAACAATTTCCTACGCTGCAAAAGTATTTTGGCCAATTCGCTAACATCACACTTATTTAGAAACCAAACATAGCCCAACTTTCAGAGAGGTACATTAAAAAATAAGTATATCCAAAAATAGAAAATATTATAAAATTATATAAAAATCAATTACAATGGTTAAGCAAGATATACAGACAAAAGCAATAAATGCATAGAGGTACTTACACAAAATCAAGGCAGCTGTAATTCTAATTGTAGACGGAGGGATAGTACAAGTTGGAAAAAGCGATTGCAGTACATAATTGGCAAATGCCAGCGATGCTATGGCATTGCCAACAGGTCCAATAATCACCATATACACCCATAGGTATAGAAAAGCTGGCAGTTCACCAAAACACATTCGCATATATGTGAAATCAGAACCTGACATTGGGAAGGTAGTTCCAAGTTCTATGTAACACATAGCTCCGATCATAGATATAATTCCAGTTGCACTCCAAACCATAAGAGCCATACCAAGAGACCCGGCTTCCTTTAGGACACCCTTGGGCGACACGAAAATTCCAGTGCCAACAATGGCACCTACAATGAGCGTGACACCATTCAGGAGACCTAATCGCCGTTGGATGGATACATTATTATTGCACGAGTCTTTAGTTGGTGGAGGCGGTATTAGAAAACTTCTTTCTGAAAGAGTTGTTGATATTGAAAGTGTCGATTTCATCTTGGCTTGAAATGTTAGAAATTCTACTCAGTTTTCAAATTTCAGCGTAGGTATATTTCAAATTATATGGCTAGCAGTAAAAGTTATTGTCAAGAAATTTTCATTGTAATATATTGTCAAAATACTACTCTTACTATTTGAACTTTCAGACAAGACAAGGAAAACGAACTCAGAAGTTTATTAAATAATCACACAACAAACAGTTAGTACATGCAATATTTGCATTTGTAAACAGATCACACAAATTGCCGGTAATATTTCACAATTTCATTAAACTGCTACAAGTTTTAAATTATGCAATTAATTGCAGAATTATCTGGATATTTGTTGCTCTATAGCTGAAAAATGTATTGCAATACATAAACACTTTTTGATTCATTTATTCAACCACTGTTATATTTGTAAAGTTACTTCATGAAGCTCAATATTTTTCAAACACACAAGACTGGCAATAACGAAAAGTATCTAAGGGAAGGCATTTTTCCAGAATATATGTATTTCAATTATTTTCAATTTCAAATAAAAATTTGACACAAAATTGCATATATACCTTTAGACTACAATACACCACTCTCTACAACACAGTATCCATGTCCATTGCATCCAATTCAAGTCGTAATATAAGCAGTTAAGAAACAGATAACACAGTGAAAATCACAGTTAACAGCGCTTAAAAATACAAAATTATTATCAGGATTTTCAGCAGTTTTATACCCATCATTCTCGGAACTGATTACTGCTGGTTCTGGTTTTGATAAGTGACAGAATGAATTAACCCTGAGTAATCCAACAGGCCGAAGTCCTTGGTGTTTATATTGAAGGAGGAGAAAAACTGCTTCTAGAGAATAACTAAAGCCCAGATGGAGGTCAGATTATTCTAGATCGTTCTGGTTCTTTCCCAGTTAAAGGAACAATGAAAAATAAATAAAAATAAAATGATGTCAAATGTTGTGTACAAAATGGGAAGGAATAAATAATATATGTTCTCATGAAAACAAAGTAATTTGATTACTAATTTTTTTTCGCAAATATTTAGAAATGTTTACTACTTGTATACCGACAATCCGGTTTTATTTTTTAGCTTTTATATTCTAAATTCATCAAAAATGTAAGGTGCGGAAACGTTTTTCGTGAAAATAAAATATTCAAAGCATTTTAAGTTATACTATTTCATCTTTATAAGAAAAAAAGTTAATAAATTAAAATTTTCAACTAGGAAAGGAAGCCGTATTAAGATTAAAAACATTTAAAAAGAACTGGAGATAAAGATGTTCAGATCAGATGATATCATATTTAACACTCGCATTCATCTATAATGCACCATAACGCAGACCTGTGTGTGAAGAATGTATTAACACGAGTTAAACTTCCTTTTGTTAATGTGGTGTGGAAATTAGGAGATCGGAGTATCATTCCGAATATGAGCCTTCTTATATGACCATATTTATAATCCCCCTGTAACTAAACGAAATATTAAATTGAATTTAGTTAAATTAATATTAAAACAAATAATTAAAAGATTTAATTAAAACGTTTATTAACAAAATAAAGTTT
This sequence comes from Argiope bruennichi, assembly GCF_947563725.1. NCBI lineage: Eukaryota > Metazoa > Arthropoda > Arachnida > Araneae > Araneidae > Argiope > Argiope bruennichi. The sequence continues at coordinate 96,514,158 of NC_079156.1, read as the reverse complement.
AAATGGAATAGGAGAAACGAAACTAGGTTATGTATTATTCTGTTTATTCCTTACGTTATTTGAATCATTCCTTACGTTGATGCGGCGTGGGAATTGGGAGATTGGAATGTTTAGTTATATTAACGTCCCGTTTTAAATCAACACTACGATTATTTTGGAATGGACTTCGTAATTTTGGACTGCGGTCAAATGATGAGAACGGCACCTGAGCTGGCATTTCTCTCCCCAAGCTCTTTCACCATACCTGCGGAAGGACGTTTGGTCCCGACGGATTTAACATGCATCGAACCTGCTTACACAATGGTTCGTCGATGGAAGTGGGTCTCGAATCTGAAACCCTCCGGTTCCGAATTCGAGACCTTACCACAAGATTACCTCGCCCTGATGTGGCGTGGAAAATGGGAGACTGGGGAGCCATTTCAAATGCTAGCCTTCTTATATGACCACGTTTAAATGCAAGAAAATACAGGGATATGATTATCTTCATAGATGTAAGGGGTCTACTCATTATTTTCTTTTATAGAACTTCCCCTCTTAAACAATGACTTGGTTTTACGTCGAAGTATTCTGTCAAGTACAGAAGAGTTAGTCAAACTGAAATATAAACAATTTATATCTTAGTACCAATTCATCGACGAAAAGTTTTGAACTGTCACCCTCGTGACTAGTCACTAGAAACACAAAGGGCAAAAACTGCCTTTCGTTATCATAATGAGTTCAGTGTACTAAAGCCCCTTTAATAACCTTGAATTTGTAACCTTGAAACAAAGATTGAAAAATTCAAATTAAGAAACGTCCACAATCGTTTAGAATCTCAAACCGTTAAAATCGCTTTCGTAAACAGTTCAGCTGACGAACGTAAACCTGGTGATCAAAGCTGACTTTATCTGACGGAATACGTAGTAACCCCAACTTACTACGAACGAGATGACTGAAGCGATACTACTGTTTCAGTTCATCGATCTATCCGAAATTTAGCATATTTGATAGCATAAGCTTAAAATAAACTATTATTTATAAATCATCAGAAGTCACATGCCTGGACATTCACCCTGGAGAGCAGAAATTCTTTCTAAGCTATCTTCATCATTTGTTGAAGATTATGTCATGAACTCTTCATTCACACTTAGTTTTTATAAATCTGTTATCGTCATGGAAAGAGTTGTGTTTTTAACCCGGAAGTGGCTACTAAGAATGTTTAATCCAGTCCAATAAATATTTAATGATTAATTTTAACTCTCTTTTAAAAGAGGAAATATTTTTGGATTACATCTTTGTTACCAAGGTGGAGTTTCCTAAGTCCTGGGTGACCTCAAGTGGGACCATATTGAACAAGAGTCTCGGAGAATTAAAAAAAAATCAACGATTTAAATAAATGAAAATTTGGTTTATGATTCTCGCTACTAAAATTGCAATTGTGTGTAACATTTTGGTTATATTTATGAATACCGATAGGCACCAAACGCTCATTGAATGAAAATGCGGCTGACGACCAAGACGTCTGGATATCACTGCTAAACTTCCTCCGTCTTTTGTTAAGTGTGATTGATTGAATTCCTGTTGCGCGTGCTTTGTTCCTTAGAGATGTTCGTCTAGATGGGTTTGGGAGATTTCTGAGAACTTTCAAAGGATTTCCAAGCAAGGATTTGCTTAACTCCTTGATATAAGAATTTATTTAATTTCCTAATAAATAAATTTCCTTAAAATAAACGACGCATTCTATTTCGAATATTTATCATTATTTTGATTCTTTTAATGATATAAGGAGCATTTGAGATTCTGAAGCATTTCTAAACGATTTTTGTATTTTTAAAATACTTAATTCTGTCGCTTAGTTGCAGATTTAAAATTAAAAATACAGTAATTCGATGTGTTTTTCGGACACGTCGTTGTATGCGAAGGGGTTAGTAGACATCAGTAAAGGAAAGTTCTCTTTTATACATTAACCTCTTACAAACATGCGTTGTCATTTCGAGTTGGTAGGGAATTTTTCTAATCTTCGAAAAGAAACTCGACAGCCCAGTATTCTGAGGTACCTGAACTTGAATGATCTGAGGAAAGAGACGGTGAATTGGCGAACAAGAAGCTATCGATAATACGTACTATTTTTTGTTTTCAACACTGCAAAACATTACATGCTCATGTTCTCGACTTTGAAAACAAAAATATCTGAACACACGTGGAACTCACAGCATTGCCGCGATTTTCATGTGGAGGTTTGATTTGATTTGTTTTTTTATGGCGCAAGGGCCAATACTGGCCAAGCTGTGCCATCATGTGGAGGGTGAGTATAACAATAATTACAAACTATATGAGAAAATTTTGAGACTATTTTTGTTGATTTTAACTTCGCTATGCCCCTTCCCAAGACTCATTAAAAGTTAAAATATTCAACTTTGTCACTCTTTTCAAAACTTCTAATCCAACGACTTTGGATTTTATAAAAATAATCAGAATACATAAGTATAAAGAAAAGCATGGAGTTTAATAATATTTTAAATTATTGTTTAGAATAATAATAATAATAAAAATGTGATTGATCATGAAATTATGAAAAATGCTTACAACTCTAGATTCTTCTTTTGGGGATTTTGGTTTGATTAGATCAACGCTTCATCTTGAATGAATACGAAGACTATTTTGGAATTGGCCATTTTGAATCTCGGTCAAAGAATGAGGTCATATAATAATACTTCAACTGTCATAATATTTCAATTGCCTCGTAACTCATCTGTGGTTTACACTTATTATCGAATTCTACCGGACTATCTATTTAATTAGGTGACCATTTCTCTGTTATAGTTAAAAGAGACCAGAAAAGAGCATTTCAATTAGAGAGGGGCCGAATATCAGGCATGAGTTGGTTTAGTTTAGTTTAGTTATATTAATGTCCCGTTGTAAAGCAACACTAGGGCTATTTTGGGACGGATCTCGTAATTTTGAACCGCGGTCAGATGACGAGGACGACACTTGAACTGGCACCCCCCTCTCAACACTAGGCCACACCAGAGGGAGGATGTTGACGAATTTAACGTGCAACAGACCCCTTACACGACAGGCATGAGTTGGATAGCTTAACACATTTAGTGCTAAGAAACAACAAAACCATCTCATTCATTTTTTTTCAGAAGGAAATTAAATAGTATATAGCTTCGTTCGTGTTATATCAAATGCTGCTTATAAAGCATTGTAAATAAAAATAAAGTCTGGAATAGCTAACAAATTGCAAGAGAGTAGTCAATAGTAGCACAAAAAGAAGAAATCATTATAATGAACTGAACGATTATTTACCAGATAATCAAAGCATGAGAAATAAGAAAACATTGTTTCTCCAAGAAATTATGTAATATATAGTAAATAAAATCTGTGGTAGTGATTTCTCAAAACTTTCTCGCATACTCTCTTATAAATTTGTCATGCCAGAGAACGCCTTAAATGGCATTGGCGTAGAATAGTAATGAAATGTTAAATTTTGGCGTGAGTTTATCATTTTTGCTGAATCTATCGTGTCATCCTTGGCGAGTTATTTGGCGATTAATCTCTGGCATGCGGTAATAATATCCAAAAATCGAATTTGGCTTTTAGATACGTTTTTCTCAACCAATTGAAAAATGACACAAAATTGCCCTTGTAGCATACCCACATTGCATACCAAATTTGATATATTTAAGTGTTTACGTTTTTGAATTATAGCGTTTACATATTTTTGGAAATATAGACCAACAGACAGTCAAATATTTGTTGGATCTGTCTCAAAATTTGGTGGATATTACACTATTGATGTTAAATATGTGAACCGAATTTTATCTATCAAGCTCTCTTACATTTTGTAATTACCGTGTGAAATATTTGAACAGCCGGGTAGATGGACTTTCTCAGAATGGATTTAATTAAAAATTTGAAATTTGGTACACAATATTTACACCAATCTCCCAGCTCAAAGCGGCTTTAAATTATCTTTGTCACAAACAGACGGCCATTTTTCAAAAATTTGCTTTTCTAACTCATTTAAGTCTAAAACGTGGAGATTTGTCAATATCTGGAGTTAGAATTTTTCGATGATCACAATAATTTTCTATACTATGTATGCTAGAAAGTAAAATAAAATAAAATCGGATTGTTACTGAAGTCATATTCAAGACAAATAAGAACAGTAACATAAAAATAATTAAAATTAGAAGGACTATCACATGCAAGCAAGAATTTCGATTAATATGTATGTGGAGTATGAAGTTAGTGTACACATATCATAATTTTTATAATGCACTATAATGTGAAATCTCCAGTTAAGCTTAACACTTAAGGTGTTTTATACAGATATATTTTAATTGGTCTCCGATATCACATTATTATTGATATTCTCAAAGAAACATTAACTTTTCTTTATTCCAGAATTAACGTGTTGCCAGAAAGAAAAAGAGAGGGAATAATAAAACCATAGGCATAAAGTAGAATATGCTTGTTTTTAAAATATAATTTTAAAATCGACATTAGTAACAAACTTTATGTTAAGTTATGTTTTCAAATCCATTACGAAGTGCGAGTTCATTGCCTTTGACCTCTAATGATGCTTCAGTTAGAAAAAGTCGCAAACAAACTAAGCACGAAGTAGTGGTAGCTAAAAAGGATTGTTTATTTACTTAAAGGAGCACATCTTTCTAATAAAAAACATAAAAGCAACTGTTCTGTTTATCAAAACAATGCTTGTTTCAGTGTATTCCAGATTTAATCACTACTGAAAGTGACGGTTGTTGACCTCTGAATTTATTGAACTTCCTAGTTAGATGGCATATTCTATTTGGAGAAATATTCTATTTATAAAAATAATAAACAAAGCATCTGGGAAATTTAAGCTTTTTTTTTAATTCATTACTTTTTAATTTCTTGTATACGTAGTATAGAAAAAATGCAATGATCGTCAAACTCGAGATTTTGACATCTCCACTTTTTAGACCACCCAGAGTTCGAAAAACACATATTTGGAAAATATCTGTTTATCTGTGACAAAGATAATTCAATGTTTTGAGGGCAGTTGAAATTTGGTATGCAGTCTTTACATCAAATTTGCAGTTTTCTATCAAATTTTGAGTAAATTTTGTTCAGAGAAAGTCCATCTGTTCTGTTGTTCGGATATAAATTTACAGGGTAATTACAAAATGAAGAGAGCCAGACAGATAAAACTCAGTACACAGTTTTCCGTCTTAGAGACGCCTTTCCCCTATTCCAGCTGTAGTCATCAGGAAACCGGCGCATGCGCAGTTTTCTGTTGAACTTTGATACGCTTCTTTTTTATACTTTGTGAATCAGAATTTGGAATGTCAAAATTAGAGATGTAACGTAGAACGATGTAGCTTTGTGTTCGTGTTCGTCAATAAATGTTATTCTGTGTTTGATATCTTCGATTCATTGAAAGATAGAAATAGATTTTCGATGTAGATCCTAAATAATTGAAACCACATAATAGAGTTAGAATGGCGCGATTACATTTAGAAATATTTGAAGAAAGTTCTGGCGCCGTATACATCAATCACACAGGTTTAACAACTATAATGTAGACACATGTCAAATTTTGAGCCAAATACAACTACCGTTTGACTGTCTGTCGGTCTAAATTTTCAAAAACATGTAAACGTTATAATTCAAAAACGCAATAGCTTAAATAGATTAAATTTAGTATGGGATTTTGAGATTACAAATGTGGTTTTGTGTCAAATTTTTGTTTAAATCGGTTGAGAAAACCTGTTAGAAAGAAATTTCATTTTTGAATACTATTAACGCATTCCAGGGATTAATCGTTAAATAACTCTCCAAGATTATTTGGCGATTGCTGCCTGGCATAATATATTAAATAAAAATGCCGAATGGACACTAAAAAATATTTTATAACTAATGTACGACAATGCATTATAAAGCCTTCTTTTGCATAATAAGTTCGCTGGTTTAAATGTATATCGTTATTCAATAATAACTAGTGAATGAAACTCCAATGAAAATTATATTGTCCGTCAAGAATGATTGATGTGATCTGAACGAAGAGTGAAAAGTACTCTCTCGTATCTGAAATATAGAGAAAGCATTGTTATCACAAAAAAAAAAAAAGAATAGGAGATTTTGATGAATCTTTATGTGATGAATGAATCTTCATGATTAAACTGAGCTCAAAAAATATACTTCTGGAAAATGTACAACCGTCGGTTTGTGGTAAAAGTAACTCAAAAACGTTTTGAGCTAGACAGAAACTGAAATTTGTTATAAGGCTTTACATTAAATTTGTCGATTTTTACCAAATTTTGTTCAAAATCTATTTAGAAAAAGTCTGTTTGTCTCGCTGTTCGATTATAAGTTAACATGAAAAATTACAAAACGAAGAGAGCTAGATGCATAAAATTCTGTTTAACATCAGTATTGCGGATATCGATCAAATTTTATATTATCTAAATAAAATAAATTATCTAAATACAACAAGCGGTTGTTGTATTTAGATAATTTATAATAACAAATACAACAAGCGGTGGAACGCCTTTTGATTTGTATTTTTAGAAGCATGTAAATATGTTAACTCGAAAATACAATGACATTAATACATCAAATTTGATATGTAATTTTGTGATTGTAATTGCAGCTTTGTGTTCAAATTATGTTCAAGAAATGAAATTTTGTTTTCGATCGTTTGGGAAAAAAACATCTAAAATAAATTCGGTTTTCAGATACTATTAACCACATGTCAGGAATAACTCACCCAAAACTCCTCAAGGATCATAAATAATTTCAGTAAATACTAAATTACTGAATCAGTAATCTAAATTATTTACGTGAATGTACACGGAAGGCTAATATTTTGTAGCCATTTTATGCCATTGTCATGTAAGACGTTCTGTGCCCCACTCTTACTTAGGTCCATAATTTTTGCCCGATGCGGGAAAATACCATTATTACAGAATATGCGAAAAATTTTAGGGCTGGTTTCATTTAGCATATTAAGCGCAATATCAGTCACGCAGTCCGAAAGTAAAGTTCGGAGTTTGTCAACGATGATTAACATAGCGCTTCACGTGCTAAATAATAAAACACCAAGTTACTCTGCTTCACTGCTTTCTCTCTGCTGTTTTTTCCACGACTAAAAATTTCATACGTCAACGGGAGGACTTGTGGCACAGATAAATTACAGTGCACCAGGCTAGCGTATAATGTCACATCTTGATGAAACTGCATTACTAGAGTCTCAAATTTAAGACTCTAGTCATGAGACAGAACCTCTTCTATCAGTTTATTTCATCTCCTTCTAGAATTTAAACTTTTAATTCTTATCAGATTCAGAATTCTGGCACCTCAGACAATCTGAAAAAACATCTTTAATCAAGGATTCAATGCATGTTTGCATTTAAAATGCTTTAAAAAGTTTTGAATAAATTGCTCGCAGTTTTCAATTGCGCTAGATGACATATGACATTGATGGAAAGCCCTGTTCACGCTCGTCTTCAATGCAGCAAATTTAATTTTAACCTTGTAATCGTTTATTTTAAAAGCAATCCATAAACGAGTAGATTGAAAAGAGAGGTGGAGGTTATTTTCCATACTTGCTCTTTCTTCTGTAGCCTGAAGATGAAAAATAAAACAGTAAAACGGCGAAAAGGAAGTTTTAAAGTTTGAGTATTATGAATGATTCCTTGAGATGACACGTTAGTTCAAGTGAAAATATCTTTTAACATTGTTATTCTTGCTGTTATTTTTCTGATCTTCAGATAAAAGTATGATAAAAATGTCTATCTGTACAAATAAATGGAGGTGGTTTGAAATTCTAGGGATTCAGTTCGGCGAAAATACATTGGGTCATGGGAACCTTTGCAACAAAAAGTTTTCTTACTAGGAATCTCTCGAAATACACTAAATGAATCTCTAAATGTACTGTACGAATGAACGGTGGTGATTTGCAACTCTAGATTGGTTTAATTCTGTTTAGTTATAATAACGTCCCGCTTTAAAGACAGCACAAGGGATATTTTGGGGCGGACCCCGTAATTTTGAACCGTGGTCAAATGACGAGAATGATACCTGAGCAGGCACGCCCTTTCCAGACTTCCGCACCCCACAAGCGGAAGGACGTTTGGCCCGGACAGATTTAAGTGCACCAGACCCGCTTATACAATGATTCCTCGATAGAATTGGGTTTCGAACTTTAAAACCTTCCGGCTCCTACCTGAGACTTTACCACCAGGCCACCGTCGTCCCTAAGGCCTGTGCTTGGAGAAGATATGCATATATTTTTGGAAAGTCATCTCATAACAATTTTTGCAGTAAATAGTACTTCTAAATGGAATTCAGTTTTATATATTAGTTCAGATAATAATGCTAAATGATTTTAAAAAAAATAAGCAAATGTATATTTCAATTATTATTCTAGAACGATTAATTAACTTTGTCTCGTATAAATTATACAAAAGACAAACAATACAGCATCTTTGTATTCAGAAAAACATCTTAAACGAAAATTACTCTGCAGTTTTAATTTGAAATTTTCTCAAAAATTAGTATTGCTTTTGTTTCAGGTTCACAAACATAGATGGCGTTTTAGTCGCGTGAGAAATTTTTGTTCATTCGTTTTGTATTTTAAAGTTTACAAAATGGGCACGAAAATAAAATGGTGGTAACAAGACAGGAGTTTTTATTTGAAGACATTTACACTTTAATAAATTGAAGATGATTACTTTTTAAAGGCATTTCTTATAAATAAAAGTGGAGAACCTTTGGTGGAAAGCACTCTCCATGACACACACTGATACTGATTGGGAGTGATTTCGGTTCAGTTCCGATTTCGTTTAGATCTCTGCAAAACGACTTAAGCTAAAGGGTCGATAGCACGACCGACATTCCGTCTTCAATTACCAACATAAATCGGACGCGTACATCCAGCCTAACTGAATGCTGCGTGGTACTTTTTTGTGCTTCTGATATTCCTTAGGAAACACGTTGCATTCCGCAAATGGTTAAGTGCATCAATTAAGCATAATTTGAGAGCATAAATAGATTCCTTTGACTATTAACGTTGCGGGTGAAAGGCAACGTTTTATTATTTTAGGTAAAACAGTATATACTCCTAATACCTGTTTAAAAGTTATAATATGTTATGCTATTAAATGACAATTACCTCCTGTTCCTTCCTTTCAAAGTTTGTACAACGGAAGAGTATAAATAAAAATAATTCCATTGGCTATTATTGTTGTGAGTGAAAGAGAACATCCAGTTACGTCCATTACAATAAGCGTAAGCAAAACAAAATATGACGGTTAATAACATTTAATTAAATTTAGTATTTCTTTCATATTACTTATTTCACTCAATGAAACGAAAGTCACTTGATTAATCGAATATGCAGTCTGCAGCTTTTAATGACTAAAGAGGAAAATGGAAATAGTTCGTTTTGTGATCAATACGTTTAAAATAATTGGCAATCAATGAAAAACAGTTCCCCAACCCCCCCTCGTACGTAATCATTGGTCCGATTTCCTCATTTTTTTAATACTACATTAAATCTTATGATCACTAAATGTGTTAGCAATCGCACCCTACTTCTCGGACACACAGTCTGATTTTCGTCCTTTACGAGAGATAGAGCTATGTGTATTAAAGTACTACATCATTTAATACACTTTAAAGTAAAAACATTGCCAGATTGCCCCTCCCCTCACCCTAACTAATTACTGTACCGATTTCGACAATTCCTTGCAAAGAATCCTTGAATATGACCATCAATCATCGACCTGTCCCCCCATTCCACTCAAATTTCGAGAGATATCGCAAAATAAGCTCCCATCCACACTAACCAGAAGGATTTCGCCACTTAGCAAATATTAATTCAATAACCTATAAAAATGCTTTAAATTTACTATACAAGTATAATTTAAAATAACAAAAAACTCCTTTTGTAGTGATAAGATGTGGTTCATGCAAATTGGTTGATATAACTTAATTAATATTGTGAGTACTGTGAGCGGACAGCTTATTGCCGAAATCGGCTACTTCATGGTAAATGCATTTTATTTATGATTACCTGATCTAAATCAGATGAATCAGCAAAATAATTTTAAGCTTCAAATTTTTATAATCATATAACTCATAATATTATAGAAGTCTTATGATATTCAGTATATTGTGCTATATATCTCTTCTTTCAGGTTTCGTAAGATTTAAATTTGAATATTAAATGTAAGATGTAAAACTTCAATAAATGCAAAAATGTTTTTGCTGTAACCAAACATATTTTTTTAAAAATATGACTACGGAAAACCGAATCTTTCAGCATTGTGATCGTATGTGTACCACAGTTTATTTTTTAATTCATTTACTCAATCATTCTAAGAATTATTCAATAGAAATTTTTCTGATGCAATATAGTTTCAATATAGTTTTAACTTCAAAAGATTGGAAAAACGAAAATAATATTTCATTTTATTCCGATTAACAAACGCACTTTTGAAAACAATATTGAAGTCTACATTTTATACAGTCCTTTGATCCTATAAATTATCTTGACAGTCTAACGTTTCAACCTTTTGAAATCAAGTCTTACCGAGTTACAAACCTTTTAATATCTTTATTTTAGTACATTCAACATTTACATTGTTTTAAATGTTAATACCTTACAGTCATAAACGTTAAATGAAATTCAATTTCAACTGTTTCATTTCTTCTAAAAATTCAGATATCTAACAGAAATATAGTGGAATTCAAAACTCAATTGAATTGAATTAAATTCTGATTTATCTTTTATAACAAATTTATTAGTATTCCTTCCACGTTTGACTTAAGTATACATTTTGTATACGTTTAAAAAGGTTAAAAATCCTCGGTAAATGAAAATTGTTTTCATTTCTTAGCTACAATGATAATGATGTTATCACCATGATCCGTTTTACTTCAAAGGTCAAGTCTATACACTATGTAGGCCATGATAAAAATAAAAACTCTTGATTGTCAGAAAAACCTGTTATGCTAAAGGAAGCGTGTTCGACTAATTTTTATTGATAATTACCGAAGAAAGTGTAACTGCACGTGGTTTTTATATTTCTTTTTGTGTTTAATTTGCACGTATACAAAAGTTTATAGAATGAAAATATTGTTGTTGCGCAAAATATTGAACCTGAGATTTTGATTAATTTTTACATTTCAAACCTTCTTGAGTCAGAAAAAACACATTAGTGTAATTATATATAGTTTTTGATTAAGATAAGATAATTAATAATTTTATTAAGATAACTCACAAACACTTACAGCTAAATGGATGAAATTTGGTATGCAGCCTTTACACCAAATTTGGAGAGCTCTGTAAAACTTTGTTCTAAAAGGGGTGTTTAAATGAACAGGTTCGAAACGACACTGTGGGTATAAATGAAGACTTAATTCAAAGTATAAACCATAGGCCTGAGCACAACGATCCCATTGATTAAGGAGCTGTTAAGGATCCCTTGTTCTCAGAATTCCTGTGGCCGTGGCGAGACCCAGTCCTTCACAGCGTATTTGAGTTCGCCGTTCAAGTTGAAGCGCATTCTCTACTTGTTGAATTCCTCGAGTACAGAAGAACCATTAATTCCGATGTGTACTGCGAAACTCTCCAAAGCCTACGCAGGTCCATCAAGTACAAAAGACCGGGACTACTCACAAAGTGTGTGGTTCTGCTCCATGATAACGCGCGTCCACACGTTTCCAGGATCATCCATGCGGAACTGGTCAAGTTCAAGTGGGAGCAGCTCGGCCATTCTCCATACAGCCCGGACATGTCGCCCTGCGATTTTCATGTGTTTGATCCCCTGAAAAAACATCTGAAAGGGAAACACTTCAATTCGGACGTCGAACTCAAGGGCGCTTATGAAGGACTGGGTCTCGTCACGGCCACAGGAATTCTGGGATCCTTCGGCTCGTTAATCAATGGGATCGTTGTGCTCAGGCCTATGATGTATACTTTGAATAAAGTTTTCATTTATACTCACATTGTCTTTTCATACCTTTTCATTTGAACACCCATTCTACGTTTTTTCACAGAAAATCTATTCATTTGGCGCCTCAAATATAGAAAAAAAAAATTGATAATTATGCGATGAAAAGATCTAGATATATAAAATTAAGTACATTTTTTCAAGATTTAAAGTAGGTGACTGCATTAAGAATTCTGAGTTTTTTTAAAAATTTAATATTCTTAATGATTGTATAGGTTTCTTTATAAAACCTTTAAAATTTTGTTTCCAAGTCCATTTTTCGTAAAGTTACACTTATTTTTGTATTTGAATTTTCATTGTGATGCTATTTTACATATTTAAATTTTATTTTCCCTAATTTTATTCTTTAATAGAATTTTGCTACGAAAACCCTCAAAAATTAAATTTTAATGCATATTTTTTGTTGAAATTTCGAATAATAATTCCTCAATACGTTCTTCAGTTCTTGAATTAGAGAAGAATAGATTTATTATTTAGAAATACTTTATAATCGTTTTAGTGCTCCACAATGTAAAAAAAAAAAAAAAAAAAAATGAAATTTTTTGTATTATTTATCAATAGAACCCTATTATTTAAAGAATGGATACAAGTTATTTTTTAGTGGAAGAATTGGAAAATATACTTTTAAAACTATCTTCAACGTTTTAAACAAATTGTTTGTTAAGCTTCTAAACTAGAATATTTTTTCTTTATACCTCTTTTTAGCCAGTGTCCCTTACCCTTTTTACATTCGTTAAAAAACTTTTGCCAATTAACTAGTATATTTCGGTTTCATAGATTTTTTTCAATCTTTTTAACGCAAATACTAAAAAAATTTACTCATTTTGAATGTTTTTTTAAAAACATTTATTCGGAACGTACCCACACACCTTTTGGAATTCATAAGAAATTTGAAGCGAGAGAATTTCATATAGAATCTTTATTTTGATATTTTTCATGCTTAATTTCTCAATCGTGCTGCCATCTGTCGGGCACAGAGAAAGACATGTATAAAAAATGTGGAATCATAATAACATTTTTTCTTCTAAAGCGAAATTTATTTTATTTAATTAAATCGATGTACAAGAATTTTTTTAAACTATTTATAATATTTGATGATTGCATAAGAATATAGTATTGTATCATGTACTGTTTAAGACGTTAAATACAGATATATAATCGAAAAGTACGGAAAAAAGGATCCAATCCCCCCCCCCCAAAAAAAAATGTTATCCTCCATTTTTAATTAACCATTAACCATTGGAAATTCGGTTTGCAATAATTTTTGTTGTTTAAGAGCTAATACAAGCCATTTCACCTTCACAAATATTATATCACTTTGAACAAATTGTGGATTGTTAGTTATACATTATTTGAATTAAAAAATATACTTAAAAAAATCTTTTAATTTATTAAATGAAAATTTCTTCAAAAAATTAGGATAAGATTAGAAAACATATTTTCCCAAGTAATGTACTTGAATTCAAAAGCGAGTATATATTTTTTTTTCTTTAAAATTTTTTTTATAAATAATTGTATTTTTTTAAGTATTGGGTAATCTACGATGATTAATTTTTTAATGAATAATGATCAAAATAATTACAGTTATCATATGAATACATAAGAGATAATGCATGAATCATTGATATTTTCTCTACTTTTATTACATTTTAATTGAATCAATTTCTTTTTTATTTAAATACGAATTATAGCAATATTATATTATACATATATATATATAATTTATATTTAACAAGGTGCTTCCTGAATTTATGTTAAAACAATAGATCATTTTTCTTTTATAATAATTGATTTTTTTTGTAAATTTATAAATAATTATAATTTATGAACCGTGATTGTAAAATAAAAGAATAATAGATTTATAAATAAATTGCCGCGGAGCATGATTTGAACTAAAACTATTATAAAAAACTGATTAATAGATGGCAGCACGAGCAAATCTCATTGTAACATAACATTGAAATTGGAAAAATTTCTGTCTTCACAAAGAAGCTGAATATTTGAAATTTTTCTGATATATTCAAAATTTGAAGCAATATGCACCTGAGGTTTTGAAAAATTAGATTATATAAAACATAATGTTTAATTAAGTGAAGAATGTCTTGAGCAAAAGTTATCTCAATACTTCGAATAATGTGCATTCTTCTTTTTTAAAATAATCAACTATTTTTTTACAATAATTTAATGAAATTAATCAAAGGAAAACTAAAATATTTTCATTAATGCATATATGTAAAGAAATTTTAAAACTTGAAGAGCCACCAATATGAAATGCCAAATTTTTGAAATAACAATTACGAGATTGTTTGTAAATGAAAAATGAACTACGTGATATAAATTTGAACTAAACTTATGTCTTGTAGACAAAACTTTAGAACAGTTGATGATAATAAGTGAACAAATTTTAAATGAGATTTTGGCTTTTTTTAAAATATAAAATAAATTCTGAATGTAAACATAACGAGCGCAATTTTGAAAGCTATTTTCTAATTGGAATAATAATTTCATAGACATACAAAACTTAAAATTGAAATAAGTGCACCATTTTATCAGAATAATTAAAGAAATATTACTTGAGTAATATTAGTATTTTAATTATCGTATTTTAACTAAAATGTGAAAAATAGCTCTTCATTTGGTTTTTAAAGATAATTTTCATACAGAATTAAACAACAATAATATATACAAATTTAAACAACTGTAAAAATATAAAGTAGATACGAACCTCCAATTAGAAACATCGTATATGTGATATTTTAAAATAGATTTTAAAATAAATTTTACTCATGCATGTCACATTTTGCAGATATTATGTTAGCTTATATATATCAATATATCAGCCTCATTTGTCGACCAGCTAGTCTGTCCGGAACAATGATTATGCTTGCGAATTAATTACATTTCTGATGCATAGATTTGATATGCATGATTATTATACGAAAATATTTTTAATCATTAAATCGTAGCAAAAATTACAGCAATGTTAGTATAATAGCCTTACACATATTCAATTCATTGCGAATAAGAACGATTTCAATTGTGTCAATTTTCATGCCATAATAGCGATTAAATACGCAATTGCTTGGTTTATCTACTTTTTTCACGGTATTGAAAATATTACTTTTATTTTATTCATGATGTAATTTTTATAAATACAATACATAATACTTTTTCCATGGTTTTCTATAATAGAAGAAAATTTGCGAATAAATATTTGATGAAACAATTGAAAAGGTTTGAATTTCAGTGTAACAATGTAATATAATGTGACAAATAAATATTTCAAGAAAATCTCACCAAGGTGCTTATACCAATCTTTCAAAATATATCTATGCCAAGTTTGGTATATCTATGTCTAACGGTTTATTTTACAATGCAATAACGCACGAATGAGTACACACGCACGCACGCACACATACATACATGCTCATCTTTATTATTAATAGAGATTAAAATAAAATTTCGTGTACTCTAGAATTGGAAAACTTTCTTAGAGATAAATAAAATACGTCACGATATAGCCATTATTTAAATTGAAAAAAAATATTGAAAATTCTAAATCGCAAAAGATAAGTGTCCTCATCTGTATCACTAACCTTCCTTAGATAGGAAACAATCATTAATCAAAAGACGAAACCTTTAATTACCGGTTTCACGGAGAGTTTCGGACACAGCAATATTGCCACTGGGTAAGAAACTATCTCTGTTGTGCAACAAGAAATAAAAAGTAGGAAATCTTGGCAGAAAAGAAATATGTTCGTAGAAGTTGAGTGGGAAATTTAAAAGATTTCTATCAAGAGAAAAGTTATACTTACTTCCTTATTTGAGTTGAAGAAGAAAGCCACAAGTGGATTTTACTGCAGAAATATGATAATAAACACACGCTATTTATTAAAATTAATACTTATTCTGAGAAATAGTTTTGCAAATTTCCTCTGATATCAAGAAAAGTCTTTATTAATGTTATTTATAAATAATTTTAATTTTTTTGTAAGAATGTTATTTCTACTTTTTTTCTTTCTTGTATACGAAAAATATAAAGAAAATTATAAAGTAATCACCCAGATATTCCGATTTTGAAATACTGATGAACATTCATATTTTTATATCTCCTGAGTACTTCCGTTTTTAATTTACTTGTTCGTATATCAGAACAAGTTAATTAAAAATGGCACAAGCTAAGTGAGGGAAATTCGATAAACAGTGGCTCAAAAAATTGAGAGTACACCTTACTTTTACTTCATAAATCCGACTTTCAATTTAAATAACACATTACCGGCAAGTGCAAACTTGTTTTTATTTTTACACATAACAAATGGTTTAATTTTGAGTAAAAATAAAGAAAAATAAACGAACAATTTCTAAATTGAAAATTTTCAGAAGCATTTTAAATAAACATACGCAGAATTTTGCCCCAAAAAATTGAGAATACACCAATGAAATTTTTGCAATATCACGCATAGAAATAATGTGTCACTATTAAATGTCTTTTGGCTCTTATAATGGCC
This sequence comes from Argiope bruennichi, assembly GCF_947563725.1. Lineage (NCBI taxonomy): Eukaryota > Metazoa > Arthropoda > Arachnida > Araneae > Araneidae > Argiope > Argiope bruennichi. The sequence continues at coordinate 96,497,660 of NC_079156.1, read as the reverse complement.
TCTAAACGTCATGCTACCGATTTGACCAATTTTTGGTGGTATCTGAAGATATTTTACATCATTCTTCTTGCACCACTTGTTTTAAATGGGTTTTGTTTCTAATTTTGTGTTTTTGAACCACTTTTTAGGGTATGGCCAACGAATATTCAATAGCATTGATGTCGGGGGTACTGTGGTGGTGTGTGTAACTGCTATTTACAATGAAAAAGACACCATATTTTGAAGTTACGTGTATTCTGTTTGGGGTCGTTGTCTTACTGAAAAATGAAATTTCCTTCTAAATTCAAATTTTTAGCACTTTTCTTTAGATTTCTGTGAAGTATATCTAAGTAAACCGTATCATTTATAATGCCATCTATAAAAATTAAATTTCCTACCCCGGATGAAGCCATGTAACCTCAAATCATCACGGAGTCACCATCATGTTTAACTGTAGGACGTACATTTTTTGGATACAAAGCAGTATTAGGCTTTCTCCATACAGTAAGATGGTTGTCACTGCCAAAAATGTTGAGGTTTCTTTCATTACTAAATATAGATTTCTTCCAAATGTTATTGGTCTTCAATTGATGAGTTTTTGCAAACTTCAAATGCTTTTTCTGGATTTACAAGCTGATGAACGGTTTCTATCTAACAATGCGACTTTTATATCCAGCTTGTCTAATGGCATTTAGTACAGTTTCAGTACTTACACTTCTGCCTATGATTTGGAAAGTTTCTGCAACAAATTGGATGAACCATATGGTAGCAGCAATCTAAAGGAAAGTGTTAAAAATTTGGGTTTAGATGGAAATTCCATTTTTCAGCACTACAACGACCCCAAACAGAATGCACGTAGCGTCAAAATATGAAGTCTTTTTCATTGTAAACAACAGTTACACACACCACCACAGCACCCTGACATCAATGCCATTGAATATTCGTGGGCCATACTCGAAAAAGTGGTTCAAAAATACAAAATTAGAAACAAAACCCATTTAAAACAAGTGGTGCAAGAAGAATGGGGTAAAATATCTTCAGATACCATCAAAAATGGGTCGAATCGGTACCATGACGTTTAGAGGCCATTATAAGAGCCAAAAGACATGCAATTTAATAGTGACACTTTGTTTCTATGCTTGATATTGCAAAAATTTCATTGGTGTATTCTCAATTTTTTGAGGCAAAAATTCTGCGTATGTTTATTTAAAATGCTTCTTAAAATTTTCAATTTAGATATTTTTCGTTGATTTTTCTTTATTTTTACTCTAAATGAAACCATTTGTTATGTGTAAAAATAAAAACAAGTTTGCACTTCCCGTTAACGTGTTATTTATATTGAAAGTCGCATTTATCAAGTAAACGTAAGGTGCACTCTCAATTTTTTGAGCCACTGTACATTCTTCAAGCACAAAATAAAGAATTTTAGATAACGTTCTTTACTGGAAAGTATATTTTTCTGTTCGATTTTTTGTAACAAGCAACGGACTAAATAGATGACATTTGTCATATGTTTTAATATAAAATTGTAGTTCCTTAATTTGGAACAAATATGTATCAAATTTTACACAAATATTTGTGTCATTGTAGCTTCAAAACACAACAAGCTTTAGGGCCTATTTGATTGTAATTTCAAAACACAAGCTTTAGACATGCTGATATCAAAACCGTATATATTTATTAAAGTTTTGCATTTAATACATTAAAGTGAAGAAATTCTTAGTTAATACTTAATTTTCTTAAGTATGCAAATAATTTAAAAATAAAATATCCCTTATTGCGGAAGAAAATGAGAAGTCGAAAGCATTATGAAATCTCAGAAAACGAATGGGAAATGCCTTCTAAGATCTTATGAAATAAAAGAAATGACGCAACAAGAAAATAAATAACTTAGATATGAACCCGATGAAAGACGCTTCAAACAAATCCAACATTCTTTGAATAAGTTTTTAAAATAAGCTAAACAAAGCGATAGATGAATAAAAAAATGAAAAAAAAAAATGAGTTATTCAAACCAGAATAATTATCCTTAGCTAATATAAAATCTTTAAAAGATAAATTCAATGAAAGATACATAAAAAAATGTTGTGTAGTCTATTAATTAAAATTTCTACATTGATTTAAAGTTGGTAAAATAATAATGAAAAGTTTTTCATTTCAAAACAATAAAACGTTTGAAATATGGAATATAATTTAATATTTAATCAACATAACAGCAGATAATTTAAAAAATATTATCTCAAGTTCTCATTTTGAGATATTATCCAACTTGTTGAATGTAATGTTTGAAAATGTGACAGGAAAAAGAATATTAAAAAACACCTGCTTCATGAGATTCGCTTTAAGTAGTTGGAAACGTTTAATTTCAACTCAATAGTTGATTTTTTCCTTAATAATTACTTGATGTATTTTTATATAAATTCTACTGTGCAACAGATGTTTCTATAGATTTTTTTTTCCTTTGCATTTTGAAAAAAAATCGTCTGTCTAAAGATTAAATAAAATGATCGCATGTAAAGAGAAATATTTTTTATAAAAACAGAAACTGGACAATAATAATAATAATCTATGTCTTTATCTGATCTTAGGTTATGTTAGCAAAACAAGTAATCAAATAGTAAATAAAATTTATAGGTCTCCGAAGCCAGCTTTTAATAATTGTCCAGTTTCTGTTTTTATAAAAAATATATAAAATTACTGTAAAATAAAAATGAAAAGTTTTTTTTTCAAAACAATAAAATGTTTGAAATATGGAATATAATTTAATATTTAATCAATATAACAGAAGATAATTTTTAAAATGTTGTCTCAAGTTCTCAATTTGAGATATTATCCAACTTGTTGAATGTAATGTTTGAAAATGTGACAGGAAAAAGAATATTAAAAAACACCTGCTTCATGAGATTCGCTTTAGGTAGTTGGAAACGTTTAATTTCAACTCAATAGTTGATTTTTTCCTCAATAATTACTTGATGTATTTTTTATATAAATTCTACTGTGCGTGCAACAGATGTTTCTATTGATTTTTTTCCTTTGAATTTTGAAAAAAAAAATATCGTCTGTCTAAAGATTAAATAAAATGATCGCATGTAAAGAGAAATATTTTTTGTAAAAACAGAAACTGGACAATAATAATAATAATCTATTGCTTTATCTGATCTTATGTTATGTTAGCAAATCAAGTAATCAAATAGTAAATAAAATTTATAGGTCTCCGAAACCAGCTTTTTCGTCCTGATTAAGCCTACTTTTGGTTTATTATTTTCAGGTTTAGAAGAAACAATAAATAAATTGATACCGACTTCAGACAAGTCAGTTGTTTAAACGGTATCTGTAATCAGGGTTCTAAGAAGGAAGTCTGGAAACTCACCCACTTTATGTCCCTTATTCTAATACTCACCGATTGTGTACGCAGTTTTAAGTAACAGTAGAAAGAGAGAAAAAATTTAAATAGGTTATAATGTGTTTAAGAAAAAAGTATACAACTTTTCTTGAACTGGGACACAAAGTGACTGTGTTACTTTTTAATTTAGTTTGGTTTAAGTAATAGTAATGGATGAAAAATAGCATGATTTAACAATAAAATTTATAGTTTGGTTTAATAGATAAAGTATAACATGATGTCTTGAATCTGAAATTGATCCGTTTAAAATTTTGAACTGTATTGGTTAAAGAAGAAGTCTGAAGTTAATATTGATTTTTTTTTTATCTTTCGTCAAAATTAAACAAAAAATACTATTATACGAAATAAATAATCAAAAGGTCCAAACATTTTTCTTTGTTATTTTAGACACTTCGCTATAATATTTAACATGTTGTAGATTTTCTGCTTATATGCATTATTTAAAAATTTTCGTATTTAATTTATAATGATACATTTTTTAAAATTAATTTAAAATCTTCATTCTCCAGAGTGATAAATAAAACAATTATAATAAATTTTTTAAATAATGTTATTGCAATAATTTAAAACAAATTAAATAGACATTGAAATTTGCTCTCAATTTATAAATCAAATAATTATTAAAATCCATTATCGATTTAATAAATAGATTAAGCAACCATGCTAAAATGATTTACCATTATTTGAGAAAATTCAATTAAAATAATTAGGTTAGAGCATATACAATTAATTAGATTCAATTAAATATAATTAAATCATTAAATTCTCGAGAGAAAAAAATAATATTAAAAAGAAAGAAACGCTTTAAATTTTTCTATTCGAATAGGCAAACCAATAATTATGTTATTATCGTTAACAGATCGTCGCCATTTTTGAAAGCGTTTGAAATTCGAATTGATTTCAATGAGTAACATTTCATTTCAAATTGGCTCGATCAGTAGCAAATAACAGAACGGAAAATTAAACTGGCATGCTAAATCAGCTGTTCTCTCAATTTACATTTCTGAAAGAGATGAAATTACTGAAATCTGTGTCAGCATTATTGCTAGCTTACTTTGAAAACATATTTGCTAAACGATTAGATTTTATGAAACAATGGAAGTAGCATCTTTTCTACAAAATATTTAATTTAATATGTACTATTTTATATTCATATATTTATAAACTATATCTTTTAATAACTAAAAAACCAAACTTCTCTCAGGAGCTTTGCTATATTACAGTATTCATTATCAACCATTATTTATATTTTTATTCAGTTTTATCACAGTGAAATTAAGTCCGAGACGACTCTATATGACATTGTTAGCATGGGAGTAGATAGAAAAAGGTTTTTAATAGCTAATTATAAATAATGTTTTTTTTTGTGTGTAAAATCGCTTTTTTTCAGGAAAGATACTTATATAGTTAATCTTAATATAAATATAAAAAAATAATAAATAAATAAAACCAAAAGCGTGACTCGATGCGAGGACCCCAGGATGTTGTTCTGACCACTGTACTACATTGCCCACACTTCGAAGGGGAAGTTGAATGTATTTATTCTAATAATTTGTCATTAAAAATTTTTTTATGCGTAAACTCGCATATTTTAGGAAAGACGCTTATATAGATAAACTTAAACGTCAAAACCTTATCTAAATATAAAATTTGATCCAAAACTTTAGAGACTTTTCCGAGACATAAGGTGTATTGTAATTATCACACACACACACACACACACACACACACACACACACACACACACACACACACACACACACACACACACACACACACACACACACACACACACACACACACACACACACACACACACACACACACACACACACACACACACACACACACACACACACACACACACACACACACACACACACACACACACACACACACACACACACACACACACACACACACACACACACACACACACAAGAATTGCACGTTTAAAGTTGTAAGATTTTTTTTTCAAACAGCTGTTCTCTAATAACTAGCAGCTGTTGGCACTAATTAACTAAGTTTTGCTTGTATTTAGATTCAAAACCGCAACCCGATATACATCATTCATTGGTCCACTAATCACGTAACTTCGGGGTATTACCGTACTGTGTTCCTATTTTTAAAAGCTTTTAACTTCTTAAAGCGACCTTGCTTAGATTTTTTAATAATGGTTTTAAGATTATAACTCGGTTGGTTTAGTTTAAAAGTATTAGCTTCCAATTTTGAAATAAAGTACTGCTATTTATATTCAAACTATCGCTAGATGATGAAAACGATAATTTGTATTCTTTCTTTCTTTCATTCTTTCTAAGAATTTTCAAATCAACCCAACTTATGGACTTTTTGATTTCAATGCCATAATACATATAAGATCTATGGAATTTTCATTATCTTAATAATAGATTTTTCATTATAACGAATACATAGAAATTTCCATATGGTCTTTTTTTACGACGCATTTTTATTACAGTATTTATTTCAACGGTTGGTTATATTTAGAATTTTTACATTTAATTCAGGATTTTTGATGACAGCATTATTCCCAACTTTTTAAAACAATGAGAAAAGTGTGTTTTTAAAACTATTTCATATTTATTATTTTCTACTTTGCAGTCTTCAATGTATTTTATAATTCATTATTTAAAATGTTATCGAATTTTGGAATAATTTTTTTAAACTTTAATACGCTATGGAAAGTAATCGATGTGTTTCCGAATTTTCAGGAAGATAAAACTACAGTAACTCTCATTTTTTACAAAATGTTTTATTCCATCTAAAAAAGTAACATGTTTTGTTTTATGACGACTGGTAACTCTTCATAAATAACGCATCCAAATAAAAATTGCCCAGATACGTTTCTATATTCAAGCATCTGCTTTTGTTTTCCACTTTTATAGCCTTTCTCGGCATTTAGGTTCGTGATATTTCAAAAAATCTTCAACATAAAAATAGCAAAATTTATATTTCATTTTTTTATTTCATATCCATAAAATATTAGAACAATACTTTGGCATTTTGGGAAAAAAAAAACTTTAATGTCTTAAGACCTGAAAGTCAATGTAAATGCAGAGAGCAATGATTATTTATCAAATAAATTTTCGAGTTCGTTGCATTGATTTATGCTTCCAAATATTTGGAATTAAGAATTGAAATTAATTTATTCTTAGAAAAATATCAAATGCTTTTGTTACTGATAGAAATTTCTGTATTATCCAGCAAATACTTTTATTTTTAGCTCTAAAATATGCGTTATAAAAGCACAGATTTTGACAGTTTCTTAAATTCTTATTTAATATTTAATTATAAATAATAATGTAATTAAAATGATTTAATAATAATAAATAATTAAATAGAATTACTTAAGTTATTAAATTCAATTCTTTAATGTCCATAAATTTGGTAGAAATTTTTTTTTCTTTTTTCATCATTTATGGCAATTATAACAATGTAGGTTTTAACTACTTACGTCAGCCAAATCAGTAATCAGCCAAAAATATGTCAAACACGTCGAGATGCTTTTTCACTTTTGTCACAAACTCGCTAACGACGTGCTACACACGTCAGCAAGTAATTACCACAGAAATGAAAATTATATTTGCGGCCGTCGACTGAAATTGTACGTCGGTACACAGTGTACAGGAGCACAGTTCTTAGGTCAAAAATTAATTTATTTAAAAGATATAAATTCTTTTTCCCAATTTTTATAAGGTATCGGAAACTTAGTGTGGTTTCGCTGCGAGTTAAAGAGAACTGTTTTGGCTTGCACACCTGTAAATTTCTTGCCACCGCAAGTGGTTAAATAATTTCTATAATTGATTTTAATTTGTCGATTAAGTTATGTTAGATAAAATTTCCTTTTTGTTCTGCAATCGAATGAAAACGATATAAGTCAATATTTCCGCCCTGCTTTTTTTCATGCTATATCAGTTCGAGGACGTGTGATCCTTTGGAGAAAATATAATATATCAACAAAAACATACGGCGGATTTTCAATGGATTCGTGTCGCGATTAAGTTCAGTTATATTAACGTTCCATTTTAAAGCAAAACAAGGACTATTTTGGGACGGACCTCGTAATTTTGAGCCGCGGTCAGATGACGAGGACAGCACCTGAGCTGGCACCCCCTGTCCAATCTTCCGCACCACACCAGCGGGAGGACGTTCGACCTCGACAGATTTAGCTTGCACCAGACCCGCTTACACGATGGTTCTTCGGTGAAATCGAAACCTCGAATTTGAAACTCTCCGGTTTCGAAGCCGACACTTTACCACCAGGCCCCCGTGGTGATACGTGACTCGAATCTTTGATTATAAGACCCGGGCCTTACTACAAGCAACTTTCTTTCATCATAAGCTTTAAACTATTACGGGGAAAGAAAATCAGTTTAGCTTAAAATGATTTATAAACCACGAGATGAAAATGAGGAAATAAAGGCATCACTATTTAGGCTTTGAAAATATCTATACATCCCGTCTAGGGATTGCAATACCGGTATACCGGGATACCGAATACCGGTATTTTGAGCCATTTGTACAATTTTGGAATACCGGTATTCACAAGTTTAAATACCGGTTTTTCGGTATTTACTAGAAATTTTTAAAATTGTCGCCACTATATGTTCAGGGATCGCGAACATAGCAGTATAGTACGCGTTTTTGTTTTTATGTCTCCCTAACAGGCGAAATGAATTAGCTAATTAATGGCTTAATTAATAGCTTAAATCTAAATTAGCGAAACATGGATTATCCTTGAAAGAAAATATTGTATCCTTAACCACTGATGGAGCAACAATTATGAAAAAAGTTGGAAAGTTGACTGGTGCAAATCAGCAGTTGTGCTATGCTCATGGAATTCAGTTAGGAGTAACAGATGTGTTATACTAAAAAAATAAAGAACAGAAGAATCCAAATACTGTGGATATAGAAATTTCGGATTCCAACTTTGAAAAGAGTAAGAGTGAGAGTGATATTGACAATGAAGATAATGATAATGTAATTGTTGAAGAAGATATTGCTAATGAGGATGAAATATTAACCTATCAAGAATTGCTTCCTATAATTTATAAAGTTCGAAAAATTGTTAAGATATTTAAACGTTCCCCTATAAAAAGGATATTTTACTAAAATATATACTAACTGAAAATAAAACAGAATATATGTTAACAATAGATTCTAAGACACATTGGAATAATTTACTCCTAATGATGGAACGATTTTTGAAACTGAGAAGTCCAATCCAAAAAGCAATAATCGACTTAAACTTGTAAATTAATTTTTCAGATAGTGAATTCGACTTAATATCCAGAACTATATCAGCTCTACTTCCAATAAAACTGAATATTGAGGCATTGTGTCGTAGAGATTCTAATTTATTAACAGCTAATGCAACAATAAATTTCATGTTGCAGTCACTGAAAGAACAGCACACATCACTATCTGAAGAATTATATATTACATTGAAAAATCGCACAGAAGAAAGGCATACCGAAATAGAAAATGTCTTACGGTATTTACATAATTATAATGGTTTTGAAAATGAAAAAGAAGAAAAGAAAATAACCAATTCAAATCTGATTAAGTTTAGAGTAAATTTTCTTAAATTTTTTTACCCGCAACCCTATCCACATTGAGAAGAATTCGGTTCAATTATCGAAGATCATGATGTCACTACTGTCGGTAGTGAAAAGGAATTGTCTCTTGAACAAAAATTAGAATTAGCGATAAATAAAAAAAATTCAACGAACCAAAATACAATACAGAAATCAGCTATATCCAAAACCATCCGACGAGAAATCGATTTATTTAAAGATGAGGGATTTAGAGGTAAATACTTGCAAAAAAGTATATTGCGCATTGCTAACAGTACCACCAACTAGCATAGATGCCGAAAGAACGTTTTCGACAGCTGTTAATTTTTACACAAAATTACTTTTCAGACTTAATGACAGTACAATTGATGCATTATGATTTTTAAGATCACATTTCGAAAAGTTGTAATAGTACCCCAAACTGAATAGTGATATTTATACTTTTTTTGTGATTTAAATAAATAAGATGTTTCTTTACTTTTTTGTGATTTAAATAAATAAAATGTTTCTTTACTTTTTTGTGATTTAAATAAATAAGATGTTTCTTTACTTTTTTGTGATTATATACTGTTATAATTTAAAAGTTACAAATTATCTTTTGTGATATTTACACTCTCTAACAAAACTGGCAAATAAAACAAAGAAACACCTGCGTTTTCTTTCTCTTTCTAAAATTTCTAATACCGGTATTAAAACCGGTATCCCGGTATTAAGATTTAAAAAATACCGAATACCGGTATTGAACTTTTGGTCCGGTATTGCAATCCCTAATCCCGTCTTTTGAAGACTTTCTGTTTTCCTTCGATTAGAGTCCAAACGACAATTAATGAAAGGGGTTTTCCACCATTTGCATCAAAAATCGTTTGGTTCATTAAAATGTGTGAGCTATTGTTTTGAATTTTGTATTTATTTATAAATGTGAACTAACAAAATAGAGAAGCTTATTAACTTTTAAAAATATTAATTCTTGAAATTACAATAATATTCCTTATTATAGTTTATTGTTTCCAAAATCTGTAACGCTTTTTAAAATGAGCTGAGAATTCATATATTCATTGGTTTTTCTGCTAGATTTAGGTCTACGGTTCATCTTTTGTAGAAGCGATTTGTTTACGCTTATCTATAATCTGTTCAACTTTCAGATCTTTCCATGCGATTTTAATAATTCATTTACATTATTATCAGATATGACACATTTCGTGGAAACATGGGTTTTGGCGTGTTCAAAATCGAATTATATTAATCTTTAGATAAATTAATTTTCCTTTATGAAATAATTGTACAATATGTTTAATACTTCACGCATTTTTTGTATAAATTTATTTATTTTATTGTTCAGTTAATCATATTTTTTGGTTTTCATGTTTGACGTAATTCTTTATTTTATAAAGTTCAGCTTCTTTTTTTGTTTGAAATCTGTATCATATCTATATTATTACAATAATTATCAATCTAATTGACTGAGCAGACTGACAAATTTTATTACATGAATAATCTGGCAAAACAAGTTTTCTTTTTGTTTTTGAATTTTTTATTTGTATCATGTTCTAATTAATGGAATGTTGAAATCCGGTAAATATATATAAGCATTTTTGAGCCTTCTAGTCAGGTGAATCTTAAACTAATTATTCGAAGATTGAAACAGACATGTTAAAAGCTAAAATCTTTATGGAATCGAATTATTGTGGTCTATTTTTTTCTTTCATCTATTATATATTTTTTAATTCGAATTGTATAGTACATATGATAAATTGGTTTGACAGGATTAATGGTTACGAAAAATTGCAATTAAATATATTGTTTAACGGCATCTTAATGGCCTCCCCAGTGCACAACAGTTTTTAACTTCTAATTATACTAGACATATATTGTATTAGAAACCCCCGAAATGAGGATGAGATGCTTCCGGCATGGTGGTTGGATCCCGCCACCCTGGAGGGTACACAAATAGATGGGGGATCTGACTCCCCTCATCGATGAAGGGACGTACTTCCTTCGGGGAAGGTTGTACCGTGGCCGGTGATGGCCCTTAGGACCCAACCACACTTCCCACCAGTGTTGCTGTTGTGGCGGTCCGGTCATTCAGTTTTATGGTTTAATAAAATGTGGCGTGTCGGAGAGTCAGATGGTTGACTTGACTTGTACTGTATTAGAAATCTGTACACTGTTCTGTTTATTGTTCTTTGTGATCTTCTACGATTTTCTCACAATGTCATTATACATATATTTATCACAGAGAATAGTAGCAATCTTAAAAAACTGTCACTTTAAAGAAATCTTTACATATTTTAGTTCTAAAGTTTAAACTTAATTGTAAATACAACAAAATGACGAAAATTTTAATAAAAGCCTTTCATATATTGAAACTTATTCAACATCGGAAACAAAATCTGAATAGTTATACATTCATCGCCAATAATAGAAAAAAAAAACAATGAAATATTTGTTGCAATATGGAAAATACCTTGTGTTTCACATCCATAATAACACATATTGCTTTAAAATATGTTTAAAATATCTTTTATTAATTAAAATTAGAAAAAATTATTCTAAAAAAATTTATATCATTGAAAAGTTGATTTTTTTTTCAGTTTGGAGATTATGTAAAATTTATTATTATGATGCAATATTTTTGAAAGTAATGGTGGAAAATAATGTTGCTTAATTAAAATTATAATGTCAAAAACTATTCGAAATGTATATTTGTATCTTCTAAATTTTATATATTTCAAATTTGGTAATTATTAGTAAAGATAGATATATAATAGAGATATATAATAGATAGATATATAATTCCTTTCTCAGCGATTCTTTACAACGAATACTTATTTAACACCGAGCACAAATTAAGTGAAAGAAAAATTAATTAAGCAGTTAACTGTTTTTGACGAGAATACTCGTTATGGGAAAAAGTACATTTTGCGTTATGACGAATTTATTCGTCAGGAGTAATAAGTAGGGGCAATTTGCTGTTTGAATTATAATTTTAGTAAAAACTCAAACATATTCGTAAATTTCAAGATGTTTAAAATATTTTAAGGCCAAAGGAACAAATAAAATATTATTAATAATCATTATCGAAAAAACCTCGCATATAAAATGAATTGTTTCCCTTAAATGTATCGCTATGTTGTATTAGTCACCCAATTTTTTATGTTTCTTTTCGTTCATATGCAAAAAAATTCACGTTAGTTTAAGTAAATAAATAAATAAATGTGATTTTGAAATAAAAAAACATAAAAGTCATTTCATTACAACATAATTTTATATTACACGTACTCTGTGTTTGACGAGTATACTCGTCATCGCTAAATTTTTGTGATATAATTTAGATACGCATTTTCCGAAGAGGTCGAAACAGTTAATAGGTTAATATCTCACATAATAGTTTAATTAGTTTAAAATTCTAAAATATCTTCAAAAACGGTTTTTGTAAAATAGACATAATTACTGCTAGAAGGGAATTAAAGTTTCCAATAATTCTTCAAATTATTTCATCAGGACTTTCTTGGACACGAAACACGATATATATTTTTTAATACGATATGTATTTTTTTAGATATATATCTAGATACGTGTATCCATAACTGGGGAAACAAAGTTTATACTGTTAACCTTGAGTAAAAGAGTGAGAAATTTACAGCTACACGTGCTGATCTCAAGCAGGACAGGAATTCACTTAAGCTCGATTAAACGCGGACCAATTGCTGTTCCCGAAATAGGAGAATTGTTAGAGCAGTTCCATAACTGAACAGTTCAAGATGACCTGAACTTCACGTACTTGGATTTTCGATGGAAGTCTTCAATTCTGTTGGCTGATATCGGATAATGTAGAATCAGATGACTTTAAAATCTGTAGTTTCCATCATTTTTTTTCATGTATATTAAGATGATCAGATATCTTGTATTAATACCAAATTTCGATTTGATCAGATTGAAAAAAAAAAATGTTAGATTTATTCTGAATTTTCTTTATTTATAAATGGCCTTTTTTTTCGACGGAAGTCTTCAATTCTTTTGACTTATATCGATATTGTAGAATCATGTGACTTTTAAATCTATAGTTTCCATCATTTTTTTCCGGCATATTTATGTGACCAGAGTCTTGTATTAGTTCCAAATTTCGATTTGATTGGACAGAAAAAAATGTCAGATTTATTCTGAATTTTCTTTATTTATAAATGGCCTTTTTTTCCAACGGAAGTCTTCAATTCTTTTGACTGATATCGGATATTGTAGAATCATGTGACTTTTAAATCTATAGTTTCCATCATTTTATATTCCTGTATTTTTATGTGACCAGATATCTTGTATTAGTTCCAAATTTCGATTTAATTGGACAGAAAAAAATGTCAGATTTATTCTGTATTTTCTTTATTTATAAATAGCCATTTTTTTCGATGGAAGTTTTCAGTTCTTTTGGTTGATATTGGATACTGCAGATTCACACGACTTTTAAATCTGTAGTTTCCGTCTCTTTTTTCATATATATTAAGGTGACCAGTTGTTTTATATTAGACCCAAATTTCAACTTGATCGGACTGAAAATATGTCAGATTTATTCTGAATTTTCTTTATTTATAAATGGCAATTTCTTTCGATGGAAGTCTTCAATTTTTCGAGTTGATATCGGACACTATAGAATCAGACGATTTTTAAATCTGTAATTTCAATATATATTATGGCGACCAGATTTCGCGTGTAAGTGTAAACTTTCGACTTGATCGGACAAAAAAAAATGTCAGATTTATATTGAGCTTTCTTTATTTATAAATAGCAATTCTTTTTTTAAAAAAAGGTGTGAATTAGATTTAAACATACAAAAAAATTGCTACAGAATCCTTTTCCTCGTATGATATTGTGTACACACAATTGGATCGTTCCTATTAATATGATGTCTGAAGAAAAAAGGAAAGTATTATATCATTATACTTTTTGTTCTTTCTGTTTTGCACACATGATTAATTCACACATTTTCCCTAAATTTGTCTTTTATTTTATTTGTTTACTATCATTTTCTATTTCATCCAATACTATTTGCAACCCATTCCACATAGCTATTGTCCCAGATAGTACAACTAGATTCTAGAGATTTTTGGATGAGAGCTTTGAAAATTTGACCGCATAACTATTTATGCAAGTAAAGGCTATGCATAAAAATTCTACAAAAATTACATCTAATTGAAAAATAAAATACAGATAGTTTTTTTAAAGATATTGTCATTCAGTTTTATAATAATAAATAGAAATTAGTTTTGTAAACAGAATAATAGAAAATTATATTAAAACTAAAGCAAATATAAATGTAAAGGAGATTCGAACCTTTAGTTCGAGACGTAGTATGATAATGTTTTATGTATTACACAGTACTACAATTATTTTTTTATTTAAAATTTTCAAAATTTAACTGCATAGTAATTACGATAACGTGCACACAAATAAAAGAAAATGTGCTTATAATTTTCCCAATTAGCATCAGTACAAATCTAGTAAATAAATCAGTAAAAATATTATAAAGTACACTTCAAAATATTTTTTGAAATTATTTAAGAATAAAATCTTTACAAAAATAAAATTGATATCACTGAAAAGGTTGAATTTTTGAATATGGAAATATTTTAAACTGTTAAAAATGGTTTTCGTACAAAATATATTCCGAATTAAGAAAAAATGTTAAACTTTTAATTGAAATTTGAAATACATTTGTCATTTTAGCTAGAGAATGGATGCCAATTTCGCACTATTTTATGGATGTTTTTGTCCATCTAGTTCATTATGTTTTTTGCATTGTTTCGATTACAGAAAAATAGACATAATTGAGACTAGAATTGGGTACACTAAAGTGTACAGTATGGTCGACAGACTATATTATCGATAACTACAATTATAATAAATATCTATCACTGTGGAAAATGTAATATATATTCCAAATCGATAATTATTTATAAGTTTTTAGTGGCATAGAATATTTAGTTAATATTGGTCGAAACAAAAATGATACATTATACCTTACTTTTACTCAATTATCTCTATGAATTTATTGTTTAAAGCGCCAAATTCATCATTATCACGACTTCAATGTTTTTATTATATTTTCGCTGTGTAAACATCGTCCAATTAATAATCTCCTTCTACTTCGTGTACCAAAAGCTAACAGATTCCTGTAATCTTTTGGTTACATTTTATAAAAATTTTATAATTCGAAAAGAAATTATATCATTAGTTATAAGAATCAATGTTAAGATTTGAGAAGGGTAAAAAAATATGACAACCGATTAGTTTTGTTTGTAGAAACTAATTTACATAGCAAATTGTCCAAGAAAATAATATAAAATTTGATATGATAACTTATTGAGGATTCGTAATTTTACATACAGAAATAACGAAACAGGAAAAGGAAACGGCCTTTCCTTCCGCATTTCTTCTCCTTTTAAAATGCATCTTTCATTCTAAAGAATATGTGTCAGCGCATTAATCGAATTGTGTCATATCTTATGTGAAGATGTAAAATACATTTCTATAAAAGATCTCCCAGCAATTTCTAAGGAACGTTCCTTATTTTAAAATGGCAAACGATATATTGTTTTTTATAAGCACTCGTTTTTATTTAATTGAAAAGAATATTCCACTTGCGGCAGATAAAATAACAAATATAAGATAGTTACAAAGGAACGGACAATTATTACAAATTTATAGACAGTTATGGCTGAAAATATTATTGCATGAGGTAAGAATTATTTTCAAATGAATTAATGGTTTTTTTTTAGGAAACGATTATTTTTACTCCTTATTTAATTATTATTCAATTTTTGTCGAAAAGTTTTATCTCGGTATGTCTTTCGCTTTTATTTTAAATTATCATAGGATTTTTTAAAGCGCTAGTTATATGCGAAATTTGTGTGTAAATCAATAATAATTCTACTCAAAGATGCAATGTTATGATGCAATGTATATCCAAAATGCAAGGGACAACAGAGAAGCGAAACTGTAACAATTATTTTCACCCTGAAATGTTATTACATAGGGTCACAGTCTTTATTATGATCTTGTTTTGTAACAGATTTAAAACATATATTTAATCACATACATTCCTTGACGTGTGCAGTGATTTTATTATCCATTATCCGAAAAAGAATATTAAATAACTGATGATAATGAAGCAATTTCTTTTCACGGAAATATCAGTCTCTTAGATATAGATCTGTCGATTGTGGCGGCCACATTGAAGTATTAGCAACTCTAATAGCCTTCTATTCGCAACTATAGATAGCATTTTTCATAGCATATCTAGCATTTTTCGTTAAGTTACTAGGTTTAAAATCTTCGTTCTGTAACTTCTGTACTTAGATGATATCACAATGTAATATATCAGTGTTCTGACATTTCCTTTTATATGCAATTTGAATTAATACTATTGTTTTATTTCATTATTCGATTTTAAAATTATATATAAGGCATATAGACATATGTAGCATGTTATTTATTGAATATCAACATTAATGCAATAAAATATTCGATTTTTGAATGATTTTACTACATTTTATTAAGAGATGAATGATTTTAGAGTTATAAATGAGATAAAAACTATTCACAAAAGAATTTTGAAGAGAATTCAGTTACCCGTCTTCACCCTATATTTGTGATAATTTATTGCTAATATTCAATAACTATTTTATACAAGTTGATGCACCTGGCGTTGCTTAAAGTTTAGCTTTAATTAAAATCCTTCCATGTATAATATTTTTAATAGAAAAGCTACTATATAAAAATTATGCAAAATCCTTTTATCATATTAACAATTTTGAACAATTTTTTAAAAAAGCATATGTCTTCTTAATGTTATGATATTTACTATGTTAGTACTGGAAATGTAGTTCACAAATGCTAAAATATATTCCAACTATTCCGACCGGCTTGGTGGCAATCAGAATATTTCAATGATTGGAATATCGCGGCACTATAGACGAGAACTATGATCATGATGACTAAAGACCGTCACCAGCCACGGTATAACCACTCCTATAGGAGTTGATTCTCGTCATTGGTAGGAAGTAGCCGATCCCACACCATTTCTGTACTCAACAGGGTGGCGAGAACCAATCATTATAGAGGAAGCTTTTCATCTCCATATTTGAGGTTCTCCCCCCTCCTCCCCCCGAGGGTTATGCCGATTATAAGAAAGATTGTCTTCATTTAGCGATTGACTTTAGTTTTAACGATTGTTAAACATTTATCTGCTTTATTACCAGTTCAAGCATTAGCAAAAGATACATTAAAATAAAACAAAAATTTAAAAAGAATAGTGGTAATGTAATTCAAAATACAAAAAAAGATAAAATATTTGTTAATTTGTAATTAATTTAATTTTTATTTATTTATTTAATTTAATTATTGTTAATTTTAAATTTTACTTTTCATATTTAACTAATTTTTAATTAAATTAGATTAATTAAATATTTAATTAATTTTTGCACTTTGACATGTTGGCCATATTTTTTCTCTGGTCTTATGTATAATATGTGCAAAATTTGCGTCAATTTGATTATATTTTTTAGAAGGAGGCCATATAGACCATATAGAAGGCCATGACTTTTTTTTATTAAGATAATTCTTCAATGTATGATTTACCAATGTAATACAAATAAACAAAATTACACAAAGTACAAAACTATAACAAGAAAAAAGACACCTATATAAGGCCTGCATAGCCAATAAATTATTGAATATGGATTTCAAAGTTTTAAACCGACACTAACCGTTATAGAAGAATCAACGAATGCTATTTAGTCAAACACGAGACAGCTGAAATAATATTACGACCCAATTATTTATAATCAAAATAAATGTCTATTCTTGGTTCTTTCGAGAAAAAATGAATTTCCATTTCCTTCTCGTCAAAGATATGACAAAACATTCGGCTGTGGAATCGCTTCTACAGTAAATCTAAATAACTGTTCAATATTTTATCGATAATAAGGGGGTCCCTTCCTGTAAGACCTACTTCCTTTAGTCTGTTTACAAACCTTGGACACAGATGAATTAGAACAGGATGCGATTGAGATATCTAAAGATGCATGGAAATAGCAGATACACCAAATCGACTCGCTGACGGAAAAAAAAATACATAAAAATAATATTGTCTGCGAGATATAAATTGCACTTTTGATACCAGAATCAATACGGAAGTTTAATTCCTTGATGCATATTGACCTGCAGGACTCTTTCGTCGATTTATAAAATGTTTGATGATTTTAACTATGCAGATTACTTTTTCGTATTCGAAATATATAGGGTAATTCATAAAGAATTATACAGTTTCAATACATTATAAATCAAGAACAATGTAAGATATTACATGTCACCTGCAACATACTTGTATAGGGTTGTTTTTAGTTTTGTTAGAGACATTCCTAGATGTTCTATGTGTGACCCCTTAGAAGGGCCATACACTTTCTTTCTGGACACTGTACAGAACAAATTTCTTTAGGGGGATCTCGCATGTGCTGCTCTAGGAATTTGGGATTTTCTCTTCATAAATGGGAACGTTTTGCTTGTGTACTTTCCCACTGACATGAGATGTTGCTTCATCAATGAAAACTAACCGATCGGCAAAATCATCATTTTCAAAACAAACTGGTATATCGGAACAAAATTCAAAGCGCTTTTATTTGTCAAAGTCATTCAGATTTTGCAACACTTGTATTTCGTATGGAATCATTTTTAGCTTCTTTCTCAAAATTCTCCAGACTTTTGGGCTGAAAAATTTGCACTTCACGATTCACCCTCAGCATTGATTTTTCTGAGTTTCGTTGAACGTCTTTTAGCGATACAGTCAGTCGTCCTGGACTTTTAACTTTCCACAAACAGATCGCAGTTTTAAACTTTTCATGCAATTGATAAATAGATATTATAATTAGAACTTCTTTTCCGAATTGTGATCGAAAATGCCATTACATAACAATTACAGATTGCTTTTTCCTGAACTGAAGAACACAAAACGCCTTCTCCACTGCAGACGTTGCCATTTTGATTGAGTAGTCATATGACACACATGATACTGCCTATGTGACTTATGTCAAGGGCGAGACACAAACTTTGAGAGTACATCTACTTTAGGATTCGCTAGGGTGATTTATGTCTTTGGCTGTTGCTGTTTTACAGCATCTGGAATGTATTCACTTCTTTATGAATCACCCTGTACAATGAAAAAGTATTGTAATTGCTAGAAAATTCTATTCACAGATTTTGATGAATCCCTATGTTTCAGACTATACCGGTTATAAAACCCACAAATTTGCAATTATGTCACTCTGCGAGCATGATGATTCATAACGCTTAGTACAGACAGAAGAAACTTTGTATATGTCTGTACATTAAATTTATAGAATTGATGTAGATATCTATCAAATTTTGAATCAAAACCGTTATCAAGGAGCTTATCAGTCAATCTGAGAGCAAATGATTGCTACGAAAATCAAAGAATACACAGAAGAAATCTCTCATTTAGTTTTATCATAAGAATTGTATATATTTATTACATTCTGGAATAAATTAGTCAATGACTTGAGTGTCTGGTGGTCTTCTAGTGTATGCGAAGGAAATAACTGAAAATTGTATTGAATAAAATGAATAAATTTTCGTAAGTGGTTTTAAAGTCAAAATTATATATTTGTCTCAGATTTTGTATCTATTCAATGGGAAGGAAGGCGTCCAGATTGCATACTCAATTTTTACTTTTTCATATATGAAGTATAGGGAAAGTATTGCAATCGGCAAAAAATTAGAACTCTAAATTTTGACGAATCTTCAAGTTTCAGACCTCTCTATTTCGAAAAGCGCAATTTTGCCATTATGTCTGCCAGACCATGACAAAGATAATTCAAAAAAAATTGAGCTAGACGGATGGAACTTGGTAACTACAATAAAATTTGTCTGTCCGGCTGTTTGGATATAAGCCATCACGATAACTATAAAACGAAGAGACCTAGTTGGATAAAATTCGGTACATAAATTAAACATCTATTGTATAGGCATCTATCAAATGTTGAGCTAATCCAACAAGGGGTTAATCGTCTGTCTGTCTATAATTTCAGAAGCATGTCAATGCAATAACCCCAAAACGCAATACATCAACATCCCCAATTGAAATACATCAAATTTGGCAATCCTTTCTCTGACTACAATTGTAGTTAGCTGTAACTGTGACACCTTTTAGTTTCAATCGTTTAGAAAAAACTTGTTTAAAACGCGTTTTCGATTATCGGACATTATTAACCGCATACCAGGGATCAATCGCTAAAAAACACGCCAAGGGTATCACGATAGGTTCAATAAAAATGCTTAGTTCACACGAAAGGTTAATATTTCGTATCTTTTGAATGCCAATGCCATACAAGGCATTCTCCACCTTACCCAAGGCGCATAATTTTTTTGCTGGGGTGTGAGAGATAACACCTTTATTAAAAAGTATGCAAGAAAGACCACTTCCGCTGATTTCATTTGACGAGGAGACACAAAAAATGGCATTATATGCGGAAGCGAGAGGGGGAAGGTATTCACGCCTACAGATTGCCATGACCTTTTAAGATTTGTCGCCTTCTTCCTTATATTACCTAACTTCACATCAAAATTACAAATACAGAGGAAGATATACAGAGGATTTAGTTTCAATTGTTTTAAAGTTTCATTTAAAAGCAGCACTAAGACTATTTTGAGATGGACCTCGTAATTTTGAACCAGATGACATCCCCACTCCTTCTTCAAATTTCTGCGCCACAACATAGGAAGGAAGTTTGACCCACAACGTCAGATTCAACATGCACCAGGCCCACATACATAATGGATTAGTGAAATCAGGATTTGGACTTGCAGCGAGTCAAAAGAAGGAGAATATGTATTAGATTTATATATATATATATATATATATATATATATATATATGTTGCGGCAAGCAAGCAAACAAACAATTCTGTATAATTACTTTTAGCTTGAGTGGTATCACCTTGTTTTGATGTTATTCTATAAAACTACTTATATGCTTGTACGTCATTCTTATTGTGAAGAATAAATATATGTCATACTAACGCCGTAGTCTCCCAATATATGGTGCTGAAAACTGTATTTGAATCAGTATCATGAAAGAAAGCAGAAGAGAAATCACCTTTCGTCGTTTTAAAATTAAATTATTATTAAAAGAAGATAATTTAAGAGGAAAAGGTCACTTAGGCACCCGAGATGCTTCAAGGCGCCCATTTCATTCTTATATGTATAAGAACAATGGATATTTCAAATAGGATTGGAAATTTATTTAGAAAATGAAATAATTCCGAAATTCGGGGAATAAAAAATTTATAAATATATCTTAATATATATAAATTACGTGTCACGTTGTTTGTCCGCGATGGACTCCTAAACTACTTAACCGATTTTAATCAAATTTGCACACCCTATGTAGTTTGATCTAACTTAAAAGATAGGATAGCCCTTTTTTTGAATTTTTAATTAGAATTTTAATTATTAATTAAAAACTAACTTTCCCGCCAAAAAAATCTTTTCATTTTCCCCACCGCCAAATGAGTACGGCTTCAGTTTTTTTTCCCAACAGTCATGAGGCTAGGCGTAAGATTTTTCGGCTGATTATTTGAAATGATTCTATTTATTTTCTTAATGTCTGATGCATTTAAAATTAAACATTGTTAATGAATCGATCTTTCAGATTCATTCTTTAGTACTTTTGAATTAAAATAAAACAGAATAAAGGAAATTAAAAATTTCTAATCTGCATAGCGTTACCCCAACTGGCGTAGAAAAACTCACGCATTTGCGTTCCGTAACTAGCGTTGAAAATTCACGCATGCGCATTGTATTATGATTGTTTACATTTCAACGGAAGCGGACTCGATTTAAATTATTTTTAGGTTCGTTGCATGTTTTTGTAATTAAATAGTATTTAAGTTAGTTATATATTTTTTGTATACGCTTATAGTTTTAAGTACATCGTTTTTTAAGTAGTTTTTTTTAACCTGTTTTCAACCGATTATTTTAAACGATTCGTTTTATTTTCTTAATGTTTGATGCATTTAAAATTAAACATTGTTAATGAATCGTTCTGGTCATGATGAATCTGAGAATATTTTGTTGACAAATTCTTGAAATATTACATAAATTAGGAAAGATATTCTTTAGTGCCTATAAAGTTTAAACGCTCAGTGACTCTTTTCAGTAATCATATTACAAAAAATACATTGTTTCAGTAAAAAATATTATTATATTAATTGCAGATTAATCCTTTCCACTTTAATTTATAGTATAAATTCTACGGGAACTAACAGAAAATGAGAGAGATACATATTACGTTGTGACTGAAGGCGTTTATAATATTATGAGTGAATTATATATCAAAATTTGAAGTTTTAAAATATTTTGATGAAGAAGCTATTAAAGTAGGAATTGCATAAAATATTTAATTATTAAAATTTTAACGAACATTAAGATGGGCGAACCGGCTGGTCGCCAAAGGCGGCTAGTATATATATATATATATACATATTTACATTTGAGACGAAAGTTTAATTACAAATCATGTAATCTTTGTTCCGACAAATTTTATGTAAATTGCGGTATAACAATAAAAATGTTCTTAGAAGAATAATGTTTAAAAAGAAAAGTATTCCTTGAAAAGCTATTTAAATAGAAGTAAAAATGATTTTTTGTGATATTGCAAAGACTGCATTCTTTTTTAAATTCTTTTTCTATTCTGTTATTTTCTATTTTTATTTTAATTGCGATATAAACTATTCGTGTGAGATCAACAATTAATTTTCTTCTTGTATCGCAACTATGTTGCTGAGAAGGGAAGTAATATAATCTCTAGAAAACATGTAATCTTTGTTTCGCTTACTTCATGTTAATTGCGAATGGCAATAAAATAATAAAAGTGTTCAAATAGAAGAATGTTTACAAAAGAAAGTATTTCTAGAAAAGTTATATCTAAACAGAAAAAAATGAGATTGTGTGATACTTCAATCGCTACACTCCCTTAAACTTAACCCCTCTGTAAAAAAAGTGTTAACCCCTTCTCCCATGAGAAAGTGTTACCCCGTTCTGTGAATACCACGAATACTCAGTTCCGTATAACAGAGTTGTGTAGGAGGATATAGTACAGGAAAGCAGCTTCAGTACAGCTTCAAGATATAGTTTAAAACAATAACAACCGATATTTGCTTATTAATGCAGGGATTTTATGAACAATAGTAATGAAATATCGATATTTGACGATGTTTTAGTGATTAATACACAAGTACTATAAAATCGAATATTTTTGAATGCATTCTTTTTTCTCTCTCATTGATTGAAGTCAAAATGATAAAATTGTAGTCATGGGATCATACAACAAATTGCAATTATTTAAGTCATGGTGTTTTTCAGTTTTTGCGTTAACATGCCTAAAAATGTACAGCCCGTTGGCAGATGTGATTCTAATTTTGATTAAAAAAAATCTACATTTTAGATGCTAAACCTTGTACCAAATTTTATATAAATTTGGTATACAGTTTTATTTAAATTTAAAGTTAAATTAAAAGGTTTATGTAAAAGGTTCGGTGTAAAATTCTATATGCCAAATTTCATCCGTCTAGCTAAAATTATTTTTTAGTTATCATGCTCACAGACATATAATTCCAAAAATATATTTTGGACTCAAGGGTGCCTGAAATGTGGAAATTCTTCAAAATCTCGGGTTCGAATTTTTTAAAGATTGTAATTCTTTGTCCGGGTATACTTCGTACGTTAGAAAGTTAAAAAATACTTAAATGCCTAACTGAAAACATAACATGACAATGTTTTCATCTTGCTTCGTCTATCTTAGTCATATTTTTAAACCTTACCTTTCATTATAATAAAAATAATGTATATATAACAGATATTTATACATAATTATAAGCCTAAGAGGCGCCTTGGCTTAGGGGTGTTTTTTACCCTGTGTTCTATCTTTGAGGTATGTGAAAGAGCCCCTCCCTGTAAAATGGGGTTGTGAAAGTGAGTGTCATCTTCATATGAGTTAGAAGTCAGACTGGCCGGGATAGCTTGGTTGGTAGAGCGTCGGGTTCGCGTCCCTTAGGTTGCGAGTTCGAACCCCGCCGGCCGAAGATTCCCCGCGTGCTTGGGGGCTGACGCGCGTTAAATCTGTCGTGGTCACAAAGTCCTCCATGTCGAGAGTAATACCATTGGGGGTACTGGATCAGGGGTGATCGTTCTCTGATTCTGGTCTAAATTACGATCTGTGGCTGAGTGAATGAAATGAGTGAATGAAGTCCGCCCAGTAAAAAGGGTTGTGACGTGTGTGTAGCTAAGTCGTGGCGCTACTATAGAAACAAGAGGCGCCCCCCCCCCAGGCTTAAATCCGCTGTCTTCGAACAGCTGGCTTGCCATAAGAAACACCAACAAGAAGTCAGACTTCTGCGCTCCTGTGCCCCGGGGGCTTTAACCTCAGAAGCTA
Source organism: Argiope bruennichi (assembly GCF_947563725.1). Taxonomy (NCBI): domain Eukaryota; kingdom Metazoa; phylum Arthropoda; class Arachnida; order Araneae; family Araneidae; genus Argiope; species Argiope bruennichi. The sequence continues at coordinate 96,473,188 of NC_079156.1, read as the reverse complement.
TTGCACAAATTCGGCTTAAATCGCTAACTTCGTAAGCGGGCTTGTATATAGCAAATGCCGTAAGTAACAACAACATAAATATTTCTTCTCGGAGTCGCGATTATTATTATAATCATATAATTAAAACGATGAAATGTATTGTTGATAAATGTATTAAAATTATAAAGGAAATTGTAATGAATTGTAAGGAAATGAATTTGATATTGGATATAAATTGATCAAAATTATTTTTTTTTAAGTTTCAGTTAGAATTTTAATTATAAATTAAGCAAAAAAATTTCCATTTTTCCATCATGCGTCAAGAAATATTTCAGATCATAAATTATCTTTACGTCATCATGAAATTAAAGAAAACTTGAATGATATCAATTTCATTTTTCTTGCACATTTTTTCTCGGGTCAAGAGGGTCAATACTTGGGGCGAAAAGTCAGATACTTCACAGAAAACAATCCCTGGTTTGAATCCCTACCTGAGGGTGGCCCTTGATAAATTCTTCAGGTCGGATTCATTATTTCCATTTTTGTTCTATTTTCTACATTTTTGCTGATTAAAGTTACAATGTATTTCTAATTTGATATGTATTAAAAGCAATATAATGATCTTAATTTTTTATTAATACATATGATTTTCAAACTATTATACAAGATTTAAAATTGAAATTAAATAACATTTACAATGAAATACAAGACTATTTACATCTTTTCTGATTGTATTAAAATAAAATCAGTTGAGATACGCTTTTATCTAAAATATTATTCGGTGAAAGAAAAAAGTAGAACTTGAGCATTTATTTCTTTTGAAAAATAAGAGCATTTCTATAAAAATCGTTTCTTCTTCAATCGAAAAAGAGACAAAATCATCGTTATCGTATTTTCAAAACCTTCTTCTTTTTTCGTCACAAAATAATAAAAGTAAAAGTAAAATGACGTATTTTAACTTTGATTCATACTAAGAGAAATCAATTAATATTTTGACACACTTATTAACCTTGGCCCTCTGGTCATGCCACTGATTTAGAACAAGTTTAATGGTTGAATAAGCATGATCGTTATTTCTCTGCTTTGAACCTTGCAGAAAGGTTTACGATAAACAATCAGTCGCAGCTGCAATTTTTTTTTTTTTTTTTTTTTTTTTTTTGTATTGCGCGTGTTGTAATGTAAATGTTTCAAGAAATCCAATAGCTGCCAAACTATATAAATTTAAAAAAAATAATGGATCAAAATATTTTTAAATGATTGCATAATTTACGATTGATACATCAATATATTGATTGGATTGAATTGGAATCAATATATTGATTGGATTTCCCGCATAAATTTTGGAAATATAAAAAGCTGCTTCGAAAATTGAAATTAACAAAGTTATATAATAATGAAAAAAAGAAAAAGTTTTCAATTTTGAATAATGCTGATTCTGTAAGCTGTAAATAAGTTGAATGACATACAATGTTCTATTGAAATAATTATATGAATTACATATATATAATAAAAGTGATAAATTCAATCTTTCTGCTAATCTCAAAATCTAATTACAGTATTTTTACAAATGTCTTTAATCTTCCAATATGGAGAATCTAAATTACTGACCAATAATTCATTAATTTCACGTTCATTAGTTCACTGTTCCTTGTACAATAAAGTTGTGAATGTATTTCCCATCTTTTATTTTTGTTTTAGGTCTCTCCATAAGGCTCTCGTCAATGAACATGGATACACAATATTTCTTATGCATTGTCTCTGAGACGGAAATTTCTGCCTAATTCCTAGGAGCAATAATAAAAGATATCGTTCAACGGTAAATTCTTTTCTTATTTTTGAATTTACGTATCTACTTAAAATGATACATGCATGATATAATAGTAGTAATAAAAGCAATTTGCCTCATAAAGATATTTTTGTAAAAAAAAATAAGATAAAAAGTTTAAGAAATAAAAATAAATCAAAGATGAACAACATTAAAAATAATAAACAATACGATTGAAAATTAAAATTGATGCAATAAAAACAATTTTCTAATATATTATAAAATCTGCAGTTATTTAAAAAATATTTAACATAAAATTTCAGATGTTAATTACTAGCTAGAAAAAATTTTATTTTCTTATTTTAAGAAAAATATGCAATAGATATTTAAAATGAATGACTTAATGAGATGTTTAAACATTTCAGATATGGATCGAAACAAATGAAATTAAAGAAGTTCTACTTTTGAATTCATGGTTCGATAACTCAGAAGTAATCATCTCTCAGATTTTAGTCAGAAGATTAAGAAACAATGTCAGAAGGAAGAAGTAGACTGAAAATGAATTTTTTTTCAAAAACCAACAAAAAATATGCGATCTGTTAGTCTTGATTGCAGATTTTAGATATCACGGAACTCAAAATATCTTTTTGTCTTTCTCAAATTTTTTTGAAATTGGACATGACCCATTGTATGGTCTTGTCTTCAAGAAAGTAAAATCCCGCATCGGAAATCCAGTTTAACAGAACAGCTGTGTAAGTGGGTTTAAGACATGTTAAAATTGCTGTTGTGGGCCATGATGGGAAAATAATTCACACAATGTTGCATCATGGGAAAGTGGGAAAAAGGAGTACCAGTTCATGTGTGGTTCTCATCATCCAAAACTCCCCACCAAATGGAGCAAAATTAGGAAGTCCGTTTCAAAATAGCTTTGGCGCACTTCAAAACGCGACGTGAATCTAATTAAATTAAGCCTCCGAAATTGGGGACCTCAGTTCTCATATTTGTTGAGAGAGGGTCTACAGCAGCAGTTCCCAAAAGGCCTATTGTGTCCATGGCCTATTTGTGGGCTGTGGAATGGACTTTTTATATTTGTTTTAGGTGCTGCTTTTTGACATTTGGAGAAGAAATTAAATTGATCAGAGATTCTTTTGAAGAAGACTATATAATGATGGGGGGATATACCATCAATTGAAAAAGATTCGTTAATAGAGCTAGCATATATTCAGACTGTAAAATCGTATTTTAAAACAATAACATTGATCCTATTCTGGATAAATATTCAACAACAGCATCCAGACATTTGTCAAACTTACACTGAGACATCTGATGGAGTTTTGGACTACTTTTTACTTTTATTTCCCGAATTTTGTTACTACAAATAGACTATTTGGCTGTTTATGTAGAATACCATAGGTTTCCAAGTTTCCATTGATATTTTGCTAACAAAGTCACTGCCAATTCTGATTTGAATTTCGTCCAGCTCATTGTTCTTGATTTTGTTTACCTAATGTTAAAATCCCTTTAAAAAAATTCAGTGAATACATGTCAGACAATTGGGGCAATTTGGGAGGTAATAGTCACAGCAATAGCTAATGCAGGAGCGTCATTCGATTTCTCTCTCACTTCATGTCCATTACACTATTTAAATAGAGAAAAGGTTATAGTTGAATGGCACGAAGAATTGTTATGTGAAATCGTGGCTCCTTAACTTTTTTTAATTATTTATAATAAAGATGCAGAAAAGATCTCAATGTAGAAAGTTACTTGAAACTGAAATTGCCAAGTTTTATTATTAGTATTCTGAAAAGAGACAATACCAGAGATCGATTTGATTTTTTTTAAAATTTTGAATCTTGTTTAGGGATTTTTGAAATTTCTTATATTACGACAGTTAACTAATAATAATAGAGTTATTTGTTTTATAAGTGATATATCTTTTATCCTTTTGTAATAAGCTTTACTAATTACAGACATATAAATGTATTATATACATATGTTTGTATTTGGTTACTTGCAACTTTAGCTAGTGAACTTAAAAATATTTTTCACATGATAGGTGGTTCACAGAATGAAATTTATTATTGAGCGATTCGCCAATTTGGCTCCTCGAGTAATCCAGAGTTTTAGAATGGCAAATAAGGAATGTTTAACGATTTGAGGGGACTGTCACGGAGTTATTGAACACAAAGTTCTTAACCTCCGGACATAACAGGTGAATAGAGTAATTTTATGGCAATGAGATTACGAGTAAATATCGAATGCTAAAGGGAAGCAAATTGCACCGAATATTTATCAGCGATTTTGGAACGATTAAACATTAGACTGCTAACCAGAATTACATTTTGTAATATTTAATAAATATGGCATAATTTTCGAAATATGAATATTTTGTGTAATAAACTGAGGCTTTACTTTCAAAATATTTTTCTTTAAATGAAATTTCTACAATCCGGCGCTGTCTGTAATCAGGTAAACATCTGGTTCGATTTCGCTTGGATTATTGACAGAACTACACACGAAATTTTTATCACATATACATTAATGAATACTTGCATTTTTTTTATTTAAATCTTTCAAAACATGACATAAAATATTTTATACAAATCTAATTAAATCGGGATAAGAATAAATTTAATGCTGTATTTTGAGTTACAGAAAATTGACAATTCAATTGCTGATTTATTGTTTAAAGCTTCGTTCCAACGACCAGTCGCCTTTATAGACGAGGCACGCTTTCCCCTGTTTTCCCTCTCTTGAGGTTTCCTGGGGTGCTTTGATGCCTGTCTAGTTTACCGAACTGGACAAACATCAAAGCACCCCAGAAAACCGCATGAGGGGGTCGGGGGGAGGGGGTGAAGCGTGCCTCGTTTGTAAGGTGACCGGTCGTTAGAACGGGGCTTAGTGGCGCCATTTTAAACATCAGTCATTTAAACGAGATCTTTTTTTCCACTGGTTTGGAGATTAACTGTTCAAAAATATAGCAATATTCATATATGGAAAGTTAAGACAAGAAAATGTGATCTAAAATTATATAATTAATTTAAGTTAATACAGACTTGTACTTTTCCGACTAAAAAAAGTTTTAAGGATTAATCATTTCAAATATTTTAAAGATATTTTACTTCCCATTTTTTATCATAGTGACACTGTCTCTCCAAACACTTTCTTAAATACACCTAATAAATGTATTTATTGCCCTCCCTTTGTATAAATTTGTAACCTTGGGCAAGGTCGTGAATTCTACAAGCGTTCAGACTTTTATTTTCAAAAACGAAGAGTTGTGTGCTTCGGATTATAGTATAGAAAGCCGGTACTTGTATATTAACCGCATGCTACTGGCGAACAGTACTTACAAAAGATTGATCATTGGCATAAAGCTAGTGTTTTTAACTGAATTTGGCATGCGATATTTGGCGATTAATTCTTGAATGCGGTTAATACACAATTACCAGGAAATTAAATATGTATTTTTGACAACTTTTTTCCTTGTCCACTTAAAACTAAGATTTGGCCCAGAAATGCAACTGTAGTCGCAAAATACATACCAAATTTCATATGTTATGTCATTAGGTTTCTGGATTATCGCGTTAAGATGAAAATATTCTATATTTTATAAGGAAAACTATACATTATTTTCAATATAAAAGTACAGACGGACAGGCTGTTAGGAACTTGACAAATTTAGTTCTACATGCGATGCGGATCTACATTTCAGATGCTAAATCTGTGTACCAAATTATTATCTAATTTTTAATATTTTGTAGTTGTTCACTTGTACTTCGAAAGTCGGACAGACAGACAGACTATATGTGCATAGATTTCTTTCACAATTCGATAGATGTTTAAAAGTTTGGAGCAGAGACCATACCTCAAGTTTCATCTATGTAGCTGCAGCGAATTTTGATTTTGCGTCTTCATACATAGACAAAGAATTCAAAAAAAAAAAAAAAATCCAGATTCAAGAAGAGTTGAAACGTGGAGTTCGTCAAAATTTCTAGTTCGAATTTTTGAATAATTAATACTTTATATTCTTAGTTTACGCGGAAGTGAAAAAAGATAGAGAAAGCACTGTTCGTGAAACTTTTAAATTCCTGAAGTGTGTCTTAAAAATATTTTGCCGCAAACAAATCTTTAGTTTTTAAAATGCTTACTTTGGATTTAGCCTTGAAAACATTTTTTTCCCTTCCATTTCATTTTGGTATACAAATAGTTCTTTAATTTTTTTCGCATTGTTCAATAATACTTTTCTTAAAAAAAAAAAAAAAAAAAAAACCGGACGCTTTTTTGTATCAAGAAAATAGTTTATTGTAAGCAAACGAGATATTTTATTTGGCTTATGAATTTCCATAAATGAGAGTCAAAATAATTCGATCTTTTCTGCCTGAACTTCTTGATCTACGAAATATATTTATTTCCAATTTGTGATGTTTATTATTATATAATAAAAGGAACAACTGAGATATTGAAATGTTTCTAAATGACTTTGTTTATTAAATTATTTAATCTTTCACTTAATTACAAATTGAAATTTAAAAAAATTAATAATTCAATTCGTCATTGTATGGGAGAGGTTTAAATTTTTTTCAATTACTAGAAAGTTTGTGCCAGAAATAAATTACAGAGGGAGTAATCATTCAAGAAAATGGAAACATCGTGTCAAATATTTTATTCAAATCTTTAATATTAGGGGTAAATTTTTAAATACTTAACAATTTATGAAACCAAACTAGTGAAGATCCTATTATGATTTTCTGGTTTAATTACTTTAATTCATAATGGAAAATTAGTAAATCTAAGGATGGTGTTTTATAATAATGTAAAGTCAAAATTTTGTTTTCATATTTTAAAGCTGTTTATGTTTTTTGATATCTATTGATAATTATTCAAATAAAATAAATTTTCAGAGCATCAAGATACGTAAGGAATTATTTTTGTGAAAAATTGACACTATGAAAAGTTGATTTTGTTTTATATCTTTTTTTTAGCAGAGACTAAAACATACATAAGAAACTAAAATAAAATAAAAAAATTATATGAAGTCAAATAATTTGGTCTATTAACTCTTTTTAAAGCAACATCGAAAACTTTTTATCATGATTATGGACAATTAAACTTAAAAATATAAATTAGACATGATAAAAAGTGATACCTAATTTTTTAAAACTGTTTGTCTATCAAATCCAAGTCTTGATTAGAAGTTAAGATAATTGGGATTGACCTCATAATTTTGAACCGTGACTAGATTGTGATATACGTGCTTCAAACTTGGATTATATTAGTCAAAGAATATTTGAGCATGAAAGATTTAACGCATGAGTCATATGTGTATAAATGGTTGTTTCATCTTTATTGGAATGAGATTTTGAAACTACAACTAGTTTCAGAGCAACCAACCACCGTGATCTTCAATTAAAATTTATGTAGAACAAATTCTTAAAAATATAGGATAGTCGCTAAATATTTCTGTGATTACAAAAAAAAAAAAAAAATACTGTTAAAAAACTATTATAATTTAGCATCTAGTTGTTTCAGTATATTGTAAAGATGATTATAAAAATTTTAATAATATCATTGATGTCAGTAAATTTTAATGTGAGCTCTCTTAGTAGCTACAAGAATACTGTTGAACACTTGGAATACTGTTCAAGGCAGTATTCCAACTCCAGCCAAGTATTGTCCAACATTTCAGCTGTCCCACTGGACACAGCATCTGTGATCCTAAGTTTGAGAAATTAAATATTTCAAACTCTTTATCCTTTAAGTAAACAGAAAATTGACACGGACCAGTAATGGTCGATTTTGTGTTGTGACTCATGGCACTTCAGAAGTCCACTGACAGTTATCTGTCAGCGATTTAAGCCGAATGAGCGTCTCTTGTTTTTTCAGTAGCGCCAACAAAAGCCAAGAGTACGACTTAGCTATTTCATGCATCATATTCCCTTGAATAACCCCTTTTTACAGGGGGACACATTCATATACCACACAGATAGAACACAGAAGAACAACCATTCCCGAACGGGACTCGAACCCGGGACGCCCAGATCACGGGAAAGAACGCGCTATCCCTATATCAGAACGCCGGCTGGTCGATTTTAATTTAGTGAATCAATAAATACATTGAGTTTTTCATTTATTGACATAAGTTTGGTAACAAACGAATATAAAGATCGCCATATCTGCATCAATTGCAATATATGATGCATTAAAAAATTAAGAACAAGTCTACTTCATGGAAAAATTTTACATAATTATTATTCAATAATTCTTTTGCAATAATTTTTTTTGTAATTAAGAAAATACTTTATGATCACCCTGTATTACAATTTATATGTTTTACAGATTTTTAAAAAATCTCGATTAAGTGGTAGCTATCTGGCATCAGTTACCCTTATTTCATCAACAAGATCTCAATTTTAGAGAAAAATTTCGATTCATTTTCGATTTAATGGGCTACTGTATCTTGTGATACTGTCTTGTTTTCAAACTAGTAGAAGACCCGATTCCACCATGTCAATTGTCCTTGAATTTTGTAATTTTGTCATCGAGGATGAAATGTTTTATTGAAGTTTTTTTTCTTATATATTGAAACCCACGCTAAAGTACCCAACCCGTAGGTTGTAAGAGTATTTGAAGCACCATAAGCATACAATTCTTTAAGGAAAACTCTATTCGACTCTTATACAGCGATGCAGGTTATTGCAATCAAATAGCTGACATGATTCGAACATTTTTTGAATAGATTTCAGTCGAAATCTGATCTTGGTTCAGAAATTCGACAGTAAGTTGCTAATGGGACATTAAAACAATGAATCAAATCAATAATTCTCGGTACAATGATTAACTAACGAAATATAAAAAATCTATTAATCGAATGATAAGTCTAATTTAGTAAGCATACTTTACTTTTATATCTGAAATTGTAATATTTGACTACGTTATAAAAAAATTATGATATAGCATCGTTTTTATAATTTAATCTGATTTTATAATAACGAAGACAGGAAATTATACACAACCATATATAAAGAATTATTTATACTATTTATATCTCATAAGACATGTTAGTATGTTTGTTAACGAATACAAATACGGAAGTGCATTAGAAAAATGAGAAAAAGAAATAGATATACTCAAAAATATACGAAAGGAAATATTTATCTTTGATCTAAATGAATGTTGGCTTTACAATTCGATTTTAAATAAGGTAATGCTTGCTTAATAAAGTTTTGAAAAATAAAAATTAACTTAAATATGCAGTGAATTTGAATGCATATGTAAATAACATTGTTAAATCCTGATAAAAATGCACAAACCTCGATTTATATTACATTTTAATAGAAAAATTTTAAGTTTGACCCATTAAACAAGTAACCAATAAATCATTCAGAAATCAATATATTCAAAATATGTTTTTAAAATTATTTAATCGCATGCCAATCAAGTATAAAAAACGAAAAAATATTAAAAAGGGCGTTTACCTATCATTCAGAAATTCAATACATTCAGCGTATGTTTAAAAAATTATTTGAACACATGCCAATCATATAAAACAAGGAAAAAGAAACATTAAAAAAGGGGCATTAACCTATTATAAATTTTGAAATATCTATGTTATTTGACATCTTAAGGTCAGAATAATACTTGCATATACTTTATTTTTCATTTAAATCAACAAACATATTTAGTAACAGTTGCTGTTAAAAAGCAAAATAAAAATATAAACATATACAATCAGAATTTATGCAAATGGAAAATGCTATTGTTTAGCTTGACAACAATTGTTGATAAAAAAATAACCTAAAATTATAAAATAATCTACTTTTATAATTTAGATTACTAAAATCTTTGAAGAAACAAGAATTTCCTGCTAAACCAGCTCAAAAATTTCTGTCGTTATAAAAGATCAAATATAGAAAGAACATTTATACATTTAACAACGTCATTCATTTTAGTCTCAATAGGATGAAATCCAGTCATTAGCAGAAACCATTGTACGATATTTTTATAACATAGCTAAATATTCTGAATGTTGTACCGTGTTGTAAAAATATCGTATCAATATTACAGGGCATCTTACACTGTTTAAGTCTAAAAATATCGATGATTAAATGATGATTTTCTAAAAAGAATAAAATAAAATTTTTAGAATAAAAAAAAATATATTTTCACTTACATATTACTAGAGCAGCTAATAGGCGCACAGCATTGGGTGGTGGTGTACAAGTAGAAAACATTGGTTCCAATATATAATTAGCAAAAGTCAATGCTGTTATGGCATTTCCACCTGGTACTATAATCACTAAGGCTACCCATAAGAACAAAAAAGCTGGCAATGGTCCAAATGATTCGAAAATGTATGCATAATCTCCACCTGACTTGGGAATAGCAGTTCCTAACTCAGCATAGCACAGCGCGCCAATTGTTGACAGGAATCCACACAAACTCCATACGATGAGAGCAAGTCCAATGGACCCTGTCTCTTGTAAAACACCTCTTGGTGAGACGAAGATACCCGATCCAACAATAATCCCAACAATTATAGCAATTCCATTGAGAAGTCCAATTTTTTTCTGCAATTCAATGGGACCGCCACTATTTCCATTCGCTACTGTTCCACCTTTTCCCATGACTGTCACAGAAAAAAAAAAATGTTTATTAAAGAAAGAGGACGAGTGTTTTCTAAAAATAAAGCTACAAAGAATCGATTGCCAGAAATTTTGCGTTCTGTTGTCCCACTTGCATAGTTGAGCGACCCGAGACGATGTAAGTTGAAAAAGCGACAGAGAATGTGATATATTTTCTCCCTACTCTCTACGACAGCAGTTTTTGAAGTTTTCTTTCAACCGGCAGTTGCTTCACCACGCGTTCATCGTAGTACAGGGTTGCTTTAAATGAGTGCAGTTGGTCTGGCTGAATGTGTGGCGCGAAGTGATTTGTTTTGTTTTGCTTTGGCATTGCTCGTCTCTCGAGAAAGGCTGGGGTTTCCTTTTGTAATTACGTTCCGAATAAACAGAATTTTTGTTTTTTTCCCGTTTCTTTGAAATGCAGTTTTAAACCTTGGCAAGTTAACAAACCATTTCTGATGGTTTAGTTTCTTCGAATTTCGATGGTGCCTTACATTAATTTATGGTTAAATTAATATTTGATTCGAGAGTACATACAATGGATTGATTGCTTGACTTTGATCAGAAATTTTTACTGGTTTACATTTTTAAACTGTACATTCCCAAACATAGCCGCTGGGAATGAGCTGATGAAGTGAATTCTTTCCTTTGTTTTTCTTTCTTTCTTTTTAATCACGTTGAATCAGCTAATACTAAATATAAAATATTAAAACGTGCAATGTTGTTTTCTATCACTCATTTATTGATTGAATCTTCTTGAGATACATTATTTTGATATAAACACACATATCTGTTTCATTCATATAAATTTATAAAAGCATATTGAAGTATCTATTTGAAATCGCGAGCATCCTTTTATAATTGCAATAAAAATTTTTTATTAATATTTTAAAACAGAAGAAAACCATTTCTTATAGAAAAAAGGAATTAAAAATTAAATAAAAATACTTAATCATTTAACCTTAATTTGGAATATTTTAAATAAAAAAATTTAATCAAATTAAAAATAATTTTTTAAATTTTATTTTTAACAATTTTTTAAATGCAAAAGTCGCATTTTATTTTCTTGTGTAGGAAGTATAAAAAGGATAATTATCATAATTTCAAAAAAAAAAAAAAGTTTATTTTTCTGAATCGATAATTTGGATAAATAATATTTGTTATGTAGTCTTTACACAAAATTTATAGGTATATATCGAATTTTGGAAGGAATTTGTCATTGCGAATACTGTTTATTTTGATTTTTTTTCTCTCTGTTTAGATATGAACGCGATAAATTCATTAAAGTACAGACTAGATGAATGAAAATTGTAACCAAAATTTTAAATATTTATCCAATTATATGCAAATCTGTAAGCAATTTGATTATCTGTCAGTTGATCTAATCCTATGTACGCGATTGTGAGAACACAGCAAACTATTCAAAAGAAGTTGCTTTTTTTTTTACCAAAACAACACATCTGTGTAACATTTTAAGAGAATTTCATTAATATGCAAATAATGAGTTATTTTGTAAATATCATGATAAATTAAAATATTAATGAGCTAGATAAATGCAATTTGGAAAGAGCATGATATTAAAATTGTAAATATGTATCAAAGTTTGGACACGATTAATAATTAAAAAAAAGTTTCAAAGTGGTTGCTCTATTCTTTTTTTAAATTTGGTAAAGTTAAACTCAAATCATGCCATAAGGTATAAAGAATTATTTAAGAAATATAAGTAAAAAAACTTTTTTGGATTACTTTTTTTTTTTTTTTTTTACTTTCTTGTATGCGAAGTATAGAGTAAAATCGTCTATATAAAGTATATAGTAATCGTCAAAAAATTCGAATTCGAGATTTTGACGAATCCTCCCTAAATATCCACCTGTCTGTCTGTCTGCGAAAAAAACAAGCCAAAAAACGCGTTGAGCTAGATAGATGAAATTTGGTATACAGGCTTAAAACCATTTGGTACATATATTTAACATATTTAGTATATGTTTAATCTATGTACCGAACCTTGTTTTGAGCGAAATCCAACAAGGTGGTGGTGGTGGGGGGTGATCGTCTGTCGGTCTGTACTTTTAGAAACATGTAAACGCGATAATTCCTAAACGCAATGACATAAATATATCAAATTTGATATGGGATTTTGTGATTGCAACGTATCTTTGTATGAAGTTTTTGTTTAATTGGTCGAGAAAAACGTATCTAAAACACAAATTTGATTTTTGAATAGGATTAACAGCATACCAGGGATTAATCGCGAAAACACTCGCCAAGATCACACGATAGATTCAGTAAAAGTACTAAATTAGCGCCAAAGTTAAATATTTCGTAATTGATGTACGCCATTACCATGCAAGGCGTTTACTAAGATAACAACTTTATTAGAGAGTATGCTAGAAAGTTTTGGCGTCCGCTGGTTTCTTTTTTTGAAAATTTGTTATTAATTCATTCTTATATTTTAAATCAGAAATCACCAACAAAACCTTGAATATTTTTAATATGCAATAAATGTAATTGATTTCTCAACTGCTAAAATCATTTGTATTTAAAAATATTTCATCATAATTATGATTGTATTAAAAGCAAAATGAAACGTGCGAGGTCTGCTTATTTAATTAAAAAAAAGAAAAAAATCGTTAAGTAGAAATGATCAGATAAAATAAAACAATCCTGTGAACGTAATATTTGTTGTGGTTGATTAATTATTCTTAAATTTTTAATCCATTTAATACAGATAAACATTGGCTGAACTTTTGTAAAAAAAAGATTAAGATTAAATGACTTTCTCAAACAAATATTTTTTTTTCTTTTTTGCTTAACTTTCGATTAGTCATTGGCTGTTATACAAGACTGAGAATTAAAAGCGAATTGCATATTCATTTAAGAAACTGATTAATTTTTTTCTTCAGTTTTCAATAATTCTTCTGTGTAACAGTTATTTGGAAATCTCCTCCTTTTAAAATATTTTTTATTAAAAAAATTGCATTCTTTTAAAAAATATTATTTGAATGATTCATTCATTTACTCAACTCATTTTAAACTTACTTTCAATTTATTTCATTTTCAATCAGGTGGAACATTAAAAAGAAATTAAAGGTTGTTCATGTACTAGAAATTATAGGCTTGATTAAATTTGATATTATATTAATCGAAATAAAAATCAACTAAAATCTGGAGTCTATTTTGTTTTTATTTAAATACCAATGAGCACGTGCACCGAATTATATACGAGGGTAAATACTTATAAAACCATGAAGGTAAATTTAGACTTGTAGATTTTCTGCTGAGATATTTAGAGTGTCATAGAATTCAAGGCATATGAAAAGATTATCTCTCCGTTCGTTTATTGCGTTTATCAAAAGGCTACTTATCTTCAAATCTTTTTTAACCAGTTAATCGAGAGTGATGAAATATTTCAATGAAAAACGAATTAAATATGATTACCGTTTAGAAGGTTAATAATGTCTTATACAATTATGCATTACAATGATGTATCAAAAATTAACAACATATATTGAGAAATTGTTTCATCTCAACGCATTTGAGTATTCTATGTCCCTCCACTTTTACTTTCTCGTATGCGTAATATAGAGAAAATACTAAAATGTAATCGCCAAATATATAATATATAGAAAATATATAATACTATAAATATAATCGCCAAAAAGCCAACTTGAGATTTTGACGAATCTCCACGTTTGAAATATTCCCAAAGTGCGAGAAGCACAGTATTGGCATTATGTCTATCTGTCCGTTTGTCTATCTGTTTGCGAATATGATTATTCAATTTCACTTTGAGCTAGACGGTTGAAATTTGGAATATGAACTTTACACCAAATTTGTAGATTTCTATCAAATTTTGAACGAAGGAAGTTCACCTGTCTGGTTGTTCAAATACTAGTGTCCTTGATACCTTCAAAGCATAGACAACTAGATGAGGCACAAGTTTAGCCTCTAAAATATCGATTCTTATTAAATTTTGAACTATATTTGTCTAAGAGTTGACCATTTATCAGTCTATAATTTCGAATACATCTAAATGCAATAAGTCATAAGCAGAATGACTTAAATTAATGTAATTCGATTATGTGATCTTGTAACTACACTGTAAGTCCGTGTCGAATGTTAGCTACAATCTATCTAAGAAAAGGCGTCCGATATGGTATTCTTATGATTAATTTAGAAAAATGTTAGATCTACATTAAGTAACAATCGCCAATGCTATGAAAAGTGCTAACGCCTTACCAAAGGTCAGCAATTTCATGCGCATGCTAAAGGGAGGTGGGGGGGGATAAATATTTATTGGAGAATAAGCGAGAAAGTTTCAGGGAGATAACTTCAGCTATTTAAACGATTATTTGCCTTTTTCTATTCAAAAAATTTTAGGAAACAAATTCAAGGAAAATTGATCTAATAGTCCAAAGCATCGTAGCGTGATAATTTATTTTTGATTCACCTACTTTTATTTCATTTTTAAAAGTTTTCCTTAATTATATAGCAACGATGAACTGCAAGAACAAAATATTGTCAACGTGAAACTAAAACAATAAAGAAATATTATTGTAAAAGCATTCATAATAATTTTATCTAATTTAATAAGATTAAGAAAAAATTGTTTGGAAATAAAATGGTGCAATTAAAAGGTCTACTTTTTAAATTTTAATATCATGCAAAAATAGATTTTCAATAATATATTTTCAAAATAATGATTCAAAATTATTGAAAAAAAAGAATGTTGACAATTTGAATAATTTTAAGTAAGAAATATAATTAAATTTTTCAAAACCCTTCCTTATTCAGTGTTTATTATCTAAGAAGTAACTACGTGCCAAATTCGGTATCTCTAGTTGCAATGATCTGCTATGTAGAACGTTTTGAATGTTTTTACAAATAATATGTCAGTCTATAAACATTAAGTGAACTTCAGAATTAAATTGATCAAGCTTATTATTACGATTATTTAATGCGTACACTGATATACGTTTTTCTGCAAATGAAGTTTTTTTTGTACTTATTGTTACGAGCTGTCTATCTCTGTTGAACTTTATAGAAAATCTATTTGAAAAATAAACTAATTCGCATTTTAAGTTATCTTTTTGTTTTGAGACTGCTCAAGGGATATCAAAAGCGAAGTTCTTGATTTTGAACAGCAGTCAAATAATATGGACAAAATTAGATCCAGTATCCCTCCGTCTGTAATAATCCATTTTGTTTTCAAATTAAAGATCATGTTTATAAGAGATATAAAGACTGCGGTAGAATGGTAGTAAGATCACGATCTCGGGACCAGATCCAAACCCAATTTCGTTCAGGATCCGTCAAGTAAGACAGATCCAGTGCACTCCAAATCCGCTGGGCCCAAATCCCTCCAATTGACGATGCACGGAAGTCTGGAAAATGGTGCGCCCTCTTCACCATCTGACCACGGCTCAAAATCATGAAGTATGTCCCAAAAATAGCCTTAGTGTTGCCTTCGTCTAACTCAAACTGAATTAGACAAAATTTAAAGTCCATCCATCTAATATTTTGCATGTTTGATACCACATATTCTGACATATGTTGTCAATTTCATGAATATAGAGCTCATAACAAAGAAGAATAGGCTACACGGGTGTTGGAACTCCTAAGTGGCATTCAATCTTCTTCTGTAGACTAAAAGTGCCTTGAGGCTCTTAAATAGCAACTCAAGAAAAAGTGTGAGGTATCTCTGATGTATAGAGGTCACTTGTTTTTTTGAACAAATAGATGAAACTGGTTCGCATTTTGTTTCTTTTAGATTGAAACCAGGAAAGTCTTCAGCAGTTATCTTAATCGCAGAGAACAATTCGTTTCTATAGCTAATTTACGAAGAATCATTATTATGAATAAAATATAGAATATGTGGTTTTCAGGATAATGGAGATTACTTATCATTTTGCTTATTCCTTATGGCAAACTAAATATATAATAATAACTTTTTGACTTTTAATTTTTGGTAAATAATTTTTAAAGTGTTCAGATAATGTTTTTTTTATCTTCATTCGTCGGAGAGCCTTTTCGTGAGCATTCAAATTTGTCTCACGATAATACTTTAAAGGAATTAGAAGAATATAGAATGCATTAAAGGAATTAGAAGAATAAAGCATATAGAATGCATTAAAGGAATTAGAAGAATAATGCATATAGAAATCATTAGAAGAATATAGAATGCATGAATATAGAATGCATGAATATAGAATGCAAGAATATGGAATGCATACATGAATATAGAATGCATACATGGATATAGAATGCATGTTTAGAAGAATACAGAATGCATACATGGATATAGAATGCATGTTTAGAAGAATACAGAATGCATGTTAGAAGAATATAGAATGCATACATGAATATAGAATGCATGTATGCATGAATATAGAATGCATGCATACATGAATATAGAATGCATTAGATGAATATAGAATGCATGAAGAAGAACATAGAATTATTTTCATTGCAATATTATTATCTAATATTCGGCTTATTATATCTAATTTTTAATATTAATGAAAATTGGAAGTGAATTGATATGTCGAAAATCTTTGCGCAATATCCAACACATGCGGTATCATGCAATATATGTCTATCGTCATTTCGAAAGGCCTTTAAATACATATTTTCAATATTAATGTAAATTTCAAATTGGATATTGCTGAAAGTTTTGAGCAACAGCCATACCATCAGACATCAAATAATACATCTGTATACTGTAGTATCAGAATGCCATGAAACATATATATTTTCAATATTATTACCATGGTAAAAAAATTTTAGAAGCGAAAGGATATTGCAGACATTTTTACACAATTTTCGTCTCATTAGATATTATACAATAGACCTGTATCATCATTTTGAAATGTTATAAAACATATATTTTCAATATTAATACCAAGTTAAGATAAATTTTGAAGCGAATGGATATTTCGGAAATATTTTAAACGATTTTTGGCTTTTTCCCATTGTGGAGCATTTATATTTTTATATTCAGACATTATGTTATAGATCTGTATCGTCGTTCAGAAATGTAACTAAACAAATAATATTAACGTACAATAACTTCCATGAAATACTTGAAAACAATTCTATAAAGTGTTCCTTTTTAGTAAATAATTGAGATAACAATTCAAATGTATAGTAGAAATATTTAAGAACAGTTAATAATTTAAAAAGAGCTATGATATTTATATGGTTTTAAAATATTTCTGAAACCAAACGGAAAATGTTGCAACAGAACATTAATTTAAGGACTGAACATTTTTTAAAGCAATTTAATTTTCAGCAGAGAATATATATCTTTTAACTCTACTACTAATAAAAATAATGTATGTGTTGGCGCTCTAGACTAGACAGTTAGTTCCCACATTTCGTATATATATATAAAATTAAAATTTTTCTTACAACGGTACTGGCTTAATATTTGCGCAAGTGTGGTCTGAATTTTTTTCAATATTTTAAAAATATTCCTTTGCTCAATATCAATATTAGAATACATTGTTGCCCTAAGATTTAAAAAGTATTCGTTATTCCATTAAATGTTTATTCTGTTAATTTTCTTTCGTTATTGAAAGTTGAAGAAGAAGATTCTGTCTAATATTTATATTGTTTAGAAAAGGAATAAAAAAAGTTAATTTACGATACCGCGAAAGTTAGGAGATGGATGAATCGGACATATAAATTTTTATCATCATTATTATATTATAGGAATGGTCTCCATTAGAAAGGGGCCGCGGTGGCCGGGTGGTAAAGTCTCGGTTTCGGAACCGGAGGGTTTCAGGTTCGAGACCCGATTCCACCGAAGAACCGTCGTGTAAGGGGGTCTGTTGCGCGTTAAATCTGTCATGACCAAACGTCCTCCCGCTGGTGTGGTGCGGTGTGGAGAGGGGGGTGCCAGCTCAGGTGTCTTCCTCGTCATCTGACCGTGGTTCAAAATGACGAAGTCCGTCCCATAATAGCCCTAGTGTTGCTTCAAACAGGACGTTAATCAAACTAAACCAAACCAAATCCATTAGAAAGACTCATGTATACAATGCACGAAATGTATATAGCAAACAAAATAATACGAATTTGCAGCCTACAAATTTGACTGAATCATATTCACATAAAGTGAAATAAACAATTTAACTCAAATTAAATATAACAAGTATGAGTATCCCCGGCGAGCCAAAGTTTCGATGAAGACAATTAGTTATACATAAAGTTTCCAAACGGAAGAAAACAAATTATTTAAATAAGTAAAACCTACAGGGAAATTTCCAATAATCAATACTTGGAATATTATCGATTAAATGACTACTGATAGTTTATAATTAATTATAATTTTGATGAGATTTGTTATACATAAAGTTTATTACTGATTTATTAGTTGCAAATATTTGATATTTTGATTATTATATTTTGTTATTTGCAATAATTGGCAAGTTTAAATTAACTGTTTTTTGAGAACGAAATAGCTTTTATTTTTCTGTGTTAGTGTAAGAGGCTCTGTTTAAGGTCAAGTTACCTATTCTGTTAACAAAATGTTTCTAATTTCTACTAAAATATTTTGACATTTTCTGAAGTTATTAAAATATCCTCAATATTATTTGAAAGGTCCGAATATTAGGATATTTTAGTGGTATTATTGTAGAATCATAAAGTTAAAACAAAGTATGAAGTTTTAATTTTATTTTTGTTACGATTCTAATTTGATTTATCGGAATCGGACGAAGAAAATGAGTAGCAACACATATTAATAATAAACATACATTATACATATATTATTGAACAAAACAAGAAAAGTAAGTTAATTATTTATAATATAGATACTTGTAAATTCTAAGAAAAACATTCAATTTCAAAGGCGCTGTTTTTTTTATAACATTTTGCATTTAGTTTTACTGTAATGAGAGCTGTTGTGTTTAAATACCTGAGTCTGTGATTTAAATTTGTAATTTCACCAATATGTTTCACTCCCAAAAGTTTAATATTTTATTTTTAATCTAAACAATTTTACATTTGCATTTTTTTCATAATTATCGTATTTTTTTTAAAGAAGTATAAAGCAATTAAATATGAATACATCTAAATTTACCAAAAAAATTTTTTAGAATTTAACTGGAATTTATTAAATGTATAAAACTTTAACCAACAAATTTTATTGAAATGAACACAATAGATTTTCTAACCCACAAAATGTTTCAAAATTGAATGAAGGTACTCTAAAATGTTATTACAATTCTTTTTGTAAGAACATTGTTAAATCTTCTTTCTTATGTTAAACCTTCTTTGAAATTGTTAAGCAGCTTTATCAGCTTTTCGGTTTTGTCCAATACCTAAATAAAATGACATTTAAAAAGACCATTATCAACTACATGTGTTTGCAAAAACTTTATGGAATGTTACAAAAAAGCGCCAAAATTAAAGATAAAAAGAGAATATGGTAACTGCAACAAAAGTTAACTGATCGCTTACGCATGGGGAAAGTGTGACGAAAATTACATCATCGTCAATGAAGCAGATTGAAAAGCGCTCCATTTAGCTAGAGCCATCTGTCGAAAGGCGGAAGAACTAGAATTTAATGCAGTTTCGTAGTCGTTGTAATCGATATTTGCGTGTTGCAAATTTTTTAATTAAGATTGATTCGATATTTTAAAAAACAAAGCATATCTAAAAGCAATATCATTGTCTTCAGAATTTTTAAATAAGGAATTGAAAAAAAATTATTACAAATTATATTTTCTCGAAATAAAACTAAAGTACATTTTAGAATATGTTATTATTATTTTTTAAATTCTTTCTTACTTTATTATAATTATTCTTAAAAAATATATCTTCATAGAAATCTTAATAGAAATTTAATTGATAGCTTCGGAGTATTACAAAATAAAACAACGTTTGAATTCCAGAAAATGTTATTATTTTTTTAAATTCATTCTTATTTTATTATGATTATTTTTTTAAAAAAATATCTTCATCAGCAAAAATTTGATTGACAGTTTTAAAGAATTAGAACTTTTATGCATTCTCACAAAAACTTATCTAAGTTAAGAATATAAAAGTTAATTAATTTAAATTTTCTCTTGTTAATCAAATGTTTGTTTCATTTTTCTACAAACAGGTTGGCATTTTGCGTATACCATCTGTGGTAAGCTCTGCATGTCTTAGTCAGCAATATGTACCATCGTAGATATAAAAAGCGTTATCAAGTGTGGATATTTTGTAATAAGTAAAAAATGTCAAATGATTAAAAATCTCAATTAAATACTAATAAATATGGATATTTAATATTAATAAATTTGATATTTAAATAACTAAAATATCCAAAATTTATTAATTAATATTGGTCGAATGAGTTTTGGCGCAAAATTTGATTGCGTATGATGCTTATAATCGAGCCTTATTAGCAAATCATCACGGAAACAGCATTTCCATAATCGTAATTTATTTTAAGATTCAAAAAATTTAATATACAAAAAGAAAAAAAATTGATGCATTAATACGAATCCTACTAAATAATTTACGAATAGTTTTCATCCCAGATATATCATAAGCACTATGAAAATAAATCAGATGTTCAATTGTTTAGTTAAAGTAGCATACATATGTAAATAAATAAATAATAATAATAATAAAAAAAAACAAGCACACAACAAGAAATTGATTTTCCTGCTTCTGATTTTAGGAATATTTGCTTTTGGGACCAACTGATTCATTGGGAATAATGGTTATTTCACATTTAATTTAGTCCTTATGAACAACTTGATGTTTATTTTTCCATATTCAAAAAAAAAAAAATATTAAATTGTGATAGACATTAAAGATGTGCTGTTGTATTAGTTTTGCATATATTTTGTTCATTTTAAACATATGAACCATCCTAATAAAGCGAAGTCCCATGACGCGTGAAAGCGTAACACTTTCAGAATGATTTGTCTAATAACTTACACTGTATTGTTATTTCACTTTCTTATTCCTTAGGTAATCATTTATTTAAGGTAATACTCAGAAAAAGAATACACAGATATTAAAGAGGATTCTTCTCCCTTAGCTTTCAATACTAAGAGAAAACCACGATTTTAAATATTTGATTTAATAATAAAAACAGTTTGAATTTAATCGAATAATGAAATATTTTATTAAAAATCATAAAAAAAAATTTCTTGAAAATTGCTACAATTTGGAGAAAATTTACAGAATAATTAATTATTAAACACTTCATTAAAAATATAATTTTTTAAATTTTGAAATAGTGTAAAAATCAGCTTTGTCCAATAATATTTACGAGAGTATCGCGAAAAGAGTTAACATTTCTCTTACTTTTTAATCATTTAAAATTCGAATTAAAATTCCGCCTCCCCCTCAAAATTAAACCCGCAATCTTAAAAAAATATCGTCAATTAAAAAAAAATCTTAAGTATGCATTTTTACTTTTTAAAGTATATTTGTGCCAAATTAAATAACTCTAAATTTAATTAGCAAGTCCAGTAGAGCGACACATAAATACGTATTTATAATTAAAAGAGTAAAATTAAAGGTTTAAAGGCGCCTTTACGCGAATATTATTATTTTAACGTTTATTAATATGTATGAAAATATGTAAAATGATGATAAAATAAAATATTTAATCAAAATATAAATAATATTTAACTTAATTAGATTAATTTAATTTAATTTGTAATAATAATTTAAATTTTAATAATTAATAAAATTTATTTTAATTAATAAATTTAGCTAATAATTTATTCAATTTAGTTTAATTAAAATATAAAAAATATTACTAATAGTTAAATAGATAAACGTTAATATTAAATAATATGAAAATAGCATAATTTAATGATTTTCTTTTAATTATATTTAGCTCTAAAATTCTTCTCAGATTTTGTTTCTAATAAGGGAGTTTTAAAAGAAAATTGAATAAAAACGATAAGACAATATTTAGAAATGATTTCTTTAAGTTTAATTTTATCTAATAACTACAAGAACATAATACATACTAAATAATAATGCATATTGTTTTATTCAGTGGCGGATTTTCGATTAAGCCACCTGTCCCTGAAGGTCCCTTGGCTCTAGGAATTTGAATTAATAGAGGTTTTTAGCCTAGCTGCTCAATATATATATATTTAAAGAATGCAAATTCTATAGATTACAAAATATTAGAATGGTATAAATACTTTGTCAATATAATTGTTCAGATTCTTATGAGTTACATTTCCAGTATTTTGCATCTATAAACCGATCATCTGTGTAAATAATATTGCGCGCAAATGCCGATGCTGCGCCATCGCGCGTCATAATAAACAAATTTTGACACGTGACTTGTGACATACTTCTTTATGAGACACAATAA
Organism: Argiope bruennichi; assembly: GCF_947563725.1. Classification (NCBI taxonomy): domain Eukaryota; kingdom Metazoa; phylum Arthropoda; class Arachnida; order Araneae; family Araneidae; genus Argiope; species Argiope bruennichi. Next base: position 96,450,480 of record NC_079156.1, on the reverse strand, counting down.
ATAAATAGCAACATATTTATGTTCAAAAAATTGCTAAAATGAAAATATTAACCTGAAATAAATTATTAACATGCTGATTAAGTTAAAAATGTGTAGAAACTTTCAGGTAAATTGATTAGTTCATAAGAGGGGGTTAACTAATAGTATTCCGTGGTGGCGTAAAATGCTGTTTCCATTATGACAACTAAGATTAAAATTTATATTTCCGTTCTAGGAACTCTGTTGAAAATAATAAGGAAGAAGCAATTTATTGAGAGTAAACAAAGTTTTCCAAAATATTGTTTTATTCTGTTTTGTAAAATTGCGAATTCTGCCTTTTCTCCTAATTTTTAAAAAAGGAAAAGGACTAAGATTTTTTTTATTTGTTAGAGTATTCACTTTATTATAATTCCAAACATAGTATTCAAAATTAAATTACGCTAATTTTTCTTTCGCATAGGAAGCTGCCTTGAATGAAATGGCTAAACTTTTGAGAATTAAGGAGACTTATGGGAAACGATAGAGAGATTATATTTTGGAACAGAATTTGATTAAGACAGAACTTGGAAAGAAAATCTATTTGTTGTTGTTGTTGTAATTAAAATATTTTCGTGCACTATTCATTCTTTATTTTTGAGTTTGAATTGAAATTAAGCAGAACCTCTCATCTTTAGCTTTCAACAAAAGAAAAAAAAAATGGTTCGCTTAAATATTTGATGAAGCGGTGAAAACGGTTTGAATTTCAAAGCAGTAATGTAATCTCTAGTAGTCTATTACTCGAAAAAAATATTTTCAAAATATTGTCAAAATTTAGGTAAAATTTGCGTGACTAATAAATTGGTATTATCAAAAAGATAATTTTAAAAATTTTAAAACGGTGTAAAATTTATTTTTTGCTATATTTTTCGATGTTATTTTAGAAAAACGCCAAAACTCAGCTTAATTTTTAATTAATGAAGATTGTAGTTAAAATTAAAAAAAAAACTTTCCTTAGAGCACATTCCCACTTTTCATAGTATATATATATATATATATATATATATATATATGCCAAATTTTGTGGCTCTAGACCAAATAGTCTGTTATGTAGACACCTGTAGTCTGTATGCTCTCACGCATTCACGCACACGCACACACGCACGCACGCACGCACACACACGCACGCACGCACGCACACACACGCACACGCACACACACACACGCACACACACACACACACACGCGCGCACACACACACACACACTTTTTATTATAAGTAACATACATTCATTTTTATTATTAGTAATAGATTGAATGTGTATCATTAACGTTCATCCATAAGAATTTTTGATATATATGGGTTTATTATGACGGTTTAAACATGAAATTTTAAATACGCAACGATGATAATATTTAGCATGTGATCTTTACACCAAAATTATAGAAGCACATTTAATTCTGAGTCAAATTAGTCAACGAGGGAAAAGATTTATTTTGCATTTATTATAGATTTTTCTCTCTGTTCAATGAGGCAGCATATTTATAGAATTTCAAGAGCAAATGAGCTATTATTTACAAAGAACACAAATGATATATTAAATTTTAACTAAGGCCTTTTTTTTAATTTTTCCGTTGCTATTTGTTTAAAATGGAAATTAAAAGATATATTTTAAAAATTATAGTGTTTATTTATCTGTTCAACTCCTTTCGCTGTTTAAGAGAATATTGTATGAATTTTTAAATATTACATTTATTTATTTAGATGTTGTCATTCAGATCCGAAGAGAAATCTATTATTAATCTTTATTAAATCTATTTTTTTGCATTTATTTAGAGTTACTTTTGTAATTATTAATAATATTGCATAGAAAGTTCATTCTAATTGACGTCAACAGCTAATTTCTAAACTTAAGAAATGAATACATATTTTTCCCACATGGAGAAAGGTTGGTAAATGACGCAAACGAGGATTTTATTTTACAATGTTTGAAACAATAAATGTAGTATAAGAAAATTACAAATCTTCAACTATTAGTCATATTTTCTAAGAAATAATTTCGTTCAATCAAATTATATTTTTTTTCCAAAAAAAAGAAGCATAACAGTAATATGATTTAGTTGTTGAATCCAAATAAGACTGCTGAATTGGTTATTAGAAATAAATAAAGAAATAAAATAAAAAATAAAATTTAAATTTTGAAAAGTAAGAAAAAAAATTTGAAAAGTAAATAAAAAAAAGTAAAACTATTTCCCAGAAAACATTAAAAAGTATTGTTCTCGAGTGTAATGGCAATCTATAAAGTATATTCGGGTTTACGAATTGAGACAAAATATTAACTTCGAATTTAATTTTCTCCACTTTCCTTCTTTTAAAAATGAATCATAATAATGCATTTCAAACAATAAAACAATTTTCTTTCTTCGGATTCTGACTGGTAAAAAAGCAGATAGGCATTTTTTGATGAACCTGTTTCGACCAATAAAGTCGATTTTTTCTAAACATCATACACATCGATTTGAATTTTTTATGAGTTATCCACTTCTATATAACGCAAACTTAAATAAAATTCCAAATTTTTTTTGTCAAAACTTAAAATACGAAAGGAAAAATATTTTCCAAATTTTCTCTAATTTGGAAATTGGAGAAAATTTCAAAACTCTCTTATTTTTCTCTAGTGCTGATCTAATTATCATAAATTTTAATAGCTTATTTTTCATATTTTTATAATATCTACAACTTTTTAGATACTTTTTTTCTCAGATAAATGCTTTTTTTTATTTAAATGAGATAAAGAAGTGTTGAAATTTCTACTCTTTACGCCTTATCCATTAACATTTTAAAATACAAATGCAGATCCCGGTTTTAGATAGCCAACTTAACAATTAAGTAAATAAAAATGCTACAAACTATGCATATTTCTACATTTCTCTACTCTTCATAACAATGTGACTGGTCTATTTGTCACTCATATATTTTAAATACATAAAGTTCCAATCATTTGTGGTCAATACTGACAGAGTTATAAGCCTCAAATCTTTATCTTTTAGATGCTTCTAGATCAATTTAATTGCCATTTTGGAAAATAGCCATCTATCAATTCACGGTGCTCGCACGATGTGGCTGTTGAAATGGTCTATAATAAAAGGAAATTTAAAATTGTCAGTTTTTGATAGCAAAAGGGTTGTTAATTTGTTTATAATATTAGTGTATCAAAATATTTTATTAAATTTTACTAACTTGTTTTCTTATTCACAAAATTCTATGTTCTATAAACTCTGTAAAACTATATTCTATGTTACTTAAACTCTGTAAAACTATATTCTATGTTACTTAAACTCTGTAAAATTATATTCCATGTTACTTAAATTCTGTAAAACTATATTCTATGTTACTTGAACTCTGTAAAATTATATTCTATGTTACTTAAATTCTGTAAAACTATATTCTATGTTACTTAAACTCTGTAAAACTATTTTTTTCTTTCAATAATCTGCGTGACATTTTATTATCTAAAGAGCCTTGAAACAATCAGTTCTTTTTAGGAAAAAGAGATATTTTTTTGACAAAATCTGAAGATTCCTGCTTCGCGATTAAAAACACCCTTCAAACTATTTACAAATATCTCTGATCTCGGATACCACTGGATAAGAAGTTTTTGTACTCAAAATCACTAGAAATTTTGTTGCTGGTCCAAAATGGTAAATCGTCACACTTATGTATACAAAGTTATCAGGCCTATGCTTTGTTTTAACTATCCGTTGAGAAAAAACTTGTTTATTCTTATTATCATCATATTATCATATATTTTTTATCTCGTTATACTATCACCCATGATAATTATTTCGAAAAAATATTTACTGTTCTTTATTTTTTGACGTGATTAATAGATAACGTCTTATTATCATGTTGACAGAATATCAACAAGATAAGATTTTACTATCAATTTTCTTAAGATATTTTTCAAGTTGAATTTGTCCAGATAACTGAAATTTTTTTGAAATTGTTTTAAATAGATAGCTAATGTAAAGGTGATAATTAAGAGATATTATATCACAAGATAAAATGTATATGATAAAGATATTAAAATAGATAAATTATACAGTATTCAATAATTTACTGTTTTACAGTAATTTGGACGGAAATTATGTTATTTATATGATATTATTGATGGTTGGAAATTTTATGATATTAATTCAATATTAATTCCTTTTTATTTAATTTCAATTTATAAATTTGATTTAATTTCAATTTATAAAGCGTTGATTCGATATCTTATGACGCACGGGCATGGCCTTTGAGGGTTAAATCCATTTCCAAAGAATATTACTTTCGCTTGAAATGGTGCAAAAAACTTTTGAAATTATCTATTGAATAGTTTCTTCATTAAAAAATGACCCTCCTTGTACTGAATAATTGAGAAAAATGAACTGGTCAACGCACTACATTTCAAGTGGGTTGAATTTGTTCACGATTCAAGGTTAAAAGCACTTTTGAGTCATTAACCTTTTCTTAGAGTTGAACAAAATATTCATTGATTTTTAAAAAATAACGCTTTGATTGAGGACAAAATTATTTTTGATTCATTTTATTAAACGAAACGATACATTCGGATGAAAAAAATGATACAATGAAACAATTCTTATTTTCATCTGTAAAAATAAGAAGTGTTGACATAATAAAGCAATACAGATGTTTGATTACTTTGAAAAATTTCTTTAAAAATGAATCAACTACCCAAAAGTTGCTTAAACTCTATTTGAGCAGGAACTTATTTGAAAAAATAAATTTCCTTGAGCATGAAGTTGGCAATTAAGATTCACATTTTTTTTTTTATGGATTAAGAAGATTAAGAAGTTCATTATCATATGATAAATGAATTAGATATTTTCTAACATGCAGTTTAAAATTCTGGTATAACTTCCAAAATCAAATAATGCATATATAAGTGAAGATCTTAAGATGTCATTTGTATAAATTTATATACTTTTATAGCCTTTTGTTCATTAAAATTTCTGATTTTGATTTTATCGTTTCTATGCAAACAGAATCTTTTTATTTTCATCCATTTAAAAATTATTAATTTTCAAAGTTGTTCTGTCATTCCAAATAATTCTAGAAAATAATAAAATAAAGAATAACCGGTGGGAATGGTCTCCCTAAAATATTCCTGCATACACTCAGATTCCAGAGAACGACTTGCATAGTATTTTATGAAATTAGTTACAAAGTTGTTCTGCCATTCCAAATAATTCTAGAAAATAATAAAATAAGGACTAACCGGTGGGAATGGTTTCCCCAAAATATTCCTGCATACACTCAGATCCCAGAGAACGACTTGCATAGTATTTTATGAAATTAGTTACAAAGTTGTTCTGCCATTCCAAATAATTCTAGAAAATAATAAAATAAGGAATAACCGGTGGGAATGGTCTCCCCAAAATATTCCTGCATACACTCAGATTCCAGAGAACGACTTGCATAGTATTTTACGAAATTAGTTACAAAGTTGTTCTGCCATTCCAAATAATTCTAGAAAATAATAAAATAAGGAATAACCGGTGGGAATGGTCTCCCCAAAATATTCCTGCATACACTCAGATTCCAGAGAACGACTTGCATAGTATTTTATGAAATTAGTTACAAAGTTGTTCTGCCATTCCAAATAATTCTAGAAAATAATAAAATAAGGAATAACCGGTGGGAATGGTCTCCCCAAAATATTCCTGCATACACTCAGATTCCAGAGAACGACTTGCATAGTATTTTACGAAATTAGTTACAAAGTTGTTCTGCCATTCCAAATAATTCTAGAAAATAATAAAATAAGGACTAACCGGTGGGAATGGTTTCCCCAAAATATTCCTGCATACACTCAGATCCCAGAGAAAGCTTGCATAGCATTGGCGCAGAATAGTTACGAAAGTTTAATCTTTGGCTTGAATTTAGCATTTTTACTGACTTTATCATGTGATCCTTGGCGAATTGTTTGGCGAATAATCCCTGTCATGAGATCACTAGTATAAAAAAATTCGAATTTGTGTTCCAGAGGCGTCTTTCCCAACCGATTGAAAAAAATTGATACAAAATTGGACTTGCAGTCACAAAATCACATACTAAATTTGATATATTTAAGTCATTGTGAGTTTTTGAGTTATAGCTTTTACATTTTGCTATAAGTATAGACCTACACATGGTCATACCTTTGTTGTATATGCCTCAAAATGTGAAAGATATCTAGGCTATAGATGTTAATTCTGTGCATAGAATTTCATCGAACTAACTCTCTTGTTTTTGTAGTTATCATGTTAAATTATATTCGAACTGCAGGAACAGACAGATTTCCACTGAGTGGAGTTTGCTCAAAATAGGATCGAAATCTACAAATTTGGTTTAAAGACCGTATTCCAAATTTCATTCCTCTAGATCAAAGCATTTTTTATCTGTCTTTGTCATAGATAGACAAACAATAATTTCCAAAAATGTATTTTTTAAATTCAGGGTAGTCTAAAGCGTGAAGATTCGTAAAAATTTTAAGTTCGAATTTTTTGACGATTACTATAGTTTCTCTATATTATGTAAAAGTAAAAAATAATAAAGTATCAAAGTAAAAGCAAAGTAAAAGTAAAAATATAAAGTAAAAATAAATGGTAATTATTATTATTTTTATTGGTTGATTTTATTAATATCGTTTGGTAATATTCTTTCATCGATGCTTCCGAATTCAAAAGTATTTTTATAAAGATTTGTCACAGTTCAATCATTGTGAAAATAATTCTCTGCTATTCTTTATTTACTATATTGTTATATTAACTAATGTTGGTAAAAATGTTACTTCTATCAAAATTTTCGTCTGAAAGCAATACTTGGTTCCTTGATTAATTAGAAAACTCTAGATTAAATTGAAGAATTTTAATTTTAGAAACAAACGTGTTGAAATTAGTTCAATAACATAGTTTATTGGTTTAATGTTTCCGTAATGAAGATATCCAATTGACACAACGCAAAGAATTCCTGTCACCAACTGACGAACACGAAACCAAAGCAATGGTTAACACGAGTTGAGGTGTTACATTAATTTTAAATGAAATAGTTTCAGCATAGGCATCAACATCGTCGCTCAAAATCTCATTGAAATGGGCAGATTGAATCATTGCTTACGAAAATCAGAACTGAGTATAGTTCATCAGATAAAATAGTTTACCCAAACTGTTATATAAATATGATAAGTTCTGCCACTAATGTTATAATTAAAGGCTTTAAACAGAATCATTTGTTTTTCATAATGGCTCCTTAAGTACTTTATTATCAACAAAATCATTGCTCCATTTAAATTGTCCATTGAAATGTAATGTTTTAGAATTTTTCTATAGACTTAATTCTCCAGGATTTGTTGAATCATTTTGCTGGATAGCATCTGTGTGGGAACAAATGGAAATGAGCAGATTGATACAGTAGTCGTATCAGTCTCTAACAGTTTCCTAAATATACACCATTACATACAATCTTAAAAAAAACATATCAAAGGCTCTTTTAAGAAAGCAAACTGCAGATTTTAAAAAGTGATAAATCTGACTATTGACTATAATAGGATATTTTTACCAGAACAAATTTAAATGTGCCTACATAGTGATTGGCTTCAAATCTGTTTTTCCTCATTCGGATAGAATGTTTAGTTTTTACTACTCAACACCTACATTTCTGTTAAACAGTTTGAAGTGTACATTGGTTGGTAAAGTTACAAATTTTCATAACGTACAGTGGGTAAAAAAAGTATTGGCAATTGCCTTAATTTATTCATATTGACAAATAAATAAACTGTTATGGAATTTTAGCTGTCATAATTAAATACAAGACATCTTAGATATATAAAAATAGTAAAACTTTTATTTTAATTTGAATTTTCTACGATTTTTTCTTTCAAAATCGAAAATTTGCATGTCAAAAAAATATTGGCAAAGTTTTAGCTGCTATGCAAATTTGGTTACATTGGAGTCACGTGTTTCGACTGATAAGAAACTTTACCGGTATAAAGTCTGCAAAACTACTTCAAAAGTGTCTATGCATTATTTTGCGATTACTGCAGTAAAATGACTTCGAAATCGAAGGAGTTGGACGTTAGTGTTAAAAACATGATTATTAGGCTCAGAAATGAAGGTTTAACTTATCGTGCTATAGGATTGCAGTTGAATATAAGTTTATTTACTGTCAGAAGTGTTGTAAAAAAGTTCAAGGAAACAGGATCAACAGAAAATAAGACTAGAAGTGGACAACCTCGAATATTTTCTACAAGAGAAAAACGTGCCATTATTAACAAGGTTAAGAAAAACCCTAAAATAAGTGCACCCCAGATAGCTAGAGATGTTGCTTTCACTTCGCAAAAGACTTTCAGCGTACAGACTGTACGGAATGTTTTACACGAGGGACGTTATTATGGAAGGGCAGCTAGAAAGAAACCATTCATCTCGCAAATAAATAGGAGAAAGAGGTTAGAATTCGCAAAATCCAACGTTGATTTATCCGAAAAGTTTTGGAACACAGTTATTTTTTCCGACGTATCAAAGTTTAACATTTTCGGCAGTGATGGACGACGATATGTGTGGAGGAGGCCAAATATTGAATTGGAAGAGCAACATTTAATTGCTACTGTAAAACATGGTGAAAATAGCTTGTTAGTTTAGGGCTGTATGGCAGCTAATGGAGTTGGCAACCTGTATTTTATTGATGGTATTATGACAGCACATACATACATTGACATTTTGTGCCCTAACTTAAAAATCAGTGCCCAAAATCTTGGCTTGGAAACATCATTCGTTTTTAGACAAGACAATGACCCCAAGCATACAGCGAATATGACACGTGAATGGCTACTCTACAATGCTCCTCGCCAGTTAAAAACCCCACCTCAATCGCCTCACATCAATCCTCTTGAAAATTTATGGCACCTGCTGGATCTAGAAATCAGGAAACATAAAATTTCAAGTAACGACGACCTCAAACGTTTACTCTTGCAAGAGTGGCACAAAATTCCCAACAGTACAACAAAGAGCTTAGTTTCCTCTATGAGAAATAGATTACAAGCTGTTATAGATGCAGAAGGTATGCATACAAAGTACTAAACATATGCTGATTTTGTTTTCGCTCATAATTTTGTCAATTTCATAATTTTGCCAATACTTTTTTTATTATGTAAATTTGGAATTTTTTCATAGATTTTGACTAAAAAAATATTTAACTGAAAATTTCGTTATATTTGTTTGTCTTTTCTTCTTCTGTAATCGCTATGTTAAAATAAAATTTGTAAACATACTTTGTTAGCAAATATGATCATTTATAGGCAATTGCCAATACTTTTTTTATCCACTGTATATTAAAAAAATATTCATAGAATTGCAGAATTCATACAATTTTCACTTGTTTCAACATTTTTCTGGAGCTTATGTCATGATTTTATAATGCTAAATGACTTATACGATCGTTATTTATAAATTTTTCGATTCATTTCAACTAATAATTTCTTCTAAGCATAAACACAGTATTATATTTTATTGAATTCCATAATTTAATTAAGAATATCATTTATTTAATTAATGACAATATTCATTCATTTAATTAAGAATATCACACCACCTTAGTAGCACTCCTATAATGTACAATATTTTACGATATTAAACAATATTTGCAATATTTTATAATATTGAATATTAAATTATATAATATGATATCGCACAGTATTGTATGATATTGTGCAATAGGATGTGCTAACTGGACATGATCAAAATAATTGTTCTTGTCCTACTAAACCATGAACTAAACCAAACAGTATCAAGTAATTAAATATTTGAATATTTCTCTTTTCCAGGTTTTTTCTTAGTATCAATTTTTTAATGTTTTTCATGACTTTGATTGCTCTACAGATGTAAACTGTTGAGAGAGATCACTCGACCCATTGGTTTTCTCTAGATTCTTAAAATGTAATTTTGTCTCTTTTTGATCTCAGTATTCTCTTCAGTAGTGCCTTTTACAAAATAAAAGAAAAAAAAAGTAGCATAGCTTTGATTCCCCATTTTTCTATGATTGCCTTTGCTATAATCGTAAGTCCTGTGGACGTTTCTTTATTAATGGTGATAAAAGAACTACGCATTTTTCTAAACTTTACTTTCAATAATGTAGAAAATTTCATTTTGTAATAAAGTAGAAATTTTAAATTGCAAATGAAAAATTAAACGTTTTGGAACTACATTTTAAAATAAATGCCTTAAATGGAATGGTTCTCATCATATTTAAGGAAAAGATTCACTCGCTTTCCTTGAAAGTTTCCCGTTTCACAGAATAATGGTAAATTCATAAAAAAGAAGTAGAACAAGTTTTCATTCCAACTGTCTTTATAATATAGAGAAACCTAGCCAGACAGTAAAGAAATAATGCTTACGAATACCTAATAGATCGCTATCCTGTACATTAAGTTCAATTTATACTGGGTAGACATGCAATTTTTTATCTTTAACATTCAGAGCTTATTAAAAATATCTGTTGGAAGAGTTTAAAAATAGAAAATTTTTGTTAAATAGAAACAGATTGTAATTTATTATTATGACAAAACTTGGTTATATTTTTAGTTTGATAAATTAGGTAGAAACAAAAGGAATTTTATATCTTGATTTCAAATATATGTCAAACTTGACCTTCCATTGCAAAAGTTTTTATTTTTTTAACAAAAGATATGCAAATAGATATAAATCAGTTTAAAGATTGTAGGAAATAAGATAGGAAGAAAGATTATAGGAAATAAGATTTGAATTTAATTTTTTTATACAGTTAGAAATTTGTAATTTTATTTATTTATTTATTCAAAAATTATTTTCCAGAACGGAATTAATTTTGAATAAATGAATTGTGAATAAATAAATTAAATAATGAATAACTAAATAAAGTAAGCAAAAATAAATTAATACATAAAATAAATATTAATAAATAAATCATAAGTACATTTAATAAAATAATAATTCTGAATAAATAAATTGAAAATTGAATAAATTAATCAAGGCAAGAATTTTTTTCTATTCCCCGAAACTAAATTGTATTGAATAAATAATTTTATCAATCAGTTATTATATTATCAAAGATTAAACAATACTGGATTAACTTAATTCTGACATTAAACTTACATAATATAAATAAATAAACACTTATTTCTGCACCTTTTCAGTACTATTTTATTCTAAAAAAAAAGAATTTATTGTCTAATTTTAATTCCTATTTGTTTGCCATCTGCATTCCGATTTAAAATATCAGAAGGCTATTTGGTGAGATACCTCGTAATTTTAGAACGTTGCCTGCTAGCGACGATTACATCTGAATTGGTATCATTCTCAAATTTCGACCCTCACCAGCCTGAAGAGGTTTGACCAAAAGTTTACATTTGAGCAAGGTCTATGAATTTGGCGAATTTTCGATGGAATAAAATCTTGATCCTTTAATCTTCAAATTCGAGGACAGAGGTTCTATATTGATGTCTACATTATATCACAAAAATTCATTGAAGTTGTTCAGTGTTGGAACTAATACGTACGCGCTCATGCAGAATTTTCCATAGCCAAATCGATTCTTATTCAGTGGTAGTTTGTTCTCGATTTTATAACCATTAACTATCTTTTTCATGAATTAAAAAAAAAATAATAAAAATCCCCAAATGTAAATGGTGGCAAAATTCTTGTGATGAGTTTTATCAAAATGGTAATTTAGACAAGAATCAGTTTTCTATATTTATATAAGATGTTTCTGGAATGAGCTTCTAGAAAACATTTTTTTAAAAATTTAGAATTTTTTTATTTAATTAAAAATTAAGTGATTTTGAAAATATCACTGCACAAAAATAAATTTTCACTATCTAAAAATTGTTTCAGTAATTTTATCAAAATTTAAATATGACTTGCAATAGTACTTTTGATTTTAGAAATTTATTTGGAATTTCATTTTTTCTTCAAATCTTTTAATCGTTTGTTCACTTTCTATTTAGATTTTTTCTCTTAGTATGATTATAATGTTAAGTAGAAGCTAATTTTTATTTCAGGATAATATTTGCCATGAAATATTTAGTAAGTGCTCTTGAGCCATTTCGAATAGATGAACTGACAGAAAAATATAGAGCATATAGTGCAACATTACGAAAAAATTGAAAAATAATACGAGTTATTTAGTTATAAAAAATTGAATTTTAAAATGCTTTACCGAGGAAGATAGTATGACTAATTCTGTTCAAAAGAATCAATAGAAATTTTATCTAATCAATAATCCTAGTTATCGAGGAAAGGAGGTTGATTTATAACAATTTTAGTGGGATTTGAAATTTTAATTTTAGTTTCTATGAGTTGAGCTCGAGGACCCCAACTTCTTCAGAAAGGATGTTCAACAAACAAAATTGGAATTTTGGATAACTAAAAGTAAATAACAATAAAATAGTCCAATATATTTATCATAATTTATTTATTCTTTCGATAGAAAGTAAAGCACCTACAATCTATATCGTTAATTCAACATTGCCTGAAAGATAAAAGTGAAAATCATGAATTGCTATACTAACAAATACAGTGACAATCGCTTTCATGAGAAATATCGATATTCACTGTGGCTCAGTTTTTAAAGTTGGTCAAAAAGGAAATCCTTATTTTTTTAACAAAAGGATTTCCTCCTTTCTAAAAAAATAGAGTGCCTGTTGTCAAGCTGGAAGTTGAAGTTAATAAAAGATTTCTCCGAATCTTTTTATCTGAAGGGGGGGGGATACAAGATGTCATAAAGGTTAACTAGCAGGAGTGCTCTTCTCGAAACTTTCATATATACTCCTTAATAAAGAAGTTAACCACCCTTTCATACCGTAAAAAAATGTGTATCGTGTGCAAGACCATGAGTGCTATTAGAACTCGTAATCTTATTTCCTATGACAAGTACATGAGTGTCTTGGTCTCAGTTATTTATGAAAGAAAGCCAATTATACATTTTAAACTTGTTGTTTTTATCAATTGTAACCAAAATTTTCAGAAGAAATGGGAATTTTAAAAACAGTTTTGGAAAGTTGGATCAATTGGATCAAAGATTGGAAAGTTGGAACAAAGTTTGGATCAATTATAAATTTTAAAAACATATCAAATTTCATTTATATGCTTGTATGCTTGAATTTTCGCATTCAGATGCATTCGAATATAGAGATGAAAAGCCTGAAAATACTGGGTTTCGGATTTGATTCAAAATTTGATCGCATTTATATTTTGAATTGTATCTAAAATATAAATACGATCTATGTATCAAAGTTTATCCACCTAGCTGTTTGTATTTCTTATTTATCGTGTTCACTTTCTCTGTAAATACATTTTGAAATCTATGGAAACTATTCATAATTTAATAGAAATCCACATATTTAGGTGTTAATATACCAAATTTACTTTGTCTAGTTTAAAATATTTTTGAATTATCATTCCCACAGACAAATACAATTCTGGAAATGTGTGTTTATGATCTCAGAAGATTTTGAAATGTAGAAATTCTTCGAATTCTGGATTTAACCGCTTAACTGTTTTGCCCGAGTGCCATACGGGCATCCATTTATCGAATTTCGATAGTTGCAAGCAAAATATAAACCATTCATAACAATTATAACTCAATATTAAAATTACTTCGAATACATATATAAATCGAGTATTCAATGGATTTCCATTTGAAAGAAAATAAGTAGATATTCCCAAAATAGAAGGTGGCATCTTATTAGATAGTAAAGAAAATAAAACAGTTAAGTGGTTAAATTTTTTTATACTCGTGTTCAAGAAAATAATAATAAAAAAACTCTTGCGATGTCTAAATCTCTATTTCGTCAATATCAAACTTTTATACAAGGGATTGTTTCTAAGATCATGATCGAAGAGACCATGCAAATTTTTTACACGTCATAATAACTATTATAAATAGTATTTCTATAAGAACCTACCCAAAAGGGACTGCATAATCAAATGACAACTGAGTTCCAAGATCATTGAACTAAAACATAGCGAAGAAAATATTGATTACACTGTTAAATATTGATTTTTGTAGGTAAAATTTAATATGATTAAAAATAATATCGAATACAATCGGATATGATATTAGATGGAACCGATAAGGACTCGAGGCAGATCTAAAATTTACCTTAAGAACATGATTTATTTTCTTTAGAGGTAATTAATATAACTAAAAATAATATTCAAATACAAGGAGTGTGATATTAGATTGATGATATGAGATGGAATTGATAAGGACTCGAGGCAGATCAAAAATCTACCTTAAGAACATGATTTCTTTTATTTAGAGGAAATTAATATAACTAAAAATAATATTCAAATACAAGGAGTGTGATATTAGATTGATGATATGAGATGGAACCGATAAGGACTCGAGGCAGATCTAAAATTTACCTTAAAAACATGATTCCTTTTATTTAGAGGAAATTAATATAACTAAAAATAATATTCAAATACAAGGAGTGTGATATTAGATTGATGATATGAGATGGAATTGATAAGGACTCGAGGCAGATCAAAAATCTACCTTAAGAACATGATTTCTTTTATTTAGAGGAAATTAATATAACTAAAAATAATATTCAAATACAAGGAGTGTGATATTAGATTGATGATATGAGATGGAATTGATAAGGACTCAAGGCAGATCTAAAATCTACCTTAAGAACATGATTTCTTTTATTTAGAGGAAATTAATATAACTAAAAATAATATTCAAATACAAGGAGTGTGATATTAGATTGATGATATGAGATGGAACTGATAAGGACTCGAGGCAGATCTAAAATTTAACTTAAAAACATGATTCCTTTTATTTAGAGGAAATTAATATAACTAAAAATAATATTCAAATACAAGGAGTGTGATATTAGATTGATGATATGAGATGGAACTGATAAGGACTCGAGGCAGATCAAAAATCTACCTTAAGAACATGATTTCTTTTATTTAGAGGAAATTAATATAACTAAAAATAATATTCAAATACAAGGAGTGTGATATTAGATTGATGATATGAGATGGAACCGATAAGGACTCGAGGCAGATCTAAAATTTACCTTAAAAACATGATTCCTTTTATTTAGAGGAAATTAATATAACTAAAAATAATATTCAAATACAAGGAGTGTGATATTAGATTGATGATATGAGATGGAATTGATAAGGACTCGAGGCAGATCAAAAATCTACCTTAAGAACATGATTTCTTTTATTTAGAGGAAATTAATATAACTAAAAATAATATTCAAATACAAGGAGTGTGATATTAGATTGATGATATGAGATGGAATTGATAAGGACTCAAGGCAGATCTAAAATCTACCTTAAGAACATGATTTCTTTTATTTAGAGGAAATTAATATAACTAAAAATAATATTCAAATACAAGGAGTGTGATATTAGATTGATGATATGAGATGGAACTGATAAGGACTCGAGGCAGATCTAAAATTTAACTTAAAAACATGATTCCTTTTATTTAAAGGAAATTAATATAACTAAAAATAATATTCAAATACAAGGAGTGTGATATTAGATTGATGATATGAGATGGAACTGATAAGGACTCGAGGCAGATCTAAAATTTACGCAATGAACATGATTTATTTTATTTAGAGGAAATTAATATAACTAAAAATAATATTCAAATACAAGAAGTGTGATATTAGATTGATGATATGAGATGGAACTGATAAGGACTCGAGGCAGATCTAAAATTTACGCAATGAACATGATTTATTTTACTAAGAAAAAACATGATAAAGGGATCTAATGCTAATTATGTTTCACGTTAACTTAAATAGACTTACAAAAAATGACAATTTTACAGTTTTATGTAATTCTTTTTCCCACTATTTTTTCAAAATAAACTTGTGTTTCGAATATAATCCCGAATTTCGTTGTTTAGGTTCTTGGACTATTTAATGATACACTGCTATGCTCTGACTATGGATTATGTCGTTAGTAACCAAAACTTTCTCAGTATCTTGAAAATTTTCGAAAAGTATTTCTTTTCTGTTACAAAAAGGTGCGATAAAAATAATTTCATGTGCGTTTATGCAATTTAGCACCAAAAGAAATTATATTTGAGAAAATGAAATTACTTTTTTCCCTAGGGATTTTTGGAAAGCTTTCTTTATTTCGTAATTTTCTAAAAGTAATTTTGAAATTATTTTTCTTAAATATGATCTTAGAAGCAATTAAAAATTATCAAGTAAACTATCTATAACTATCGGGTAAATTATTAAACTTACAACTATCAAGTAAATTATTATCACTTACTTTATTCCTTTTTATTAAAATTTGAAATCATTTATATTTGTAAAGATTTTATAAAATTGAACACATCCACATTTTAAAATGCATTTAAAAAATATTTTTAAATCTTAGTACTCAACTGTACGAAGAATGTATTCCCAATTTTATTTCAAAGCTTATTTATTTTTTTATAAAGCTTCCAAATTTCTAAAATTTTTATAAAACTAAATGCATCCATTTTTGAGACGCAGCTTTGTAAAGTATATATCTTTTCTTTTGGTAAACAAATATTTTTAAAATTCTTATTTCGTAATCATTTATGAAACATTCAGCTGTCAGCTGAAAGAAAACACGAATGTTGTTAAACAAGACTGACGCGGAACTGAATAAATATATTCATCAGCTGGACTGCTTCAATTCGTAATAAAGTGGTTGCCAGCTACGAACTAATTGACTGGGACAAGTATTCGTCAGAAAGACGAGAAACTGCGTTATTTTTGTACGTCAAACGAATACTTATACGTCAAAACAAACGCATTTACAATTGCACGACAGAATCTAAATGTTTGGAATGTTATAACTCTCAACAATTTTTAGTAACTTTTTCTGCGCTATCATTTTATTGATTACAACTTGCTTTTCTTTCTTTATCCCAAATATGCAAAACTGGCAATCTTGAGAAAAAGTAAATAAGAGATAAAAAACCGTCTAAAGTTTCCGTATCCTAATTTTTGATGCATTTCCTCAAATTTTATTACGGTAAAAGGTTTTTTTTTATCTTATTATCAAACAACAAAATGGTTTTCACTACCATCAGTCGTCTGACTGGTACTTCCATTTTGTATAAAATCAAAATATCTATTTACGGAATGCTAAAAATGTTTTTCCATATTGTAATTTCTTTACTTTTCATGAAATCTATTGAACTTATTAAATATAGAAAACGATTTTTGCATCATATTTAAAATATTCAAATTATTTTTCTTTCTTTGTCCCAAATAAGCAAAACTGGCAAACTTGGGAAAAAGAAGAAAAATCTAAAGTCTTCCTATTCTAATTTTTGATACATTTCCTCAAAACTTCATTATAGTTAAAATATTTTTTTTTATCTTATTACTACAAAATAAAATGATTCTCACTGACATCAGTATTCTGACTGATATTTTCATTCTGCATAGAATCAAAACATCTACTAACGGATTGCAATTAATGCTTTGTCATATAGTAATTTTGATACTTTTCGTGAAATCGAGAAAACGATTTTTGCACTATATTTGAAATAAACTGAAGTATTCAATCATAATTAATTATATTTTCCATATATTAAAAAGTTAATTTTAATTGACTAGTGATAATGAAAATAAATATTAATATCAGTAATATCTTGATTAGATAAAATCAATTATTTAGATAAATAAATGAAATAACTAAAAATGCATGCCATATCTTATAACTTTAGAGAGAAATTCATGTATATATATATAAATTTATTTATTCCGTGTATCTCGGAAGCGGCTCTAACGATTTGGATAGCATTTTATATCAAGATAAAGAATTTCTTTTTAAGTTTATCTATATAAATAAGTGTTTTTCCTGAAAATTCGCGATTTTACATACAAAATCTTTTTTACAAATAACTTAGAGCCTTTATCTATTTGCTCTCATGCTGACAATCTCGTAAAATTTTGTGGTTTTTACGAGCGCCATCTGGTACATTTTTGTGGTACTTGCATTATTACCATAGAATGATAACCTACTGATGGATGTGAGAAGAAGATAAGTTAAGTATCTTGGTCTTCCAGATATTTTTGATATAAAAAGAGTGACAATACGTTAGCTAAATTTATCCTTTAAATTCCATTTCTGAATCATATTTCAGTATATTTTAAATTACATATTCGGCAAGTTTAATATCTTTCAAACAGATAGAAAATTTCTAAAAAACCTTCTCTAATATTCTGTCAAATATTTTTTTAATTTGTTGAGATTCTTTAATTGTTTGAGATTCTTCATAAAATTTGTTTAGTTAGAGGAAAGTGAATAAATACAATTTCCATACACAAGAATAGGACCCGGGTGTTGAATTTTTGACAGTTTTTTTGCGAAAAAAAGAATTAGTAATCTTTACAATTCTGTGCTCCTCAAAGTTAATGAACATTTGCCAAATATTTGGGTGGTTACTACGATTTAAACGTGCTTAATTTTTAACATCTGTTTTTCTTATTGACAATTAAAATGTTTCCTTGCTCTTTTGGAAAATATTTGAAATATTATTTAAAAGCTTTTTTCATTTGATAAGTTGATACGATTTAAAATTCGACCAGTATTTATTAGAAAGGATATAAAAACTTTGTAGAATTATTATTAAAAATTGTTTCATTGTCATTCAATATTCAATTGTTAAAATTTTTTGATTAATCATAGTTAAAAATCACATAGATATTTCTTTTTTTGAAAAATTAAAACTTTCTAGTTTAAAAATATATTTCTATAGATATTTTCTAATTTAAAGCTTGAAATTTCAATTTATTTAAGTTTTAATATTTATTAATAACCAAAAACAAGTAAAAACATAAGATGTGCATTCTAAACAAAAAATATTATGAATAACGAAATATTTAAAAATAACTTTACTATCTTAATTATAAATTGTTAAGAATTTATTTTAACGCATGCTTATGTAAAAAGAGAAGAATGGGGTTAAGATTTCTATTTAATTATTTTAAATTGAACAAAATTCTGCTTATTTTGGTTCTGTTATGAATTCTGGAGTTATCCTAATTTTATCACGTACCAGTTAAACATTCATAAAATACATTAAAGTTTCTTTTAGCTTATGAATCTTATTTTCTTTCATAATTTCAGATTATTTTTAAACACTTCTTTTATGACTCAGTTTATGAATCATGCTGTATCTTCTGAACTTTGAAGTAATTCTGATTTAATCGTATATCAAGGTTAATAGCAAAATTTGCTTATCATTTTCATTTAGAGCAATTAAGATTATGATTCAATTTATAAATCATTTACTTTAGACAAGAAACCATTTCCCCTCATTTACTAGAGCTTAATAGCTTCTGCGAAAGGTGAATGTCTTGCTCTTAAGTTTTATAAGTCGACGGAAACTATATCTTATCTTAACACTACTTTAGTGCTGAGAATTCTGTCAGCACTGAACATACGGTATCTGCTTAAACATAAACATAATTGACAACCGTGTAGAAAAATTCAATAAACATTTATAAGCGTGAGGCTGGACGGTGATGAGAGAACCGCTGATAATCCGGAACTGACATCTGATATTAAGTGATGAATCGATCTCTTCCGTTCTCGTAGGTTCTTTAAGATAATTTCTTTTCATGTTATTTTTTCTAATAATAGGTTTTCACTAAAAATAGTGTAATTATTAAAAAATTCGAGCACCGGAGTTTTCTACGAATCTCCACGTTTCAAACTTCCATAATTCAAAAAAAAAAAAAAAAAAAAAGAACTATGCTTGTCTGTTTTTGAACACGTTAATTCAAAAACGCTTTGAGTTAGAAGAACAAATTTGGTATAAGGTCTTTAAGAAAAATTCGTATATTTTGTATATTTGCATAAAGTTTGAACGAAATCTAATGAGAGAAAGTCTGTCAGGCTATCCGAATATAATACATTATTTACAAAACGAAGTGCTCTAAATAGAAACAATTTGTTACACAGATTTATCATTTAAAGTGTATATATACCGTGTATATATAAGTGTATATATATATAAAGGTAAAACATATTTTTAGGCAGTTTCGTGGTCGAACAGTTAGAGAAGACTCTTTGAAATTTTAAAATTATCTTTATTTCACCCCCGGAGGCATAAATTATGTACAAGCAAGAAGCGACGAGATACGTCAATCTACAGCACGACACAAGAGCAAAAGAGGGCGAAATATTTTCCCTCGGCAATTATATACAATGAAATTCTAATTGGGATTTTTTGACACGTGCAGAGTTCGGAAACGGAAATAAAGGTATCTTTAAAAGAATTTGCTGAGCATGCCAGATTTTTATCTCTTCACTTGGAGCGTGTGAAAAAGCTGATTAAAGCTGATTTCACAGAGCTCGTGTAGCATTAATTAAATTAAAAAGGTGACATTGGATCAGGAACTAGGAGAATTAAGTTAAAATGGGTTAAATTAAGACAAACATTAGGAAATTAATTAGGATTTAAATTAGATTTAAAAATATAATTACTCATATATGGCAAATTTAGAAACAAATCTGTCGAAAAGTAGACCGTCTCTTGATCCGTATTTCAAAAGTATATAAATCGAAATATTCATCCACAAAAACACCTTGAGTTAGAAGAATGGAATTCTGTATAGAGTCTTTAAACCAAATTTATATATTTCTATAATATTTTGAATGAAATCCATTCAGCGAAAATTTGCACTGTTATCCGAATATAACACAATATTTACAAAACGAGCGGATCTAAATGGAACAAATTACTTGACAGCAGATTTATCAACTAAAGTGCAAATATATGTCAGATTCAAATCCAGATTCGTCAAGGAGTAGACTGTATGTTGATCTGTACTTTCAAAATTATATAAACATGATACATTAAAACATTACTAAGTTTAAAAAATGAAATTTGTTACACTAAATAAGTATTCATATTGTATAATCTTATCAAATTTGAAATGAAATCTATCTAGAAGGGCAGTTGTCATCTGAACTTGCCAAGTCTGGTGTCGCAGCCCAAGAAAATAAATTTGAAATTTAAATAAAATCATGAAATGTATATAATATTTTGTGGCTTCCTATTCGAGAAATCTGATTCCCTGAGTGTACTGAAGCGTATACTTCTGGAACTAATGCGTTCTAAGAACCCTTTTATCTCTCCCCCCCCCCCGTATCATAACGTGAAGTAGTCTATTTACTCCCCAACCCCTCATTCTGTTGTCTGCAAATACAAAACCAAACCTAAACTTAAACCGCCCCTTTAGCTAAAACAGAACCCTTTTTCGGAAAGCATCAAAGGATTGTAAACGGAAGTAAAAATTATTTCAGTTCCGTTCTTCTTAAAAATTGTTCTTACCTTTTGATTTAAAAAGATTTTTGAGTTGCCGAGTTGTATTTGTCGAGAAAAATGCAATTGAGACAATTACAGCGTATTTTCTTCACTATGAATGAAACAGAAAGCTGAAAATTATCCTAAAAAGGAATGCTATGTTGCATAGATATAATTAAAGATCCCGAAAACAAACTCTCTGGCGTTCTAAGAAATTGTACTATTTACCTTTGAGTTCTAAAAACAGTTTCCCCAAGTGTTTTCACATTTCCTGCATTTCTGTACTTTTTACAGTTTGAAAGTTAAACGCTAATAATAAGAAACAGTTTCAAATCTCAGATAAGTGCCATTTAATATCAATAAAATGAGCTATATAATGAAGTTGGATGCAAACTAGTAAAAAAAAAAATAGGTATTACAAAAAAAATCTTATGAAATCATTTTCAGAATCTTGATATGTTTATTTAGTTTTGAAAGAAACAGTTTTTTTTTCTTTTGCTCCTATTTTTAGTTGGTAATTGTATTTTTCCAAATAAATGACTCTTATCATAAAATATTAATGAAATGAATTCATGTAATAAATTTTCAGAAATTTCATATTCTTCTATTCTTTTTTATTTTCTCGTACATGAATTAAAAAAAACCCATCGTAATCATCAAAAAACAAAACAAAAACATCCAGTTTTTCATAATTTTCTACTTTTTAGATCTCCATTGATTAAAAAAAATAATTTTTAAATTTAACTCATGGTTTATTTGTTTGGCAAATTGTAATTCTAAAATGAAATAATATGGAAGAATAAAATTTTATATGTGGTTTAAAATCAAAATTTAAAATTTTTAAATTTTATTTAAAATTGTCGCAGCGAGTTAAACATTCATATTCGGGTGTATTTTAGATTGTAAGGTAATATGATTTAAGAATCACCAAAGTCATTTTTTCATCAAAATCATAGTTATCTTTTGCAGTTTTAGATCATGAAATTTACATCGAAATGGGCCAAGTGTTGTTTCAAACGACGTGTTATAAGAAGAAAGATAAATAAATTATATGCATGAAAAATTAATTACAATAAATTGGGACAATTCGCCTTAATTTTAGATTGGATCTTCTATTCGAGGCTTAGTTCCAGCGAATCACTAATATGCATACGAGTCTGAGCATATAAAAAATGGCGTCGCGCGTTAAACATTCATATTCGGGTGTATGTCAGATTGTGATGTCGTATCTTTTTAGATTTCATCATAGTAATTTTTTTTTATCATAATCATTTTTTTAGTCATCTTTTAAAGTTGCATCTTTTGCATATTCATCTTTTGACAAGTGTTGTTTCAAACGAGATATTAGTCTAATAAGAAAAATAAATGAATCTTAGTGTATGAAAATTTAATTAAAGTAAACTGGAACAACTTTGCCAGTTTTTGAAACCAAAATAATATTTGATTGCATAGCAAGTTCCTGAGGCAAGCAATAAAGTTATCAATGATTTCAACGCACAGAAAAAATAGTTAAAGATAAAAGTTTAGCAGATTTTAACCTTTACCTGTTGTTTGCAAGATACAATCAGCATTTTTTATTTTCAACTTATTGAAAAAATGATTTCGTTTACATCTTAATTGATTCAGACAATCATTCAAAATAAAGGTAAAAATTACTTTTCTTGCTTCAATCACCATATAATTCCATTTCAGAATCACTTTTTGATTTGAATTTTATGTTACATACCAGAAATCTGGGTGAATACAGAATAATTTTGTCAATCTAAAATTGGTCTTTTTCTTCAAATTCTTGAATACATTTTCATATCGTGTACTATTCCTGTTTAATAATAGATATTTTAGGTGCCAAGACATATTAGAATCATGTTGAGAAGCTACAGGTGTTAAGAGTATTATGATATTAAGTTGCAATTTGCTGTTTTTACTGAAGTTAATAAGGAAATGAACAGTGAAAAAAAACATCTGAAACATATAACACACGTGTGAAAATCATTGAGATTAAGTCCAATGTCTCCATTCGAAGAAACCAGGATGCCCGACTTTATTGAGTAGTGACGAGGAAGTTGAGATACTCGAAGAAGTCCTTACTTGTACAAACGGGGGATGCCTCTTGATGCACTTCATCTGCGGTTCATCAAAAAAGATTTCCTGTATTCTTTGGAGAAGTAGATTTCACATTGCAGTTGATGAGAAAAAAAATCGCTTCTAAGTACTTCCATAAAATTGGAGAAGTGGGAGATTGTAAATGATGAAACAATCATAAGGATAACCATAACAGTAGAGATGAATCTGGTTGTCTATTTACGTTACATGATTCATTTGATGAACATGATGAAATATTGAGGTCTACGTTGAACTTCAATAAGAGATTACCCATTACGTTGATACGTTGATCTAGGAGATTGCACGGTTTTCTAAAGTTATAGCTTGAAGTGTTTGTTATTAAAAATTTTTTTGGGGAAAATGTTATGCATTTTGTATGCAAATTCAGTTATAACAAGACAAAGAGTTATATATTCGTACCATTGTTGGACAGAAAATCATTTGCTTCATTAACACGCATGATGAAGCTTTAATGAATGAAAAAGATATATTGTACATAATTGAACTTCTTTACAATGACAACCTTGAGAAATCTAGTTTTTCTGACAAAATTGTAAAAAAAAATAAAAAAAAATTGAATTTAAAACATTTTAATTTTTATGTTTTAATCAGTTTTGCTTATCTTTCTTTATAATAAATAACAACAATAGTGCGTAAAGTGTTCTTATAGTTTAAAATATCTTTTTTTTCTTGTATTTTTGGAGGGTTTTTAATTGATTTTAAGTCAGTTGGCTGAGTTGTCTTTTTTTCAGGGCAAGTTTGTCAGCACTATATTTTATTATTTAAAACGTAAATGGTTATTTAAATTATCATGCTTCAAAAGATTGTAAAACTATATATCAATACAATTGGTTTCTGATGGTTTTACGAGACAACAAAGTTGTCCTGGTTTACTGTATAGATTTATTTTTTATTCACCAATACTTACTTTTCAATTGGTATTCGATAAATTAAAGGTCTTTAAATCAAAAGGCGAGTTCAATATATCTTGATTATCGTTATTTGATGGAAATAAAAGCTATATCATACAGTTTTATCTGATTGGAGTATATTTTTGAAAAAATTTAATAGAAAGTAATATTATTTTTAATAACTGAAGAGTTTCTGTCTAATCACGGTAGAGCTATTAAAAAATCATAAATATATTTTGAATTTCTTTTTCCCTTTTTTATAGGTAGCATTTTTTAATTCTTGGATTATTAGAGTAAGAAATTAAAATAAATTTGTATCGCGCATGCATAGAATTCATTTTAATGCTTAATTTTTTAAGCGAATGCCTTTGCATTAAGTAATGTATATACATAAATAATATATTCGGATAAATATTTAATCATTTTTTGATATTAAAATGCCTACTAATTTTTAAGATTTTAAGTTGAAACATTTTCATTCTCAATGAGTTTAGATTATTCAAATTATTTTTTCGAACATCGTGTCAGTGGCGTATGGGCAACAATTCCCTTTTTGATACTTAGAGGTATCACAACACATTCTTAATTATATTCGTAAGCTTTAAATACTTTATTTATTCTTATTAAATAAATGAAATAATTTTATTTCTTTACCTCTTATTCAGTTAATTTACTAGAAGTTAATTTTTTAAATTTGATTTCTTATAAAATATTAAAGATATAATTTCAAAAAGTTGTAAAAATTTGGTTTTCTCAACTAAAAATTATTTTAGTTGAGAAAATAACCAAATTAGTTTAACTAAAAATTATTTTAGTAAACAAGTTTTAAATGTTAGGTATTTTGGTTTCTATTTATATAGTCTTCCTTTTATAATGAAATATAATATTTAACAATTTTTAAGGATTTGTGTGAGTTTAAAGCCTTAGAAGTGGTTTTAAGAAAAAGTGCTTATAACAATAGCAATAAAATTCTTAGTTTGGCTGGTAATTATTCCGTTTTGCAATTACAATTTCTGTAGCTGGAATTCTTTTAAAGAATAGATAACAATTTATGTCGATTGTTTTTTTTTCTTATACGTTTCTATCTAAAAATAACAAGCAATCGTAGTAACTACATTCGAATAACGTATATTTTATGACAAACTTCTTTTCATTTTTGCCAAACTGTCTACTAAGTTTCTAGACACGTTTCGAGCATTTTTTTTGTTCGGCACATCATATATGCGCTTCTAGAATATTTCCGGTTAATATTTTTTTTTCTATGGGATGACACCAAATCATGTGGTAATAATATGTGGATGAGATAATAAGAGACATTTATATTCATATTTGATTCAAGGACAAGTACTGATAACTGGAATTGGGAGATGTGTAGCATATGTATTTAATTTCTAAGATATCTTGATAAAGTTACTTAAAATAATAAAATAATATTAGCAACCAAGAGTTAAAGATAAATCTTGTGTGCATACAAGCACAGATATTATCAAGGACGAAATTTACTACAAACTAAAATTTGATTTTGATTCTTTAGATGAAGATTTATTTTTTTATTTTTATAGTAAATTATCTGATGTATTCGATACTGATAGAGTTGAAAGTATTTTAACCTTTAACTGGGGACGTGTGGTCTGTGAGACTACTAGTGATGAATTTTTTTATCACCCCTATTCTATTTTTAACTCAATTGAATGGATTGACCCTGTAGCTTCCTGTTTTGTGACCTTCAATACACGTGCACTTTTTCAACCGATTTCAGCAGATGCTTTTTAAAATAATTCAGTTATTTCTTCGAGCGCGGTCTCTAAAACCGCATCTCCCTGTTAGTGTCCCAGTGTTAATGTATTTTGAAAAATTTATAAAATATATAAATATGCCAAGAGATATACATACAGAATTTATAGGTTGAATTTTTATACTAGTTCTTAACCTGTATGTTTAAAATGCCCTAGAAAATCGTGCTATGAAAGTCATACAAGCCGATAAAAAAAGGGCCAATTTTACCCATTGTCATTTTTTTTTATTTTTCATATAATTGTTGAATTTTACATTATATTGTCTTCTATATACCTTCATATACTGTAAAAATAAATACGATTTAAAAAGTAAAAAGTAATACGCTTTTTCAAGAATATTATTCATTGCAACATGTAATTTGAGAAGAAAATGTATGTTCCAACGCATTTACTTTTTTCAATGACAATATATTTTGAAAAATTTCTAAAACATATCTATATATCAAGAAAAATATCTACAAAATATATTGTCAGTTTTTCATACTAATATATTCATTAGAAAATTTAATTTGAGTCTAAATGAAATGCGGTTTCGTAGACCGCACCTCCCCAGTTAAGTCCTAAAATTTCACCTCCCTAGTTAAGGGTTAATAATAAAAATAATGCTCCAATTAATTCATTGCCGTGTAATCTTCTTCATGCTTTAGTGTTTGAAAGTAAAATTTGAAGTACTCTTTTCAGAACACATACATATAGAAGATACTTATACAAAAATCAAATATCAAATCATGTTAGTTACGAAGTGTGAACATCATATTCATGAAGGAGAGGGGAGATAGTGCCACCTGATGGTCTGGCAGATAATCTAAGTGACATGTTTTGTCTACGTGACGTGTTTAATTTCCCTAGTTAGTGTTACAGAATAGATGTTACTTCTGTTCTTTTTTTTTTTATTAGATTATCGTGTTCCTTTCGATTGCACTGATATACTGAGCTCTATAGACTTCGCTATAAATGTAAGATCTTTAAGGAACCAGAGTACATTTAAAAGTATTTATTTTAAATTTAATTAAATTAACAGGTTTATTTTGTATAAGTTTTATAAGGCTTCTGACAGGATCTCTGGAGAACTTGGTCTTCATCATGAACTTGACATTCATTACACGACTCTTTATGTTTTTAAAACGACCTTTTCTCAACTTATATCTACATGACCTTACATTTTTTTTATTGACACTTAACTATAGTATTTCTTTAAAGCTTGAATACTCATTATTTTTAAAATTAAATATTGAGGTGTTTATAAATGCTTATGCTTCTGTGTTGGTATTGTACGTATGTATGTTTTGTTTTTCGACCTTCGTTAAGTGTCTTTGCATTTTATTTGTATACATAATTTTGAACATTGTAATTTTGTATTCTCTGCTGTTGCTTTATTAGGTGTGTTTTAATTAGCTTTGTGGCTTATGGTCTCTGTATGATTTGTGACCATACACTATGTAAATGGAGTGATCTCTGTAGTGCGTTTATTTTAAATAAACAATAAGATGAATGAATAAATAAATATTTTTCATTCATAATCTAAGTATTCATTCATAATATAAATATTTTTATATTTAATTAATAAAAGATAAAATATTTAATTATCTCGAAGCGTATCTTATGTTTCACTGAAAAAATATTTATTTCCTTGGATTTTTGTAATTTACAAGTTATTTACAAGTTTCACTTTAATTTTTATAGATATACTGTTTTCTATAATGATAATATTACTACTAAATTTTTAAATTTTATCATAAATGACAATGCGAATTATTAATTTACTATTATTAAAAAAATAAAAAGGCCGAGTGGATGAGTTCGTAAGGCCATAGATTCGATACTCCATTTTTCAAAAGATACATCGTGTAAGCAAGCCTGGTGTACATCGTTGCTGCAAAATATCGAGATATAAATTTTTACCAAGTATCTATGGAGTAAATTCTTTTCACTGGCTGTCACTTGATACTTTCTGACTGAGTGTCTGAATGTTTTCAACTTTTCAGTGTTGTATGACAGTAAGCCTTGAACATTCTTTATCGTAATCAATAAATTTATTAAAAGACGTTTTTAAAATAATACTTGTATTAAGGTAATAGAATGTGTAATTATTTTTAAAATTTTAAACATGTTTTGAAATTTTATGTTCAATTTATAATTTATTATCATGATTATTATGGATTTTTCGAATCATCTTAAAAAAATCCTTATAAGGTGGCAATATTTATTTGGAATAAATATTTAATTAAATGGTTCGATTCACCGATAATTCAGAAAGCATTAAAATAGCGTATTTTCACTATGCATATGAAGTCGGGATTTGAACATCTATAAGTAAGTGAGAAATCGTTTGTAAAATTCCATCTGAAAGAATATAAAGCAAGTCAAATAGATGAAAGTGTCAAAAAGCTGTGACTAACTGCGACATAACGAACAGACTGTGACCCTTATTAAAATTATTATTTTGAAAATTTTCAAGTGAATCATCAATAAAGTAATAGTTTCTAAATTTTCTGTTATTTCTTCCTAAATTATTGTTATTAATTGCTAAAAATTACTGTTATTTACATACCTATTAAATTTTTAGGGTTATTATCCCGAATTTTTATCTGATATTTCTTATATTTCGGAATGTAAACAAAATTTTCATTTACTTATTTACAAATATTAGTATGGAAATTTTCATATGAACAATTAAGAAGATAAATTTTAAAAAAGAATTCCATTATTAAATTTTGCGTACTGATAAATTTTTTACATCTCAAATTCTACATTTACTAGTTTATAATTATTAGTATGAAAATTTTCGTATGAATCATTAAGCAAATAATTATTCCTAAAAAGTAAAACTCGTTACCAAGTTTTGAAAACGAATAAATTTTTAAGATTAATATTTCAGATTGTTCTAAATAGTCTGAAACTTTACTTTTTAACTGATATTTTTACAAATATTTTTAGGCGTAAAATAGCTTTATATTTGTTTATTTATAGGTCTGAATTATGACCGATTGGGGGGGGGGTGTCCTTGGACTATAAATTTTAGGGACCATTTCTTCTTTCCCTAACTTCCAAAACCATATATTTTTTAATAAGTTTTAATTTAATAACTCTACAAGAAGTTTTAAAAAGCAAATTTTGACAAACTGAAACAAAGTACGAAAAAATAATAATTGTTTTTGTTATTAATATTATTTATTAATCCTGCCATAATGGGTGTTAAGTCTTGCACTCTTAATGACTGATTCAAAAATGTAAAAAAAAAGGATATATGTTATATATATTTATTTTTTAATACTTAATTATTGTTATTTTACCCAATTTTTTGTATTATTTACTGAAAGCAAAATAAATTATAACTTTTTGTTTCATATAATTTATTTGTCATATGATGTCTTTTTAATATGAGGCATGATTTAAATTTACATCCTCAATAGCTATTAAAAGTCACTTTAGATAATAAAATGTTTTATAATGATAATATCATGAATAGAAAATGATAATATCATTTTCTATTTTTTATAACTTTGAAAATTGCATATTGGTTGATATATTAGGAAAAAATAGTTATACAAAATCACAACAGATGGCAGCACAACTTTAATAATGACTTGTACCATAATTGTTATTTTAAGCAACTGAAAATCGGGAAAATATCAAATAGTAGAAATATCAAGTAAGTCAAGCGATCATGAAAAGATAAAAATTAATCGTGATAAAAGGAAGAAAGATAAAAAGATAATAATAAGTGACATACACACACAAAAAAAATGAAAAAATATATATTTGAGTTAACACATTTAATCTATTAAATTGAAATGCAATAAGAATACTTAATTATAAACTTTAAAAATCACTAATTAAAGGACACTTATTATTATTTTGTTAATTAAAAACTCCTGTAGAATCCATTTCCTTATTATATTTATAAATTTTATTCAAACTCTTATCGGAAATCGTTTGGTTCTAATTCAGAATTAGCAGTATTAAATTCATTCTCCATTTGCTTAGAAGAATATTCTTTATTATTCAGGGAATGGATGGAAGATGAGTGAAATGTTTTTAAAGAACTGAACAAGTTAGATAAAAATAGTAAAGGATATATTTAGCCTTTTATCTTTCTGTGCTGTACAAATTATTTTTTTACTTCAATGGATTTCATAAGTACAGTGCAGTATGGAAGCTACCATATTTTTGTTTCCATTTCTTTAAGACCTTAATTTTTTTTGTTAATTAAACAAATCTGTCCGTCGTTTATTTCAAATGCCACGAACATTACGCTTGCCCAAGCATTAAGTGTCAGTTAATGATACGAGGCAATGCAGTTATTATCAACATGCATAAAGGATTCAAAAATGTGACATGACATAACGCAATTACAACAGATTGTCAGATTCGAAAATAAGAAATTAGGCAGATATCAACTGTAATAAAGGGTACAAAATATGACAGGAGATAGTGCTATCATGAACTACAAAATAAAATCAGGAGATAGCTAAAATCAAAACTCACAAGGGATCAAAAATATTGTCTGAAGAAAGTGAAATTAAATTTAATTGTAATCTGCAATTCATAGCTTTAAAAGTGGGCTTAGGGGTTAGTTATAAGATTTCAGGCAATCAAGTGCAGATAGATCAGACAATAGCAAGTTCTTGACAAATATTTGTTACTGTACAGTTTCTGCGCATGTGTGGTCTTACTGGATGGATTATAGCTGGCTAAGTATAAACCCTACATTATTTACCTGTTAATTATATTCAATTCGTTTTGAATTGCACTATTTCGTCATACCCAGGTTAAGAACCATCCAGCACTTGAAAATTTACTCCTTAGCTTCATCTTCCGATATCAAAAGACTTACCTGTACTGATTTCAGGCTTTCCTTCATTCGAAGATCATGACAATTTTTTTTTTCTCTTTATCTTCTCATCGCTTTGAGCTGTTCATACTTTGCTCTAATAGGTTGGCGGCTGATCTTCGACTAGTGCTTTCGCTGATTAGGAAAAAAGTAGGAAAAGGAAAAATTAGTCGATGAGAAATATTCAGATGCAATAAATACAATTAAGTTGAATTTATTGCAATATTTTTTTCTATATAACAGTAATGAAATATCCTCAATCGTATATTCAGAACCATTAATACGAAGACGGACCTGACAAACTTTGATTTATGTCCGTCTTCTAATTTATAAAAATAGGTTCGTTTGATATCCGGTAATCTTTACGTCACTCCCGTCAATCCGTCAGAGCAAGAGTGTACACAATAAACATGCTTCTGTTCTGAATATTGCTGATTTTCGAATAACTAGTTTAGTTATATTAACGTCCCTTTTCTTAAAGCAACATTAGGCATATTTTGGGACGGACCGCGTAATTTTGAGATTGGTCAGATGATGAGGACGACACCTGAGCTGGCGCTCCCCTCTCCAAGCTTCCGCACCACTCAGAAGTGGGACGTTTGACCCCGACGGATTTAAACATGCGTTAGGCCACTTACTCGAAGGAAGTGGTTACTCGAAGGTTCTTCGGTGGAATTGGGTCTCGAACCCGAGACCTTACCACCAGGCCACCGTGGTCCCCTAATAGATGGAAAGTAACATGAACACAATAATAAAAATATAAAATTTTCAGGAAACAGAAAGTTAAAGCAGAAATAAATTAGAAAATTAATTTGTTTTTAATTGAAAAATCAGTGTGTAGATGACATTGATATTAATTCTCTGTATATGAATTCTAAAACAATTCGCCCTTGCTTATATACCAAAACATTCTTTCAAAATTTAAAGAAATTCTAAATAGTCATTAAAATCTATGTGATCAATAACCAATTGGAATGCATATTCTAATAGAAATTAAAATATTTTAACACGTTAATTGGTAATCACGCGATATTGCGTGATGCGAGTTTTCTCCAAACGACAATTCAATTTTCAGCTGGCAATGTACAATTTGCTTGCTTGTTTTATCCAGTTGTTTGTTCGTGTGAATCACCGATGATTTACATCTAATTAAATATTTTCTTTCTAATAAAGAAGAGTTAATAAAGAATAATAAATAAGAGTTAATATAATAAGAATAAGAGTTAAAGAATAACAATTAATATAGAAGTTAGCATCTTATTAGATAGTGGTCTGAATCACAGGCATGAGTCATGACAGCGAACGTGTTAAAAACTGCTGCATACCAAACAATAACCCAGAAATGTTCTATTATACCGATTCAGCACTTACTATATAAAATTATTTACTTATTATAGAAGATTCTAATAACCTTTTTTTTGTAATTATAAATTTGTATGAAAATGGATTATTCTTAAATATTTACTGATATGCTAATTTTGTAATTTTACTGCTGTTTATTTTAAACAAAACTTACAGAAGGAAATTATAAAGCTGAAATATTTCATAAGATATAAATAAAACACTGCAACGGAAAACACTTTTTAAGATCAAAAATGATTTCTCACTATCGCATAATAATTATGTTCAGATTTAACAGGTCCAAATTATTGACCTTGAAAACAAGAGTACATAAATATTTATTGATTCCAATGCTTTGATTTGATTATGCAAATAAACTATTCTGATAGAACTCATCACTATTACAGGACGCATAAATCAAATGTTTTGAAATTTTGTTTATCATATATTTTGTTTCAAAAAATTACACTATTCATTGATGTGAGAAACAGTGAACAAAATAAATTACACTCTACATTTTCTAAATGTTTATTATTTAATTACTGCTTTATAAATTGTCGATATAAATTAAAAGCATACACTTTATATAAAGAGACAACATATAATATAAAAAACAGAAATCCTTATTATGATCGCATAATGTTTGTTCTATTATCAATTGAAATTTTAATAATTTCGCTGATAATTTTAACAAAGTTAACACTCAAAAGCATACTGAATATGAAACTATAGCTCCTATCAATAAATAATTTTTCGAAAATATATATTCTCAATCAAGTATTTATCGTCGAAAACGAGTTTAAACCTTTCAGGATATTGGTAGAATACTCCTTATATAAATTAAATACAACTCAATAGTGAATGCTTGGCATTATGCCAATATTGTTAAATGATGTTTACATTCAAAACATGAATAGCAACTACATGTATATTTAATATAAATAAAATTCTGACTTTTATAAATTAACATTAACAAAGAATTTTGTGTCTGAAAAAGCAAAAATTGAAACTTATGAATTTCTTTTCCAATATTACAGTTCTTCATCTTCCAAGGCGATTCTTTTCTCATGTTCTTCGACTCTTTTGATAATTTCTAAGTACTCTCTACCCTTGATTTTAGGTGGGATGATATCTCTTAAAAATACGAAATTTTCATTATTGTTAACAATATTAGCAAGATCGGGATAGTCAACTTGCTTTTTGTTATCACTGGCTTTCAGAGTTTGACGAAGAAGCAAGGCAACAAATCCTTCTGCAGCTTTCGTCATCACAAATATTGCTTCATTGCTGATGTTCTCCACTTCAGGGGATCCTTTCATCACCGTTTTAATTCTTGCCATAGGTAAAATGCATGATTTGGATTTATTATCAACCATATTGAAAAATGGAATGACACACTTCTTCAAAATTGCTTGGATATCAGATTCTTAAGCAATAAAAGAAGCCGAAGAGAGTTTTTGCTGGCTTAAGCAGCGTTCACACGAAGTTAACTGTTGCACGCAATAGAAGGAAATGCCAACCTGAGTAGGATCAGGCGATCCCAATGGGGCAATTGCAAATGGCTGTCCCGATGAGACAACTATTTGGCATTGTTCCATCGGGGTAACGTAATGTTCTAAAGTAGACGTGGCCTTCCATTGTGCACAATTATTGGCCACGTGTGAATGCTGCTTTATGCAACACAATAAAACAAGCTTTGCTAGTGATTCTTTAATCAAATAAATGGTTTAAAACCATTTTTTGAAAGATATTTAGAAGAGACGAGTAGGCATTTTTGTTAAAATGATGAAAGATAATATATCCAGTTGCATTGGAGGGTACCAATATTCAATGAAGTTTGGAATGTGTTTCTGCTCTCTTTAAGAACATTGCATGTTAGTAAAAGGTGATTAGTGCGATAGAATCCACCATCCCATACTGGTGGCATACTGAAAAAGATTCCAACCCAACGTTGAAAAGATAACTTTTGTGAACAACAAAAGACGAATTCAAACGTAGTATTTGTTTCATTTTCTTTCATGTAAGATATGAATTGATTCTTTCGACAATCCAAATGTAAGGAAACCACGTTGGCTTGGTAGTAAGGTATTGACATCGAAGGATCTAAATTTGATTCCAATAAATATTCACCAAGTATGTAGATTTACTGCATGACAAAATTGTGAATTTTTATTGTGGCTGACTCAGGTGCTATTTACATGATGGTATGTTGTAGGAGAATCGGAGAGTTCTAGATTTGAACCCTAAATATATCGATGATTTGATGAACATGTAGGCTTAATACATGATAGAATTGTCGATATCTGATGTTCTGAGCGAGAGCTGCTAACTAATTGATTTGGTGATAAAGTGTAGGCTTTAGCATCGAAAGTTTCTGGATTTGAACCCCAAATAGATTAATGATTCTCTGAATTTCTAGGAACAAAAAATAACAACAAGGAAATAGAAATGGTGATGAAATGCTAATTTCTTTTTAAATTTATTGTAGTGCATTTTTTTTCCAACCTGAATTATAAGAGGAAAACATTTAAATTTCGTTCATTTTTTAAATTAAAAATTAAAGGAAAACTTTGAGAAACTTTTACTTAACGACCATCTATTATCTAACTGAGCAATTTTGATTACTTGCGGCTCAATGGTAGTTTCCTGTAGAAAGTTTCGAATATTTTTTATTTCACTTATAGCACAATTTACGGAAAGTATGCCGATTAAAATATTAAAAATATTCTATTTATTACTTTTCCTATTGCTTGATATTTTTATTTATAACAATTAAGATTCCGTATAATTGGGATTGTTTTGCTGATTAGTCGCTTGTTTACAAAGAGAAAGTGTTATAACTGTAAAAAAAAAAAAAAAATTCAATTTTGAAATTTTGATGAATTTCTATGTTTCAGATTTCTTTAAGCCTGAGAAACTCATTTTTGGAATTAAGCCTGTTTGTCCTTTTGTCTGCCTGAGAACACGACATCATAAAAAATGCTTTAAGCTAGATAGATGGAATTTGGCATATGGAATATACATGGAATTTGTACGTTTCTAACAAGTATTGCACAAAATCTATTTGGTGGAAGTCTGTCTGCCCGGTTCATCGAGTATAAGTGAACACGATAAATACAAAATGCAAAAAGCTAGATGGATAACATTTGGTGCATAGCTTTATCATCTAAAATGTAGATACCCATCAAATATAGAATCAAATTCGTCAAGGGAAAACCAAAAAATTTCACTTTTGCATGCATGAAAGTATAGTAATTTAAAAATCTAATATTTCATGTAAATAATATCCGGTTCATAATTTTAACATCTAAAGTGCAGATTTGTATCAAATTTTAAGCCAAATTTGTCTACGATTTGACCATTTGTCGGTTTAACTTGTGCATGCATGTAAAAGCAATAGGTCACAAACGCAAATTAATGAATTATTTTATGCAGTCTTATCACTTTAATTGTAGTTCTATGTCAAAGGTTTTTAATTGTCCAGAGAAAACATGTCAAATACACATGTCCGATTCCCGGGGACTTGTGTATGAACCGCATGCCAGTGATAATTCGCGAAAATTGCATGCTGAATTCGCTCCAAAAATTGACATTTTATCTTTTTTTCGCCAATGCCATGCATGCAATTAATATAGATGGACCGGTTTTCTTTCTATACCACGAAGCTCTCAATTTTATTATTAAGGACTCTGAAAATAAAAATTTTAACCTTCATGCAGCTCACTATTTTGCCAAAACTCGTAATTTTATGTGGGAGAGGGAAGATAACAGAGAGCATGTGAGAAAGTTTGGGAAGTTTATTACCGCTGATTTAAAAAAGCATTTTTTTTTTTGCTACAGATTAATGAACTACTGTTTATTTTAGAAATCAGTGCTTATCACTTTCGAACAATTTTACAACCCAGAGTTGTGACACGTAAGGTTAATAGCAGTTACTTTTCCAAGATATTTCTTTAGCACGTTTTACTTTAACAATTTTTATCACATGATATTGTTACTCCAACATAATTTATTTCATCCATCTTCGTTTATTTCTGGAAAGCCGACGGACGCATGCACAAAATAGTGAAGAGTTCGCATATTTTAATACTAGAAATATATTATTTATTTAAAATAAGGGTTATCAAGAAATAACAGGAGGTGTTCGGAGCCCTGTAGCGTGTTATGTACTGGACGAAATATAACAAAATTTCGCCAACGTACACATTAAAGTATGCGGTATTGATTTATCAAGAGAAAAAAACCCGACGATAATGGAAATTCTGAAGCTGTGATCGAAAACTTCATTATGTAATTTGCTTATGCGGGTACTTTGTGACATGCCATCGAAGATAAAAGGAAGGGTTGGGGGAATTTAAGTCATTCTGCGTTGTCAGTACGTGAAAGCGCCTTTTGAGTTAGGCTGTTTTCTCAGCGAGATGAAAATACCATTGCTGCTCTTCGTGAATACCGGTTAAAACAGGTACATAGAGGATCGATGACAATAACTAACTTACGAAGAATGGTTGAAAGATTTGAAACAACAGGAATTATTCGTGTGTCAAGAATTCAAGGCTGAGGACGTAAAGGTATCAAGCAGGAACAAGTTGAAGAAGTTGCAACTGCCGTTATGGATCAGGCGATAACTATTAAGCAGGCTACCAGTAGTGCACGTTCAATATCACGGTAAACAGATATCCCGTTCTCGACGATGCAGAATATATTGCGTAAGATCCTGAAATTTTGTCCGTGTAAGATAACATGCATTTACTGATGGCACTGATCTGAATCTTGGCAATGGTTGTGGTGCGGTTCTGGTTCACTTGAAAAACGTTGTGTATCAAGGACATGTTCCTGACATTCCTACTTTAAAAGATCAAATAACGTTACATGTCAGAGGAATAAATGCCGATATGCTGCGAGCCACCGTCGAAAACCTCTTGCATCGCATGCAATTATTGGAACACCTTGAGCCACATTTAGCTCCTATAATAAATGTTTGTTTTTCATTGGTATTTGGTGTGTTGTTATTTACTGTTTTTATTGGCAGTTATGTATTCTTTTTCCACACAGTGCCAGAATTTCCCCTATCGGCTCTTTTTGGTACTAATTTTTTTTTCTTGATAAATCAAAACCACATACTTTAATGTGTATGGTGACCAAATTTTGTTATATTTCGTCCAGTGCATGACACGCTACAGGGCTCCGAACACCTCCCGTTATTTCTTGATCATCCTGTATTATAATTTTTAGAAATAAATTAGTACAGGAGTTTATATATTTTCGATACTTGAAAGAATATTTTTAGCAAAACATGATGTAATCGAATAATTTTAATAAAGATTATAGACAAAGATCACTAAAAAACATCTTAATAGAAACAACTCTATAATATATAAGCAGATAACATGTTTAGCTGCATTGATAATTAAAGTATTTTAAAATTTTTGCAGAATATTTTAAACTTTCTTTTAAATAATAGAGTATTTTATATGTATTTTCCTTATTCAAGAGGTTTTAATTGTTTGGATTTATTATAAAAATAAAATTGTTCTCAAACAATAATTATCATAAGAAAACGAAGTTAATCGTAAAATCAAATATTTCAAATATGTAGTCAAATTGGCTGTGTCAATCTTTTTTTGAATAAACTCAAGAGCATTCAAAATGTATGTAAATTATTTTAAAAAGCGTCGAATGTCCTTTAAAATTTTTCTCTAGTTTTAAACAGAATTATATTATCAGATAAATAGAATTATATTTGTTTATTAAAGTAACATGCTTTGCTTGGATTGCGATAAGATTACAATTGTTCTATAATAATATTTCTCATAAGATAACGAAATTGGTAAAAATTAACTACTTCAAATGTCAAATTGGTTAAATCATTAAAAAAAAATGTCAAAGAGTGAACACTTTAAAGGAAACAAAAAGAAATTATTTATTAAAATTTTTTTATTCGGAAGCATGAAAAGCATATAACTGCAAGTAAAAGTATTTAAAAAATGTAAAATGTCCTTTAAATTACGTCTCAGTATTAAATAGAATTATGCTATTTGTCTTCAAAAGCAAATTTTCATTAAAACCATTTTTTAAAAATTTATTTTGAAAAGTGCTGAACAAACTTTGAATATATAAATATAATAACATTATAAAATGCAGAAACTCTTCAGGATTAAAAAAAAAAAAAAAAGAGACATGGAAAAAAAAAAGATTTTGAAACCGAACGCAACAAACATGTCCCTATATTTATATAATATGTAAAGGAATTAAGGAATTCCTTTCAATAAGGAGCAATTAAATTAAAACTAAATGCTTTCATTGAAATAACTACAGTTCGTAAGACATTTTTAAATTGAAAACAATCATAAATAAGCAATTCTTTTTTCTTTAGCGATTTGTTATTTAAGTGCTTGTTTCGAATTAAAAAAGCGAAGTTTGAGAAATTGACTTAAAAAATGCATATACATAATTTAAAATACTTATTTGTTATTTAGACAGGAGAAAAGAATAAATAAAGAATAATTTAATTCTTCAGTTAACTTTTTTACTTTCCCATAAATCATTAAACATTCGCTTGAAATTTCTTCAGAGCTGTAAGTGTAAGCGATTTTTTTTTCAGTTATTCAAGTGGTGACATAACAGCTAGTCAAATCAAATTAAACTTTCATCTAGGGAATGCAAGTGATTAGTGTTATTATGTTGTTAACTGCATTTTGTTCAACAATGCACTTGAAATTTTTTTTAGATTGTTCTTGAAGCCACCAGATCAGTTGAATTGAATTTTTTTTGAAATCTTTTTTAATGCAATGTGAAAAAATGAAACACTCGAAAATTCTAAAGGTGAAGGTTAATTTTTAGATACAACTATCTGTTCGTCTAATAATTAATTTTGCATTTTTTAGTTATTTCTTTTGATCCCAAGATGTTAGATATGATAACTGCAATTAAGTTAAATCAGCAGTTATGAGAAAATTGTTCGAAAGCTTTTGTCATTTTAAATGAAAAAGAATTCTAATTTCTTTTCTGTTAAAAAATTGTGTTTGTTTTATTGATTAATGTTTAGATAATTAGAAAATATAGATAATTAGAAACAAAGTTAGAGCTACATTTTAATCTCTTTCGTGTTGAACGTTATCTAAGTGATATCTTTTGAAAAAAAAAATTATATTAGTGCTCAAAAATAATAATGACATTAGAAATTTTAAAAGTTAATAAAATTCACTTTTAATTTAATATTTTGAAAAAAATACAACACTAAAAATTTTTAAATGCTTTTCAAATTTTTCAATTTAAAGATTCCTTAATAATTTTTATGAAAATATTAGAAAAAAAAAAGAATTTTTTTAGATGAACTTTCCTAAGAAACTTAGTATATTTAATTTAATATAGGCAAAAGAAAGCATTAATTATAAACTCTTCTTAGGATTGTATTAATATGACATGTTAATAAAATAAGAAAATACTAATATATAATTTTTTATTGTATTTTTTAAAGCAAATTATATTAAACTATCAAACAAACTACAAAAATACTCCAAATTATTATTAAGTTTTCTTTAAAATGGAGAATGACATTTTAATTTAATAATTTTCACTCAAAATAAAAATTTTATATCCTTGAATTTTCAAAAATAATGTCAAGGTAATAAAACACCATCGATTAATGTACAGAAACTCGACAGATTACCTGACATCCAAATTAAAATATCAACTGAAGTTTTGAGCCACAGATGGCGACACTATCTCATTCAATCTTAACAGTTTCTTTCAAAGGATAGCATCAGCAACAACAATCTGATAAATTGCAATAATCACAAGCATTTAACAAACCTCAATATATATATATATATATATATATATATATATATATATATATATATATATATATATATATATATATATATATATATATATATATATATATATATTGATATATATATATAAAATTAATCATAACTAAAATTTTATATTTAGTTGTCACAAAACAGTGAGATTTGAAGTTAATGAGAATAAGGTAACCTTAAGACAACAATTATTTTTAGTATCTTCACAAACAGAAAGGTAAAGCCATGTCTAGTATGTTATAAATGTCGTTGTTTTTTGTTTCCAGTCAGAATAAGATAGATGATAGTGATGAATAATAGGCAAGCAGTAGATCATATGTTAGCTTGTGTAGGTATTTGGAGTTTAAAGAGTTTTGAAAACTTTTCTTCATTCTAAGCAAAAGGTCGTTAAAAATTGTCGGAGTCTGTAACGAGAGGATTGTTGGAGTCCAATTATTCATGAGATTTTCTATTATGAAAGTTTTTCATTTTGTTTTGAATGTTTTACACCCCAGAGAGCGTAAGATATTTATGAATTATTTCGAATATTTAATAATTTTAAAGAATATCATAAAGGTATTATATTACAAAATGTTTGTGGTAAAAAAAAAAACTAACAAGTTTCTTCTATATTGAAATATAAAGCAAGGTAAACATATTCACATGAAAGCAAAACTAAGGATGATTTCTGGAACAAAAATTAATTAATTAATTTATCTTTGCTTATAAATCAATTACTTGGAATTTCAATCGGTGGTTACTTGGTTCTACTGTAGTGCCACCATAGAACTCTTGGAATAAAATTTCGTCTCGTTAGTTTGGTGTTAGGATTACGAACATTCATTAATACATTGATAATTATTGTATATTTTGATTATCAGAATTAATGGTTTTTGAGTTCGAAGTCTCAAATCAAATATTATCAGCAGTTCTTTGGACCAGGGCATGTTTAAATTGTTTCATCGGTAAAACATCTTACCATTGATGTGGCATAAAAACCTGAAGATGAAGTGTTTTAGTAGCAGTATTTATCATTCTGATCCCTGTTCAAAATGCAAAAGTCCGTCCCAGAATGCACATCGTTTCGCTTGTCAAGTAGACTTAATTTAATTTAGCAAAACGAAGATTCCAAAAAATATTGAGATTGTGAATGATAAGTAAACAACATTTTTCATCTTATACCTTGCAGATGTTATATCAGTAGAATTTGCTTGTAGACCCTTATAACGTAATAAACGTGTAGTGTCTCCCTACGTATATATCCACATTATACATATACATACATGTTGAGTTAATTTGTCAGTCCTCTAATTGTCTGTAAGATAGTTTTGCTTGTCTAATCGATAGTCATACTAAAAGAGAGTGAATTCAAACTCATAGTCCAAAATTAGCGAACAGTAAAATTCAAAATTCACTGAAATAAAAATGTTTATTTTAAAGAATTTTTTGTATTAGAATGCATAAGCGAATATGTCAATTTGAGGTATAAGTGCAAAAGTCAGACATAAAATGAGAGATAAATTGTTACCGTATATTAGTGCTTATAAGTTTTTTTTCCTTTAAACAATGTTTACAACAAGTGCTCAAAAGTGTATTCGTCATCTCTATTACATATCTAGATATATCAATGAAATATTGTGTGTATAATTTCAAAGGTGCTAATTATTTATCAAAAATATGCAACCTCAGCGAATATTCCAGTGACTTAATTCTCGCCGGAATTCGCAAAGTAAACTATCAGCTCCGAGTATATAAAGGACGCAATTTTGAAGAATCATTTTAAATGATGCTATAAAGAACTGTAAATATATACATAAAATGAAACTCAAGTTTTATTTTATGTGTATTTGTTTCAACACGTGTCATTTTCTTCCATATATTCATTACAATATTAATATTGTTCACAATTTGGAGAAATTATTTTTAACATTGTTGTGAATTAATTCTTATAATGATGCTGTAAAGTGACATTTTGTGTTTAGTAATGTCTTTTTTCTTGGTGCTTCAACTTGCCATTTTCGCCTATATATTCTTTCACAAAAAAAGCTCTTTTTTACTTTCACATTCTTGTTTTAAAGAACTTTATCGTTGTTCAAAGTTTACCACATTATATATATAATCACTCGACATGTTACGAATGATTTGATTGCTAATGAAAATATTGAGAATGATTCGATTGTCATTGAGAATATTAAGAATGATTCAATTGCTAATGAGAAAAATAAGGGCTAATTAGAGATTCCAGTAGATATTGAGAAAAATCTTGTATAACTAATCTGTGCTTCGTATCTTAAAAAAAAAAAGTCTTATCTTTCCATTTTATGCAGCTTCACTATGCATGAATGACAATATTATACTGATGGTGACGTCGAGTATAATAAGAATCGTCGCTCATAAAAAGAACTCAAAACTCATTAAATAAAGACTAATCTAGCATACTGTAATTGTATTTTAATTCAAAATAATTAAATTGACGAGAATCGATAGTAATACACTTCTCTTCCTGACTGCTCTTTGCTGAACACTGTTTAAAAAGAAACTCTCTTTTTTCCTAAGATGGCGCAACGATATTATGCGCAGATTCACGTGGCAAGAATTAATTATAGTAATTACTTGGAGGAACAGGAGAAATCCCAGATCTTATCATTCAATCACTTAAGAAAAGCAAAAATTCCTATTCCGCTATCAAAACTGATTACCATATCTGCAACAAGAGGATAGTTTGAGATCTTTTTACTTATATATTAGTTGCCAACTGATTCTAAAATATTCTCCGTTTGGAATTAGGATGGGTTTAATTCATCAAAATAAGGGTGAGAGGAAAGATAAAAGGAGGAGGTGTTTACACCTATACTTATAATAAAGCTCAATGTGTGTGTGTGTTTTGGCACTCTACAGGCCAGAGCGTTCGACCTACAGCTACCAATTTTGGCATGTGTATACATTGGAGGCTAGGAATGCACCTCGGATTCCCAGTCTCCGCCCTTAAAAATTCAAATTATTTTTTTTGAATTTTTAATTGGAATTTTAATTAACTAAAAAAATAAGCGAAATTTTGTCGTTTTTGTCGTCGCAATAACTTTCGAAAATATTACAACACAAACTTGATTTTTACATCACGTTAAATCTCAAAATATTATCTTTTAATGATACCAATACTTTAATCTATTTATTAAATTTCAATTTTTAAAGAATTTTTAAAGAAATATTTTAACTATATTTTTCAACAATATATTTCGGACAATATAAAAATAAAATTTAATTCTGCACAAGCACGTCAATAGGAAAAAAATAGCTTTTATCAACGTGTTGCCATCACACTGAAAAAGTTCTAATTAAAAAATAAATCAATTACTATTGCAAATTAAATATATAAATGTGTAATTTTCAGCGCGTGCCTGTATGAAAGGAAATAAATGATATTTTCTAAAAAAAATAAATGCAAGGAAAAGTTTTTTTAATGATCTTTTTAATATCTGTATTAGTAATTCAATAAAATAGTTTAGTTTAAGGCAAACATAGCATAATATATATATGATAATCACCCTAATAGTGGCCATCAGCTAATTTGGAGCATACATCTGCTAATAAAATGGTCTAAATGACCTAAATAATTATATTTTATGTAACTTGAGTAAATAAATGATCCAATGGATTATGAATTTTAAATTTTTACATAAGTCCTCTGCCCTTTGAATAATCATATTTAACATAATATTCTTGAGACACAAATATTTGAAATAAAAATTGTTGAACTCCAATCAACTAAATCAATTACTAAAACTGACTACTTTTTGAAATTTGAATATCATTCTTCTATAAAAACTGGCGATTTTAGATCATTTC
Organism: Argiope bruennichi; assembly: GCF_947563725.1. NCBI lineage: Eukaryota > Metazoa > Arthropoda > Arachnida > Araneae > Araneidae > Argiope > Argiope bruennichi. The sequence goes on along the minus strand of NC_079156.1, from coordinate 96,406,531 downwards.
AGCAACTGTCTCAAAGAAGATACGCTAATATTCTGCTAGGGCTTTTTGACAGTAATTGGCTTTAGATTATGAAAATGTTGATTGTTCGAAACTATTCTATTCAAAATGGGTCAGAATTGATCATAGAAGATAGAAACGGTTATTTATTTGTTAAAAAGTTTAAGTATCAAGATTATTTCGCAGAATATGATTCCTTAGACCAAAGGACTGTGTAAAATTTAAACTTCATAATTTTTTCATAAATACAGTTATTGATTGAAGTAAAATAAAATATTTTTATTTACATCATTTAAATATTTTGAAAGTAAAACTAAAAACTGTATTTCACTACGAATCAAAGAATTTTTTTTAAAAATTATTCTTTGAGATATTATTTAAATCACGAAAATTATTCTGCAGTGAACATAGGACTTCAACGCAGAGAGACTCTGCTTTCATTTTTCATATTTAAAAAAAGACATGGTTGGTTCCAATAAAAAAAAGTTTTTATATTAATTGTAATTTAACATTTCCACTTTTATTTAAAGTAGATATTTTATGGGCGCTGACAGAAAATTAGATAGAGAGAAATAAGTAGTACAATAATCAGAACTGTTTAAGGCCTACATAATAGTGTCACGTAGATATTTTAGTTTAGAACTGAATGACACACACACACACACACACACACACACACACACACACACACACACACACACACACACACACACACACACACACACACAAACACATACACATACACATACACACACACAAGAAGTAGAGCTAAACCAGTTTATTAACTGAACTCTGAACTCAGAACACAGTGACTGACAGATCTGCTTTTATACTAGCAGGGAAAGTTCCAGAATACTTTTCTGGAGACAGTAAGAAAAGTCCAGAACACTTGCCTGGTAAACTAAAGAAATGTCCAGTATCTTCTGGAACAGGAAATGAAAGAAAATATAAAATAAAGGAATTAAATATTTACATATACTATGAGTCGCATTGGCTCTAGCGGGATTCGAACCCACGGTCTTTTGATTATGAGACTAGCGCCATGACGATTCGGCCGTGGAGATTTGACAATCTTTCTTCAATGCGGCAATAGTATGACTGAATTATATAACTCAAAATTGAAACTTAAAAAAATATTTTCTTGAATATCTGAAGATTAAAAATACTTGGTCTCTTAATAGAAAAAAAAAACTATAAGGAGACCAAGTTACATAAAATATTTCACAGGAAATTTTTGCCAGCATTAATAATGGCGAACCGGCTGGTCGCCAAAGTCGGATAGTTTAACAATAAGGAGAATTCAGATTATTCGCGGACTTTGGAGGCATAAACACTGCGAATAAATCGTAGTATTGTCAGAAAAAGATACTAAATTACAGTATAATATTTTAAAGAAATTTTAAATTACTTTAATGGTGCATAAACATTAAATTATAAGGAATAAATGGAAGATTTATGTTCTTAAAATTTAGTAATTCACTTTTTGGAAAAATAATAATGATTTTTTTATGTTAAATGCTTCGCTTTGTTATTGAATTTTGTGACAATATATTGAGATTAACAACCATAAATAATCGACAGTTTACACGAAAGCATCTTACTTTGATTTAAGGAATTGCTGTAAACATCTTAATACATATAATTTAATATTAATAATAATATTATATATATAAAATATCATCTTGAAATGTATATTTTAGCCACTTGAATTAGCCATATAAGCAATCAATAACGTAATTTTGAATTAAAATAAAATTCATAATTCATAAAATAAAATTCATAAATGACACGACATATAAAAGTAAATAAAATTGAACAAAAAATTATCTAATTATATCAATCTTAAAAAATTATCTAATTATATCAAACTTAAAAAAAATATCTAATTATATCAATCTTAAAAAAATATCTAATTAGATCAATCTTAAAAAAAATTATCTAATTATCTAAAAATTATCAATTATCTAAAGGCGGAAAAAAATAACGAAGAATTCCGGAAATGCACCTCATCAGCCCACGTCTCACCCCTTAGTGTGATAGAATCGCCGAAAAGTGTTGTCTCAGGATAATGAAACGAACCGTAGGTACTGAATATTTTTAAAAAATGTCTATTTTCGATAAATTGCTGCTTTTTTTTATAGGAATTCTTAATTTTTTTACTTTTTGCTGAATTAATATAATATAATTTTTAAATCAACCTTTTAAAATCTAAAGTAGATCAATCACAATCAACCCAGTTTTCCTGTGAAATCTCAGATTACAAAATAATTCTGCAGCGTAATCGAAATTTAAAAGGACGAAAGAATCCCGTCCTTTTAGATTTCGATTATGTCCATTTCAAATTTTGTGTCAAAAGATAGGATTGAATTTCTGTTAGAAAGTTTCCCACAAAGTACTCGAACACCTTCACAATTTTTTTCCGTTTTCGAAGCATTAATTTTACTCAAAAGAAGATGTAGCCACAGGAAACGCTTTCATCCGAGATTCTATGAAAATAGAAATTCACTGAAGCGAAATAAAATTCACTTTCAATATGTCGTCTCCTCGCAAACGGAATAAATTTTTATGCCCTCAAATGCGGGACTTATCCGGGAATCTATTACTAAATCACTACTTGTGAAATCGGTTTTTTTAAATGGTCCTTTTCTTTCATCTTGCGCTTTTTTAAGGAAATTCTAAGTGTATTGAATTAAATAAAGAAAGAGATACACATATATATATATATATATAATAAAAAAGACGTTTTTTATACAGAGAGATTGACATAATAATGTATGGAAATAATTAATTTTGTCGAAGAATTTTTTTTACGGTCTTTGATAATAACTGAAATAGATCGTGTTTGTATTTAGTTTGATTGCATCTTGAAACAAGGCGAGAGGCATTTTGGAATAAAGATTGTAATATGAAATCGTGTCATCCTCCAAATGCCTGTATTACAAGCAGCGAGGGAAAGTTTGGTCCTCGAAGGATTTAGCACGCATCATTCTCACTTGCGAAGCAGGACTTTCATGAATTTGAATTTCAAACCTATTATATTCAGATGTTGAAGGCGATACTTACTTGAAGGCTGGAGTAATTTGTGGTTCTGAAACTCGACGAAAGTCCTGCGCACCAAGTTCGAATACAGAGAAGAACATCCATGAATTTGTTTCGAATCTATAATCTTCTGATGTTGAAGGCGATATTCTATCAGAAGACTAGAATAAATCGCGAATTTCATTTACATTCTGACTTTCCGAAAGGTTCATTAATTTTTAAGGGTATGTCAGTAAAGTAGAAGCAAGTAGTCTTTCCAAAACACTATAAGATTGAAAATGCGAAATGCAGTGGCTACTGCAACACTTTTGTTACTAAATTAAATGGAAAGAAAGGACACACCAAATGAAATGGGAAAGATCCATAGATTTATAGAAATATAAAATTAGAATTGCACAACAAACTAGTTGCACGAATTACAGTATGCATAACGTGTTTATTTCAAACTGCTTTTTAAAAGCTTATTTTAAGTGAGTGTTCCAAAGGTGTGTTGTTCATACTGTGTCAGACTTACAATTATCGTATTAAGTAGTCTTTCCAAAAAAGTACAAAATGAGAAATGCAAAAAGGAGTTTCTGCAGGAGGAGTTTTGTAACTAAATTAAACGGAAAGAAAGGACCCATCCAATGAAATGGAAATGGATTCACAGATATAATGGAAAGCAAATTTACAATGGCATGAATTGCAACATAAGGAATATGTTCGCTTCAAACTGCAAGTCTTTTAAAAACTTATTTTAAGTTTTACAAAGATTTTTTCTTCATATTGCATCTTATTCACCATTATCATATGGGTTGGAAATTACATATCTTTTTTTATACAGTCACGTTAATGTGCTATTATAAATTTGCTTTTCTAATCCTATATTGTACACTAAATTTGGTTATGTTTTTCTTTTACTCAATTTACTGACAAAAAGTACTCGTGACGATCCCCATTCCCGTTCTCAGTTTATTAACGATTTTTCCTATGTTTACGAATAAATTTCTGTAATAAGATTGGATCAGTTATTTTACTTTTAATGAATTTTTATTTTGAATGCAATAACTTGATAAAAATTAAGTCCTAATCTATTGCCTGACGTATTTCTTAAATACTGTAATTCATTTAAAAAATGCAATATCAACTTTTCTTTTAATACTACTAAGTCGTATTTTGAATTTAGTCATATACAGTTTACCCCGGGGGAGTTACCCCACAGTTATAGTTAACCCCACCTCAAAATGAGGATGAGATACTTCGGTATGGTGGTTGGATCTCGCAACTCTGGTGGGTACATAAATAGGTGGGAGATCTGTCTCCTCCCATCGATGACAGGACGTACTTCCTTCGGGAAGGATTGTACCGTGACCGTTGATGGCCCTTAGGACTCAACCACAGTTCCCTCCAATGCTGCTGTTGTGGCGGTCAGGTTATTCAGTTTTATTTATCCGTGTGCCTTAGGGTGGGTCGGAGAGTCAGTGATATGATTTAGTCATGTACTGTAAGTCATATTTTAAAACTGCCATCCTATTTTATAATTGTTTCTCTACATGTGCAATATATATGCTTAAAACTATTAAAATCAAAATAAATTCATGAATGAGTACTGATAAATCAATAATGTGAAATTTGAAAGTATGAATATGAAAGTATGAAAGTGAAGAATTTTTGTATTTACTTCCTACTGATTGCAGTTATATAATATTTTTTTTGCAATGAGGCATTGAAATTAAAGCCAAATTAAGATGATGGAATGATGTCCGAATGTATGTTGATGATGACGAATTATGTCCGAATGATGTAGTTTATGATGCTATAAAATCTATGGTACATCAATGTGAGTAACTCATATAGGACAATATTGTACGGTATTCACACTATTCGCTATATTGTAAGATATTCACACTATTCGCAATATTGTAAGATATTCACACTATTCGCAATATTGTACGATATTCACACTATTCGCAATATTGTACGATATTCACACTATTCGCAATATTGTACGATATTCGCAATTTTGTACGATATTATATGGTATTTTTATTCAATATTGAACAATATTATGCAGTATTGTGATATTCGTAATATTGTGATATACAATATTACGAATATTGGTTAATATTATACTATATTATATATGTGCACTACTGGAAAAGTATGATACATGATGGTACATTTTACGTGTAATGTGTCAACATACGCAACAAGTAAAATTCGTTCTCAGGTTGCATTTATTTACATTTGTTCTCAGATTGCATCCAAAGAATAAAAACACAAGTTTAAGGATACGAAAATCAAGTCAAATATCTCCTTCTCTTAAACAATAGCATTGTTAATTAATAATTTCAGTCAAATCTTTAAAGTTTATCAGCTTTTTAGAACTCTTAATATTGTTGATTTTATTCTAGTTCAAATCTCTTCTAAACTGCTGTTTTCAAACCAAAATATACTGAAGGTTTATCCGAAATTAATATTATCAATCAAAACAACTCCTGGTTATAGCGTGTCAAACTTTCAGACAAGTTTTAATAGTTAACTTTCTTCCCAGGGGATCTTTAAAGATTAAAATGAAATGTTTTCGCTCCATTAAAATTTGGAAGCTGTTATTCTAAGATCACCAAAGTTTTAAAAAACTTCAAAGATCAACCACAGTACCATTAAATGCAAAATAAAAGCAGCTGATGTGTTAATAATTTTTACTTGTCGATATTTTTATTTTGATATTTAAAGGGACGTAGTTCTGAAATGATATGTTATTTTTGAGGTAAGTAAAATTTTCTTTTGTAAATGCTTCGTTGGGTGAGCTTGTATATTGCTGAATCATCAAGACTGCCTTTTGGATCTTAATACTATATTCTAGCATAATTATTTCCTTTGTTTTTTTTATTTAAAAAGTTATCCGTATAATACTGAAGTAATAATTAAAGGGCCATCATAAAACACGAAACAATTAAACTTGTTTTGCATTTTATGATGACAATTGAAGACATAAACGGTGTTATCTCTTGCGATATTTATAGTATGTTTTTCTATACAGGAAATAATTCCCTCTCATAATGAAATTAGTAAATGTCCGGAATTCAATTTCGGTGTACAATGTTGTTGCCAAAACCATGAACAAAATCGTATTTATCAAATTTGCTGCATTTGTGTGTTTTGGAGTTCCCATACAAGAACAGACAAAGGGACAAACAGTTCATTCTTTAATGGATTAAGTGAAAAATAAGATATAATTATGGGTATCTATGAAAGGATCATTTATGAATATTTATCCATTCCGTGTAGGGAATTTCAGACAAAAAAAGGGAAAATTAATTTCAAGATTCTATGATGCTTATAGGGATGAATAATTAAAGCATAAAAATAATTATAAAATCTCTTTTAATACACCAATAAAAATGTAGTCTGAAGAAACAGATTTTCTTAAATTTTAAATATGATTAAATAAATAAATAAATAAAAAAAAAGCTGAAAATTTTTTCCTTTTAATTTACGGATTATTTGTTAATATTCATCCATTTTGTTACAGTGAATTTTAGAAAGAAATCAGAACTTCAAGATTTGATGCAGCTTATAATGATGGATAAAAAAAGAGTAAAATAATTATAAAATATTTTTTATCCATCAATAAAAATATAATTTTAAAAATATCAGATTTTTTAATATTTTTTTATATGTTAAATTGAAAAAAAGCTGAAAATTCTATCATTTTTTTCAGGTGAAATTATAGAACATTTATTCCCAAGATGGTAACGAATCTCAAAACAAATTTTTTTTATTCTATTTCGAAATGAAGTTTTTTTATTGGTAGTGCAATTACAATACCTACTTGTTCTTGTTTGTTCCGATTTCTCTATTATTGTACGAGCTTAGAAAACTATTCAATTATTAAATCATTAAATTTTTTTTCTCTCTTTCTTTAGAAAATATGTGCAATTCTGAAGATAATTTTAATTCATATCCTCTTAGTCCATAGCTCAAAATTATAGGGAAAAGGCTGCCAAGTTTGATATCGACTTCATCACCTGAGCGCGGTTAAAAATTACCAGTTCTAATATAATCCATGCATTAAAAAATGCAAGAGAACAAAATATAAACCTTCTAAATACAACAGAGATACAAATAAGCAAAACCTGATAAATCACCACAAGCTTGAATTCTACAATAACGCTATTGAAGAAAGAGAAGAACTGCTGTTTCCGAAAAGACGCTACAGATGTCATCGTCGAAAAAGAAGAAATGAAGGAATAGAGACATTTCCTCTTATGATTTATTGTTCGTTTCCTCGTTTTAGAGGAATATTTCACATCTTCTTTTGTACAATTTAAAGATTGAGAGCACTCGATTAGTCACAAAGATGTAAACTTAGACTTTCTTTGAAAGATGGTTGAGATTTCATCTGTTCAAAGTCTGGAATTTAAGGATGCCTAATTAATCAGGAAGCAGCAAGTAGCGAGGCAATACCTTTATTTTAAGTGACGTTTGAGATCTCAACTAATCATAAGTTAGAGTTTAAAGAAATGGTGGTATTTTTAACTGCGAAAATTATCAAAACTTGAATTGGAAATTTTTCAAAGTAAAAATAGTATCTGATGTAATGTATGTATCTATACGAAACGCCGGCATTCTATGCAATATTAAGCATCTTGTAGAATGTGTGGCTTTATTACCAAAGTATGAAATATGAGAATTATTATATGTTTCCTGGGCATTGTATATAATAACTAGACATTCTGTGAATGACAAATACTGTTTAGGCAAAATCTATTAAAAAGACCATGACAAAGTCATTATTTAAAAGACGTCCATTCCTCAAAAATAGAAATGATATTTTGAAAAGTAATGGGATAGTGTAACGTATATCAATTTATTGTAACTTATATAACTTAAACGAAATAAGTTTTGATTTTGATCGGAATTTAACATGCTAAAAAGATTTTAACATATAAAAATGTGGGTTAGCGCATTTATAAAATGCAAAATGCTGTCTTTAGTAAACAACGCCAAAATCCCAAAAAAGCATCAATCTAGAACGTAAAAAAGTTTAATGGAAAAGCTATTTTTTTAAAACGATTTTCAAGTACGTTTCATCTTTCTTGAACAAAAACAGGTTTATTATCGGTGCACATATATTTAAAAAAATGAGGGAAAAAAATGCACGTCATCGTAGAAATTAGAAATGACAAGCCCTAAAAAATAGCAAAAAAATAAAACTTTAAAAATAAAATGTTCAGAAAAATTTTTTTTTAGCCTTTTATTTTCTTTTTATCCTTTCATGTGAAAAAAAAAATACATGTAAAGAGACTGAACCTAAAATGAAAAAGAAGTTTTGATTCATGAAGACAATAACCATGCTATTGTTTTACCATGGTAATGATTTTAAAAGAAAAACTTTTCAAAAATATTTTTACTACAAAGAAGTTTGAGCCCTCGAGTTGAACTAGAATGAATTTCACTGTCTCTTTTGTTCGTATGTAGCGAAAACGATTGGACTATTTGAGTAATTGTGCATTTTCTCTTTTTGAATTAAAAAATAAAAGTTATTTTTAAAAATTCATTTTTATCTGTTTAGAAAATGGTAAATTATTTTTCTATTTTAATAATTTTCTATTTTTTATTCTCTAGATACAATATGTCTCAAAATTTCAATCAGGTGTTCTATTTGATGAGTTAATTAATTAAGAGTTAAATATATATCTAATAAAATTTGTAAATATAAATAAAAGTATTTATTTGTCATCAAGAATGTGACAGGGAACAAAATTTCAAACTTATACTGCATCAAGAAGAGAGAGAAAATTCAGTTAAAAGTTACATCCTTATAAACATGAAAACGGTGAAATCAAAGAAAGTATTTAATCAAAAAAAATCAAAAAATTTCTCTATAACTTTCCAACGAAAATATTTAAAAAAAATGAAACAGCAAACATAATTTTCTGAAAAGAAAAACTTTTTTTAAGGAAGAACCTAAACCTTTTATTTAAAATATGTTTAATTAAAATCATTCTTTAACTGTTGTTTTAAAAATTTCATTCAAAATTAAAGTAGAATATTTACGAAAACGTACAGACTTTAACATCTACAGTTTGTTTACTTCTGCCTTAACTTATATTATAATTTACTTCAAAAAAACGAATTATATAAATTAAATAAAATAAAAATATGTTAATTATAAATACATATGATTTGCTTAAATTTCAAAAATCATTTATAATGCCTATGAAAATTGAAGATGCTTATAAAATTTTTTTAATTATGCATTTATACATATATGTTATAATTTAAATAAATTATCTTTTGTATGAAATAACTGTCATTTAAATTATTCTCAATATTAACCTAATATTTTCTAGCTATGTTATTATATTCTTAAGTTAAATAACTAAATATCTGTCAAATGAAAAAAAAAAACCTCTTAAGAACATCTCATATAAAACAAATTAAAGAACTGATGTACTGAAGTGTTTATAATGTATTATCATATGCTACTTCTATAGAATAAAATTCTTTATCTTTTCTATCATTCATTTTTAATGACGTCGAAAATGATGAAATGATAGAAAAAAGATATCGAACAAAGAAATTGTAATTAATTATCTGAGACATAAAACGAGATTTAAAAATCGACTTTTTTAACGCCATTCACACAGTTGAATCCAGTTTTTCATTTCGCCAGAAATGATAAACGATAAATTTTAAGACATCATTTATTTGAAAATGTATCGTTTTATAATGCGTTATCGTTGTATTTTCACGAAATAAAATTTCAAATTCTTTTCAGATATATGTTGCAGAAAAAAAAATTAACTGATTTTTATTTCTTTTGTCTTTTCAGAACATTTTATTCATCTTTATATAAAAATATTAAAATAAAATATGAGAGACACAATCTTAGATTTAAACTTTCATTTAGAAACATATCCTTCATAATGTCCATAAAAGGTTCTTTATTTTATTGAAAGCATTAGATTCTGTAGATAAAACAGAATACCAATCTTTTTTTTTTTTTTTTTTTTACTGAAATAGGATTATTATATTTCTTTGGTCTTTACTTTCTGTGTATGAAATACATTGTATTAAACGAAAAAAAAATATATTTTTTATCAAATCCAAATTCTTTTCAAAATTGGTAATCTAATTTGTTATCTTTTATACCATTTTTAGTCAATCGCACAAATATCTTTACAAAAAAAAAAAAAAGAAGATCAATGAAAGGAGAAAAAAGAAACCGTATCTCTATGTGACTTTAAACAAAAGGATGTCAATTAAACAATATTGGTTTTAACATTGCTGAGTTTAGGAAATTCTGATTTATTTTATCTCTGAAGATATGTGTAAAAATTCAAATGAAATATTTGAGAAATAATTCTTTTTGAGCTAATAATAAATAATCTTAATACAAATAAAATTCAATGTGATTATGTCTGCTCCACTTTTACTTCTAGACGACTGATCTGATTTTAACTAAACTTCATACACTCATACTTCAAAACAAGAGAAAGAATAATGCCAACTTTTCAAAGTGTAATATATTTAATTAATTAGAAATTAAATGAAATTTTATTGTTATGTTACAAAAATTTCGAAGTACATTTTTTTTACAAGAAATATTTTGGTCCCATCTTACAATTTAAAATTTTAGCTTTTTAACGACATCAATTTTATTTTTATACGCTTTCTGCTTCAATTGATGCAGACAATTTTTCAATATTCTTTCTTATTTTAATGCCTATCTTTTTTTACGACGCTTTAATTGATATTAAAGTAGTTATTTAATAATTCTTAAAAGTTTCGAAACTTTCATTAAAACTTTATACTACTCCACAAAAGCTTCAGATACTATCATAGCCAATTTGAATAATGTACGGAGAAAATTAAATATTGGAGATTTTTAAAAATCGTCTGATTATATTAATATTATAGTTTTATTTAAAAAAATATTATTGCAGGCGATAAAAAGATTTTTTTAATATAGCAAAATTTCGTATTGTATTATATTGTATTATTACAAAATTTGATTTTTGTAATTGTTTATTGTTGTATAATATTTTTAACATAAAATATACTTAATATACTTAAAAATATTACGCATAAAATTCCAAGCAACGCTTAGTATATCAAATAATAACTATAATATAAGAAAAATGTATGTTATTTTTAATCAGCGATAGATATTTGTTCGTTACTATTTATTTTCTTTGCTGCGCAGGTTCTCAAGTACACATGCGAAGTATTAAATTCAATGAGCATTCAGTTGCATAATATTTAACAAAAATCACCTTTGATTTTCTTTATACAAAATATCTTAGAGGTGATAATTAAGAAATATTCAGTGTGTTTTATGGTAAAGTTTTTCCAATTTTTAATTGTTGTTTGTGATATATTTATTCTTAAATCTTTTTTACTTGCCGTTTTTAGCGATTAGTTTATTTACCGAGAGTAATGGTTGCGTTAAATTAAATCCCTCAGGCATAACTTGATGTATATGATTCCCTTAATAAAGAATTTTTAAGAATCACATTCTAGCAGATATTAAAATCGAATGTTTAAGAATTTTACATCTATTTTTATTTATTCTGTTACCATTTTTGTTATTTACATTTGTTTTATTTATCTAGGAAAAGAAAATAATTAAAATTTATTAAAAAAAAGAATAACAAACGCAAATGTTACCAAAAATAAAAGCAATCTGACGAAAACAAACATTTAAAATTAAAAAGAAAAATTATGAGCAGTAAATGCTAAACAGAATAGTAAATACTACAAAAGAAGCAGTGATCACTAATGTCTTCTAATTTCATGTCAACATTTCCAGAATTGTATTGTCTTTGGAATTCTCTTGGCGTAAAATAGCCATACATGAAAATGCTTTAAAAATACTGGAAAGATAAAGCATTTTTGAATACCAAATAAGGCTAAATAAATTTCTATTTTGGATAGCATAGTTTTTGCTAGTATGTTTTGTTACCATTTAATACTTTGCTGTCCTTTATTTTGTTGTGGAGAATATACAAATGAATGATAGCCCGAGTAGTTTGGTAATAAATTCTTATTTATTGTCACATAATCGTTTAAAATGCATATCGATGGATAGAATTCCTAAAATGCACTTGTATACATAGTTACATTTTTTCTCTATATTCTATAATCTAAAATGAAATTCTGTATCGAAACTTGTTTATTTTGATAATAAAAACAAGTATGGCATTACGTTTATTAACTGATTGTCTGGATGTTTAAATAAGGATGGAGACTAGATTTTATCAAAAGGATAAAAACAAACAAACAAACAAAAATGTTTTCTTTCGATTTCAGATGAGTTTGTTTAAAAAATTATCTTTAGGAATTAAAAAAATAAATAAATATCGGATTTATTTGTAAAGGAAAGGGTCCAAGCAATATTTTATTTCTGTTTCAGAAAATTTAATAGAAGTTTCTTTTTATCCCATAAACAATCTCAGAAATCCTGATTATTTAAATTTTCGCCCTTTTTTCTATTTCAAAACTAATTATTAGAAATACAAATGCTGCAGCAACAGATTTTTTTCCCGGGAAAACAGTGTAGTTTTTTAATACAAGAAACGTTTTAACGAAGAATGTAAGAGAAATATAATATTTTACGACTGTATTTTCAGAATTTAAAACCTTTACAAGCTGTACTTTCTATTTTATTCGATGAAATAAATACAATATTTAGTTAAAAATAGAATAAATTTGCAAATGGAAAATTTCTATTTGCAATAACAACGACAAAACCTAGTGCATTGGACATTTATCGTCTGTATGCCTTACATTTATAATATTTTTATAATTTAATTCACTGAATATATTTCGAATAGATACTTTCAGTTAGTTACATTCATAAAATGTACTATCGCATCGAAGCTTCGGAATTTTGTAAGATTTTAGAGAACAAACAAATTTTTTATAAAATGCATAATTAAAAGATTTTAAGGTATTGATTTTGATTTTCTTTTCTTAAAAATAGTTTATACAATGTTTATTTAATATCAACAGGCTTGAATGTCTTGTTAAAAATATTAAAGTTAATTTATAAAATTGACGATGTAAAAAATGTATCATATTTGAAAAAATAGAATAAAATAAATTTCTTCAGTTTTTTATACATTTTTTGAAATTATCAAGTACAGAAACGTGTTTTGTCAATACAATATCTGCATACGTAATTTACTAGGAAAGCAATGTGCTGTTCCGTTCTGCAATCAAAATCAGAATCCATGTTATATATATAAATTGCGTTTAAAACGAATCAGTGAGTGATTCACTACTTAATTTATTCCATCCATAGTAGAGGCATCCATAGTAGAACATCCATAGTAGAGGCATCCATAGTAGAACATCCATAGTAGAGGCATGGCAAAAATTTAATTCCTCACATACAGTATTTTGATAACCGTATCATAGTAATAAAATAAACTAGAAACAATTCAACATTGTGTTGAAAACATTCAATGTAATGGAAAAAAATGAATAAAGTATATTTAAAACAAGAATATCAAAAACAAAAATAAAATATTTTTAGTAGAATTTAAAAGCAAAAATTAAAAAAAAAAAAGAATATTATTGTAATATGTAGAGTCAGAGTAATTGTGAACGAAATTTGCAGATTTTGCCATTTTTTTTATATGAAGTGATTTTATGAATCTGAAAATGGGCCTACCCTTTATGGAGTGCATAATTATGTCCCGGAGGGCCCATTAAACAATGCCTTTTAATTAATTAATTAATCAATCAACCACAATTACATAATTACTCCGTTGCATTCCCAATTACTACAAGGGCTACAGAATGATCGGAAAAATCCTGTTTTAGTTTTTAATCATGATAATGAATTGATTTGGAAAGAATATATTTAAAATGATAAAAAAAAAATCTAATCTTTTTACCACAGAATGCATTCTTACTGCTAATTCCCAATTACCCTATAGATCTTTTTTACTATTTATTAATGAAAAATATATTCTTATTTGTAGAATATTCCTATAAATTATCATAACTATTAATACCTTTAATTTGGATAAATTTAAAACGCTTTTGTCCCCGATTCTGTCGGGAAAAGTCAAGAAAAAAACCTTTATAACAACGGAAATGATTGAATTTAAAAGACAAGGAAAGGAAGTATCTTAAAAAAAGCGTAATTTCAAATTATACAGTTTATATTACAAGTACAACTTTAAATCTCCAGTATAATATTTTTTCCTGACATTTACGCTGTAAAATAAAAGTTTATTAAAGTAATAGGTTTTAATAGAATACCTTTTATCTCACTTTCGGAAATCTGAAATATCACTATTTCCTAAAACAAATTTTGATATAATCAAATTAGAGCTTCATATTTAATTGATCATTGCTAATATGTAAAATTAAGATTTAATTCATCATTGTCAATTTCATTAATCTGTTAGACATATGCATAATGGGTATTTTCAGTATTATTTTCAAAGTAATCAATCAAAATGCACCAATATGTTGTAAAGTAATCTATTTATTATCCCAAATAAGTTCTTCTATCTACGCAATCTTCTTTTCTTATTGAAAAGAGTCGAATCATTTTATTTAGATTCTTCTCTTAGCATTATCTTTTTCTTTTACACTCAATGTCAATTTTTTTTTTTTTTATTTTCTTCTCTACTTGTCTCCAAACAACATTAAAACATTATTAATAACCAACCTTCTTATGTGGAAAGTAATCCTCCATGTACTCTTGACAACATTCCATCTGGATTAATTAGGACAGATTCTTTGAAACTTTTAGTTGTTGCGTTGACATAATATAATTAATTAATTATTGGAGGGGAAGATGGTATTGCAATGCTAGATTTCATTTTCTACTGCATAATAAATTATTAGAAAAATGTAGGGTTTTATTAAATATAAAACCTCCTACTAATTATCGAATATTGTCAAGAGTAACTGAAAGCATTATATTGTTTCTCAGAAAAAAATGCAAAAACGGAAATTCAATCATACACTGAACCGTTGTATCCTAAATATTCAAGAAATATAAAATTTAGAAAAAAATCTGACAAATTAGTAATGTAGGGAACGGAGAGTAAGCAAACGTTAGAAAATTACACTGAAATAAGAAGGAACGTATTTTCCATTTCCCTCTAGAATGTCTTAAAAAAGACATCTATATTTTCCTACATACTGAAGTTTTACCAATGCATACTATAGTCACCGTTTCCCAATCACTCTGTTTCACAATAATCCATCCTGATTCCAATTTTTATCAATAAATCACGGCTTAAAAGTTACTGTTTTTGAACATTAGTTTTTTCAAAGAAGTCATTTCTTTAACTGTACTAAAAATAAAACTGTACGAATTTTTTCCAATAAACGATGAAAGAGTTCCAAATGATAATTTATCAACAGTGCATTGTTTTATTGATTAGTAAAGCAGTGTTAACAGTAGTCAAATCAAGTAATACTTATATGGATTGATAATGATTATGATGGATTGCAAGAAAATCAATTTATATGAAAATTTTGTATTTAGCTTTATAATAACGCTTGTCATTGAGATGCTTCTATGAAAAATTTCAACCGATTTTTTTTTTATCACTCAATTTTTCTGTAACGCTTGCTGAAAGTAGAAATTCAATAAACATTTCACATTTTCAAAAAAAAAGTGACAGCATGAAACGAAAAGAAGTATATATTGAATATTTTATATAAATTTCATATTGAATATCTTACTGTCAGAGGAATGGAATGTCGATATTGAAAACAAAACATTTCTTTGAACTGTTTTTCATGAGTGTTATTCTATTTTATTATAAAGTTTGCTTGTATCAAAAGAATCAAAATTTTTTATTTCTTTTTCTTATAAATGGCAGTGTTAAAAGGAAAAGAGAATAGATAATAAAATATTTAGTATTCGTGTTTTCCAGGAGTTCTTGAATATTTTTTGAATCTCAAGATTTTATCAGGTTATTGAAAATTTTCGACTGAGTTTTTTCATAAAAGCTGTGATACACATAAAACATGTGAAAATGTTCTTATAATTTTTGAAAGTATATTGAAATATTTGAAAATGGTTATATATGGTTCTAATGTTTTAAATAATTTACATAATTTTAAGTAAATTATACATAAATGCTTAATCTTTACATTCTTTTATATTACTTTCATTATTCAGGTTCAATACATATTATACAAATTTAAAATCAAAATAATACGCTTCAATTTTCATATGTAATAATTTTTACAAGCAATACAGTGCCAAAAGATTTTTTTTTAAAAATAAATATTTTTATGCTTTATTAAAAATCTGATTTTATCGTCTGTTTTAAATTTGTTGAATTTTATTTATAAACTCAATATTTCAGAACAAAGGATTATTGTTATTATTATATATTCGATCAAAGTGCTGCTACTAAAATGTTTCATAGATTTCGTTTTTTTAGCAAAATTTGCATTGCAATTCAATTCTGGATACAACAAAGCGAGACTGTAAAGATAACGCTAGTAAAAAAATCTCTGGATTCGGCTTAAAGATTTATGAAATGATTATTTTGATTATTAAAAACTACATCAGGTAATATTCGAAATTTCAAAATAAAATTCGTATAGTTCTTATTGCAACTAATAATTGAATAACAATTAATCTGTTTCAGTAAAGCATGTGAACTCCTAATATTTAATTCCCAATATCTTTATCAACCGAAGACATAGAAAAAAAGGAGGGTACTTTCTTTTTCTCCAAAAATTGAGCAAATAATTGATATTAAATAAATGATTTTTATGACTATTATGTATTGAAAGTTTCT
Organism: Argiope bruennichi; assembly: GCF_947563725.1. Classification (NCBI taxonomy): domain Eukaryota; kingdom Metazoa; phylum Arthropoda; class Arachnida; order Araneae; family Araneidae; genus Argiope; species Argiope bruennichi. The sequence continues at coordinate 96,389,717 of NC_079156.1, read as the reverse complement.
GTGCTTGAAGTCTTGTATTAGCTTCGCTCTGTATTCTTCCGAATTTTGATGCAGATATTTAACAGAAACTGATAATTTTTTATTATTATTGTAAGTGATAAAGTGCAAAAGATTTTATATTTCGTTCTTTATACTCTACCGAGATTCTTCGTGTATATCCTAGAGAATTTTTCTCTTTTCATTTTAAACCATTTTATCTAAAATGTAATTATTATCGTTTTTTAAGTGGGTGTCCGCATTTATTTTTTATGAATTTTGAAACACAAAGAAACATGCTTTTAACTTGCATTTAATTTTTAATTTTCTTCTTTTCAAAAACTTTATTGATGCATATGGTGTTGAAATAATATAAAAAGTTTTAGTAAATAAGTTTTAAATTATATGATTTTTTTTGCTTTAACGTCATAATTTTCTTCTGTAACTATTGACTTATTTGGATATATTCATTGGCACTTTAATTATTAAAAATAAACGGTTTTCATCGCTTTAAAGGATTAATTATTAAAATAAACGGCCTGTTTCTTTTCTGACATGCATGTGTTCTTTGTCTTACTATTATTAACCGCATTTAAATGTTCACATATTTTTTCCTAATTTATTTTACAGGAAAAACAAACAAACAAGAATTACTTATTTTTTAGTACAGTAATCTATTACCACATAAAAATAATTACTAAGTTTGAATGCTTCCTAAGTTAAAATTTTGACATTTAAAGAAATTTTAAAAAATTCTTACTTTTAATAGCAATTAAGTTAAATTTTTCTTATTTTCATAATGGAATATTGAAAGATGCATTCTGTAAAAAAGAAAATCCAGAAAATCTTCAAGAATTGGATCTTTGATAAAACCAGTTTTTTTACAAAAAATCCATCTCCAATCCTGCATGCTCTCGAAAAAATGATGATTATTTGATCCCTTCCAAAAAATGAATATTAGACTTTTATCAACAGTGATTTATTTCTTCAGAAAATTCTACTAACGGTAACTTGATATAACTGACAAAAGAAATCGGATAAAAGAGCAGTACTTCAAAAAAAAGTGATCAAATCATAATTTATCTCTAAAATATTGCCTTCCCAATGATGTGTTCTAATTTTAGAAAAAAGGTTTTCTAAAGTGCTTACTCTGATACCATTAATAATTTCTTTTCTTTTGGTCATTTTTCTTTCACTAGCGTAGATTTTCTGCTCTTGAGAACATAATCATTTGTCTTCAAGTTGAAGTTAAGAATTTTGCTGTTGTTTTCGAACCTTTTCACTTAAAGTATTCATTGTATTGGAAATAATTTTCAGTTTTTCGCACTCAAAATGAACAACTTGGGTAAGAAACAGCATATTTCAATCAGGCCATTCTCATTTGAAAATTATTCATCATATTCAACTTTGATACTTAACTTTTAATTTATTATTTAATGCTCAAATCTGATGTTGTATTCAAACTTTTTTCCCTTCAAGTATTCATTGGTTAGAAATTATTTTCTAGTTTTACAAACGTAAATGAAGTAACTGGATAAGAAAAAGCATTTTTCAACTAGGGTATTCTTATTCAAAAAACATGCATCATATTCAGCTTTGATGTTTAAATTTTAATTAATTATTCAAGGCAGAAATCTGATGTTGTATTCTAATTTTGTCCCTTCATTCCATTGAAAATTATTTTCCAGTTTTCCCAATTCAAAAGGAGCAACTTGGGTAAGAAACAACATTTTCCAACCAGACCATTCTCATTTGAAAAACATTAATCGTGATCAGCTTTGATGTTAGCTTTTAATTTATTATTTAACGCATAAATCCAATTGAATTTTTTACAATGTTTTTGACTTAAGACTGAGAAATGAGTTCAGTAGATAAAATTACTATTCACTATTCTCTCTTTCGCAATAATGCATAACATTCTAAAATCAGAAATTTGGAATTTGATAATAATTATCTTTAAAAGTTATTGCGAATTTTCTATGAATATTCTTTAATCAGTGCTTCTATAAAAAATAAAAATGTTTGACACTAACATTCAGCATTACTTTCAGTTTTTCGCAAGCAAAATGAGCAATTTAAGTAAGAAACAGCGTATTTTCAATCTCGATTAATATTTAGAATTCTCTTTTTAAATGAAACTTCTGATAGTTAATTAGAAAAACGAGAAAAAAAAGGATAATATAGGGATAATTCAATATGCAATATTTCCCCTTTAAATGATATTGGAAAATAAATTTTATTGTAGTTTTCATTCTTCTAGGAGTTTTTATTTTATTTTTTTAAAAGAAAGAAATCTCCTTATCACTTATGAGAAAATAGCAAATGGAAAGACAATATAGTTGTCAGAACTTCTCGTAAATTTGTGCTATAACAGAAAAATATTTTAATTTTTTGAAAAATACTTTAATGAAATTCAAATTTTACGTACATATATGTTAGGATAAAGATTTTTAACAAACAGGCAATTATATTTTTCATACGCTAGTAGAAATACAATTTTGGACTACAGGAACAAGGCGTTGTATTTTATTGATTAAATGACTAAGCAATTAATTCAACGATTCTCTCTTTCTTTCACACACACACACACATACGCACTTTTTCTATTAATATTATTAATAGAAATTGTTTATTTTTAACGTTTTCGTATATATAGCACAGAAAAAGTATTGTAATTTCGATGAATCTCCACGCTTTATACCTCACCGAGTTCGAAAATCACAATTTTCGAAAATGTTTGTGCATCTGTTTATAAAGATAACTTACAGACAGATAGACAGATTTTAGATAGATTTTATAACTTAAAAACTGTTTGAACTAGATGGTTAAAATTTGGTATATAGCCTTTGCACCAAATTTGTAGATTTCTATCAAATTTTGAGCAAAATCCGTTTAAAGGAAAGTCTGCCTGTTCAGCTGTTCAAATATAAGTGATCATGATAACTACAAAATGAAGAGATCTAGATGGATAAAATTTGGTCTAAATTTAATATCTATAGTGTAGACCAGCGGTTCTTAACCTATGGGTCGTGACCCAAAATTGGGTCGCGAAGCATATTTCTTGGGTCGCGCTGAGTCAAACCAAAAAAGTTAGTAATACACCACATTTTAGACATTTTAGAAATGACGACTTGAATAAATATCAACAATCGAAAATGAATGTGATTAACAAGATCAAAAAATATCAGCTGATTAAAAAAGCGAGAGCAAAAAAAGTACGTGTGATGATAATAACGGTGAGAACTAAATGGAACAAAGCTGGCGAGGGCGTACAAGAGAAGCGCTCCAAATATTTGAATGCCATTTAATTTTGATGTAAGTGATTTGCATGAGGAATTTGTTAATATTAATCAATTTCAAGAAGAATTAATAGAAATACAAAGTGCTTTCTGGTTAAAATTAAAAACCGAAAAGCCAATAATTGTTAAAGAAGCCCTAAAAGTATTATTGCCCTTTGCAACAACATATATGTGTGAGGCTGGTTTTTCGGCTCTGTGTGTAATCAAAAACAATTACTGGAACAAGTTAAATCCTGAAATAGATATAAGGTGCTCCTTGACAAGCATTCAACCGAGGTTTGAAGATCTTTGAAAATGTATTCAAGTACAAGTTTCTCATTAAAACTGTATGACTTGCATTTAAAATTTAAAAAACTTAACATATGCATTGATCTTTCTTTTTTTTAGGAATAAGTTAAAATGTCAATTATTTTCAAAAAGTTATAAATATATTTTAATTTGGTCAATAAAAATTATTAAAAACACTTGATTATTAATTAAATTTTCCTTGGATCGAAAAGTACTTTTGTTTATCTTTATTATTAAAAAAATAAATAAAAAATTTGTAAGTTAAAAAAAATTATCATCGTAGGATTGAAGACTTTTTAAAAATACGATCTAAAATAAAGCAATGAAAAAATTTTGACTTTTTTTGGGTCGCGACATGAACATATTTCTCAAATTTGGGTAGCGGCTTAAAAAGGTTAAGAACCACTGGTGTAGACATATATGAAATTTTGTGTGAAATCTTATAAGGGTTTGAACCGTCTGTCTGTCTATACTTTCAGGAACTTTTAAACGCCATAATTCAAAACCGCAATGACTTAAATATATGAAATTTGGTGTGGAAGTTTGAGACAATAATTGAAGTTAGGTGCCAAACTTTTGTTTACTTGATTGGGGAGAACTTCTTTAAAACATAAATTCGATTTTCTGATACTATTAACAGCAATCCAGGAATTAATCACTAAAAACCACTCCCTGAATATCATGAGAGACTGATTAAAAATGCTAAATTCAGGCCAAAGATTATTATTTCGTAATTATTTTGTGCCCTTGCCATGCAATGTATTCTCTGGAATAAAACCTTTATTATATAGTATGTGAGAAAATTTTGCGGGGACCACTCCTGTTGGCTTAGTACAGCATCGTAATCTTTTTAATAGCAAAATACTGAAAGGATAGACAAATCTCTAAAGAAAAGCTATTTATTTTGCATTATTATAGCTTACTGCGTTACTTTAACATTATAGACATGAAACTTTATAACGAAGTTCTAACATATTTTAATAACTTAGTAAATAGTTTAGTAATATAAATGTTTTCCAAATTTCACACTATAAAAATTAATCCAAAATTGGATGAACTTGTCAGATTCAAACTATCGATCATGTAAATATAGCAAAAATATGATATCGAAATTGGTTCAGAATTATTTTATAACTTTTACAGAATTTCATTACATATTTTAAATAATTAGTCTCTTGATTCAAATTTTATATGTAGAAATTACTGTTAAAATTTATGTTTCACCATTACTACATTTGAATTTCTGAAAATATAATTGTGTTTAAAATAATTATGAAAATAAAATTCTACTGAACTTAATGGCTGTAGTTCTATCTAAAATCTGAATTATTATTTAAAAAGACGAAATCTCTAAATTTATAATTATTTTAAAATAGTTATAGAAGTGGGAGCATTCAGTTATTGTGTGTAGGTAATGATATATGAGGTTTCAAATCCACATTCTCCTTATATATTTTTTGTAATGCTAGCGATTTCGACAAATCATTACACTATAGGATGTGACTTTCTTATTCGATATTTTATGTATAGACTAGACGATCTCATTAATGAAGGAATAAACAGATACTTCTTTCTTTGGATAAAAATAGAAAACTGAAATCGTATGTAAGAAATAAACCACCGCAACATATTTTTCTTTAAGATTTCCTATGAAGAACGTAATCGCTAAAAACGAAAAAAAAAAAAAAAATTTAAATTGTTGGAAAAAGAATCTGAATCAAAATAAATAATTTATTGCATGTTTCTTTTATGTAAAATTAATTTTAGAATATTTATTTATTTTTTAAAGGGGTAGCATTCGTGATGTCAATAGTTGATGGTGGAAAATTAATTGTCTAAATTAACTGAGCCAATCCTTTCTATCTATCTATCAAATATAACATACACACACACACACATATATATATATATATGGAAATACATTTATACACAACTTTCTAAAGAAATCATAAGTTATCTTCATCAAATTATTTTTATAATATGAAAATCTATGAATAATAATATATGGTTTTTTTCAGGTCATTCTTTTAAGGGATCATATTTTCTCAAAATTAATATAAAATATATTTTTATGATTGATTATTGAATTCAAAGAAAGTAATTTAACTTTCTTTAATTAATAATTAAATTAAGAGTAATTTAACTTCAATTAATCAATTCTATTCATTAAAGTTAAATCGAATTTTAATTAAACGTTTACGTTAACGGATTTTTTTCATGGAAAAAGTGACTAGAACATATAACTTATTCAAAATACATTAGATTGTTTGACCTCATTGTAAGAAAAAATAACTACATTAAATGAATTAATTATTAAAATACAATATATCAAATAGAAATATTTTATTTTAATTAATTCTCTTGAAACCAAAATTTTAGACACAAAAATCGCCTGTTTTGATTTCGTTATTCCAAAAATTCTTTAATGAAAAGCAGGAAAAGGCTTTTCCATAGTTAAATGAATGTAATTTATGATATATTCGCATTGTCTTGTTGTTTTTGGCTTTTAAATTGATTCAGTTGATATAATGCCCTTTCGGCTATCTTTAAAACTGATGATTGGGGCTTTTATTCGCTCTGGGATTTATTATAAAATGTGTAGTCACTAAAGTTGATTGTTAATCTAATATTTCAGTGAGTTTGAGAGAGTCATATAACCAATTGCAAAATTTGCAAGGAGTCTCCAATAGTTTCCGGTTTAATACATGAATTATTAATTTAATTAACCCTCCCCTTTTATCATTTATGGTAAACTAATAATCAGAAAAAGGTATTTAATAAGGAATAAGTTAATATACAAAATATAGAAATTACAAAAACAACAAAAAAAAAATCGTTTGTTTTCAAAAAAAAAAAAAATCTAAAAAAATGTTTTTAATGAAAATAATAGATTTTATTCTTAATTTATAAATGATATGGGAAAATAATTATCTATCATAACTTTATGATGTATACTGCAAAACCTCCACAATTCTTTGTTGCTGATAATGTACCACTAAGGCAATATTGTTAAGTAACAGATCACCGAATTTTCAATAATTTATTAAAATGCTCGCATATCTTTAAAATAAAAATAAGTAGTAGTATTTAAATAAAGTAGTTCCGAATTTTAATTTATTACTCCAATTTAGCCTAATTTTACTAATAGTAATTTAAAAAAAGAGAACTTTGAGTTTAATTTATTAAAAAAATTTTTAAAGAATGTTTCCTTCTTATGCTGTTCGTAAATTATTGTCGCATTAATAGAAAATGCATTATCTAGGTCATTTTTTTTACTTGCAATTTTAAACTAACGTTCAATAATTAAAATACTCATTTTTCTAACTTATGCAATTTTGCTTTTTCATTCATATCTATGCAAAGGCACAGAGTTGTCACACCAGCTGACGCCACCATAATAAATCTATTTCGCCAAGCTAAACGTGCACAAAATTACACTTTTCTTGAAGAGTATACTAGAAATTTTCGAGGAGACCAATGCAGCTGGTTAAATTCTTGTTACGCTTCCTATTGTTATATTTCAGTATCGCTTGCCAGGAAAGGCATGATAATTTAATAGTGAATTTTCTAATTATGCTTTCGATAGGGTCTTAACAATTGTTGGCTAGTTTTGGCGGAAAAACCTTCAATAAAAAGTGGTAATTTCCATATTGAATCCTTTTTTTTTGCATGTATAATTATTTTGAGTTACTTCTGTCTTTTATATCCGTAATCATCATAATTACCCTCATATCCAGTTTAAATTTATTTGTTTTCTTCATCTTTAATAAATATCTCTGACATATTTTTATATTCAAAAACTAATTAAAAATTTCATTGGTATTTTGAATATATTGATTTCATACACATAAAATTATGCAAAAGACGATAAAAATAACTATATTTTATTTAACATCATTATCAACAATAAGATCTTCAATTAAGGGAGCAATAAATTTATTTGTTTTAAATTAATAATTCAAAGACTTTTATCTTTCAATCCATTAGAAAAGCTCCATTTTCAGAATTCTTTGAGGGCCATTTTTACCAAATAAATAAAATAAAAGTATTGAAAAATTGTAATGTGAAATTTGATATTTAGCTTAACCAATGATAATTTACTACAGGAAAAACAATTTTTACATTCTAAACTCGTAATTGTGAATAATTAAATCACTCTTTCATTCCAAAATGCAATAAGTTAATTAACAGAGAATATTTCGAAATATTGAAAAAAAATTTCACTTATTTCATAAATATTTTGAAATATTTATCTTACAAATGCTAAAGTTGCTATATCCAGAAAAATTAAAATTTGAACAATATCAGTTCATTTGAGATAATTAAATTTATTCTTTTCTGCCTTGATCAAAGAAAATTCGAATTCAAGACACGGAATTTCCTTCATTCAACACACGTATACTGTTCGGATAAAACATCTAAGGAGATAAGTGATGTTTGATGTTAGCTCAATTGAAGCCACTTGTCGTAAGGACATGATTTTCCGTTTCTTCCTGGGAATTATTCAACTTAAAAGAATTTCATTAGCAAAGGGAGTTCGAATTAAAAAAATAAACACGAAATAAAAAGTTTAAATGAAATTTATAATTACACATAAAGCCACGCATATTAAGTAATTAGATTTATAAAAGTAGGGTAAAAGTCTTACCAAGCTAACAAAGTAGAATTAAGTTATCAGTTATTTAAAAATTAAGGTATGTGTTACGTTTGGAATGAATTTTTTTGCAAAGAGTTCTAAAATAGTTATATTCTTGAATATTTGCATAAAAAAGGATAAAAAACATGAAACCAAAATATACTATTTAAGAGGCAAAGGTCTTTTATTATAAATTGGAAAATTAATTTTTGGCAAAAAATTTTGCAGTTAGCTTAAGAAATATATTATCTAGTCCCTAAACTAAATAATAATCTCTCTTTCTATCCATTCTTTAAATACTGGGGTCCGACTGATAAATAACACGAAACATTCAATTTTTTTTTACATTGTGAAGCACTAAATGAATAGATTACTTATTCTCTACTTGAGGAATTGCAGAACATATTAAGAAATTATTATTCCAAATTTAAACAAAAAAATATGAATTAGATTTTAATTTATGAGGATTTTCGAAATACAATTTATCACCAATTTAGCGGATATGCATGAGAGAGGATAGCACCTAGGACCTTGTGGTTCGCAGTCCAGTAACATGACCAGGATACAAAAGCATATGCCTCGCTCCTCTCAATCCGTCACATTGGTGACCTCAGACGATGAACTTTCAACCTTCGTACAGCTCTTGCGGCGCCATCTACCCACAGCAAACCAAAGTCGTCAGATTCTCTTGACGCAACAACCGAAAGTCGTCAGACTCACTTGACGCAGCAACACATAATGTCTGCAACAACCCAAAGTCGTCAGACTCACTTGACGCAGCAAATCGCATCAACAATCACTCACCCACACACGCTCGCCATAATGCTTGGCGCTACTCAACTGGGTACAAGCCCATTAGACAACGGTTAAATACATCACCACTCAACAGCCATATCGTTCGTCTCACTTCCGACTCACTGGTGGGAGAGTCTGTGGTGAAAGCTTATAAGCCAGTTAACAACTACGCGACACGAGCATATGCTTTTGTATTCTGATCATATTACTGGACTGCGAACCACAAAGTCCCAGGTTCTATCCTCGCTCATTCATATCCGCTAAATTAAGATTAGAATTTCAAAAGAATAGAAAATAGCATACAATATGTAAATGCATATATAAAAATTGGTATAACTTTCCAAAAATAAATTTACAAAAAATTTCAAACAATTTTATAAAGAAATCTGATTAAACAAAATCATCATCTCTTTTAATCTCAGAAATTTTAAAATAATTAAATACATAATGACCAAATAAGATTGAAGGAATTTAAAGTTGTTATAGTTCTTCAACTGAATTACCTAGAAAACATTGAATATATTCCTAAAATATGTAATCTGTATCTTTTTTTATGATTGAGCTTATTTTCCCTTGATGATAAAATTTATTGACCTCACATTTGATGAATAGTTTTCATAAAAGGATTTCGATTGCACAAACATTATGTTTCAGCCAACCACAATAAAAACTTGTCTTTTTCCCTTGCAAAAACCTGCTTTGCAAATTAAACATGAAGAGAATATCTAAAAGAATTTGAACTCTGATTAGATGCAGTAGGAAATATTTGAAAGTTGACCTACTCACCTGAAAAATGAATAAAAGTCAGTACAAACTTCAAAGGGTATATATAGTATTGTTTCACTGCTGTTATAGATTGTATAAAATGTCTGCCATGATGTTTTTAAATTAAGTTTCGTTCGCATTTAGTTTTTATATTTGTAAATAAGGCGCAGATTTATATAAAATTCTTAAAGATAAGCGAAACAAAATTGAACCAAACGAAAGAATAAAATGTGAACTTATTAAATTTACATGAAAAATTTTAGAAAACTATTTATATTATTTATTTTGAACTATTGAAAAACTATTTGACAACAATAAAACCAGTGTCAACAATAAAACATATTATATAACATTTTGTTAATACGGATTTCTATACAGTATTGAAATTATCGATAGTGAAAGTTAATAATGGGAAATAGACCTGAAAATACTGCTGCTATAAATTCTTGAAATATTAAGTAAAATCCGAAATGCAGCATTTAAAACGCATAATTTTATTACTATCCCACTGTTAGGACATTTGTTTCATTTGCAGTATTTCTTGTTATTTCGCAATTTCTAATTATTTCGCAAATGTCATAGTTGATCCAATAACAAAAAGAAATTACCACTTCAATTTTTAAAGAAAAAGCGCTAATGAATTTCAATGCAAAATTTTGACATAAATTCTTTACAATTCGGATATTTAGATATAAAGTACAGAAATTATAGCTCTGTTTCATATAAAAAATTATAAATCAAATTTTTTTTCAGATTTTTTTTAAACCTGAATTAGTGCACAAGGCACATGTGAATTTCTAACTCATTATTTCTATTACTAATTATGATATGAAAGACAATAAAAGGAATTAGATTAATTTAATTTCTCTTTTATTATTGAATTAACTTTCTATCTTTTTGAGCAGGTTAAATCATGAGAACAAGGACAGTAAAAAATGGTCCTAATGATCGCATTTTTCACAAAATAAAAAATAAACTTTCCATTAGGGTTGTTCGAGTTCTCATACATCGTATAAGATCTATTAGCCCAGATACCTATTAAGGTCAATTTGTTTTTTTTTCTGAAACTTAGTATCAAACGTAATGAGAAAATTATACCATCTACAGTTACATCTAAAATACGTTGTATAATAAAGCATAAATGAATGCATTTTGGCCCTTATATTTTCCTGAAATGTAAATCTGAAAGATAAGAAAATATTAAAAAACAGATGAAGAAAGTATCTCATAAAATTAAGTGTCAGATACTTTTCGTTTTTTTTTGAACACTTTCAATCTATATTTTTGAATGTAAAATCGAGGTCATAATGGTTAGTAAAAATAATCATTTGAAAAATTAAATTTAATTATATCTTTAATTTTTTGAAAGATAAATTAAATATTCTTGAAGAGGGACGATATTTTTTATAGCTTCATTATGAGGTAGAGGAAAATAAAAGACTGGTTTCAGAAACAATTATTTGATTAATTTCTAAATATCACATTTCACAAGACAAAGCAAACACGAACACGAAAATACACAACACTCATTTGAATACTAACTAATAATGAGTTCCAAGAAGGATCATGGGAAATATACTTTGATGTTAATAAGGCAACGCCATCTGTTGCAACAAAACAGGAGGTAGTAAAGTTATGTAATTGCTACATATTTACATTAATTCTGTAGCATAAAATCTATTACTAATAAACTTTTTACTTCTGTGCAATTGCTTCCAAACTTAGGTTTGGTTTATTTGACTATGTTTTATTAGGAACACAAAGCAGGAACTTAGACATTATTAAATTTGTATATTTTTTTATAGCGCATTCGTAATAGAAATTATTAGAATCCAAATGCAATGTAATTAACAAGTTTCTATAATATGAATACAATTTTGACATGAATATAAAGATAAAAAATATATTATTTTTAGTTAAAATTTAATTATTAATCGTTTAAAAAGTATTTATGGAAAAATATAATTGAATGGCTTTCTATTTTAACAATCGATGAGGAACAAAATTCACTTGTACTTCTGATATGCACTTTTTGAAGCTTGACTAACTCTGCTTGATTTTCCTAGCTAAACTTTTACAAAGAATTATCGCTAAATAGTAAACGAAATTGGAAATTTTCTTCTTCGAAATTTCGTCCATTTTCTCTAAGACTGTTTTAATACATATTTTTACTATAATATAAAAGATAAAAACATTATCCTTCTTCAATTTTTATAAATTCTTTTACTCTAATATAAAGGTAAAAAATCATTGTTTTCAATTATGATGCAATTATTAATCGTTTAAAAGATATTTATTGAAAAATATAATTGAATGTCTTTCTATTTCAATTACTGATGATAAACAAAAATCAATTCTAACTGTGGTATCCACCTCTTGAATCTTTTACTAACTGGCTAAACTTTTATAAAGAATTATCACTAAATGTGATAAGAGATTGGGCATTTTCTTCCTCTTAATTTCAAACATTTTCTCTATGATTACAATTTTTATAATTTTTCTATTGTAATTATATTTAAATTATAAATATTTCACACAATTATTGACCAAAAGCATTGAAATTGGAAAATATGTGCATTAATTTTGGATTCAAGAAAATATTATAGACATGGAAAGTAAACTCAAATATGAATAATATTTTTTTGCAGATAATGTTACGAGAAAACGAAATCTTCGTAAGCGGAAATGAGATGAGTTACCACAGAAACAAAACTGAAACTAAAAGTTCAGACGTGTGAACTCTTTGCTGAAGGTCAACATGTTCAGAGGCAAACATTAATACCCAGCAGAGCAAATATCTAAGGACGAGGTCATAAAGAAACGACCACGTGACCATCTACCTTTCCTCAGATGTAATTGGTTTTTTTTTTCTCTCCCCCCTTGCGTTTTGTTAGTGCTCACATAAACGTTCACACACGTAAAAAAGAAATCTTGCTCTTTCCAATTTCACGTATTTTTTCTGTTCTAGAAGAGAAACCTCATATTTTAGCTTTTTTCGTACCCTGGAAAAGTTTAGTTGCAGTTTTAAAATTAATTTATGATTCCCATGAGATGATGAAATATATGTGTCTGGTTCTTCACTAATTATTTATTATTATCATTTTTCTTTTCTCTTGGATTTTGAATGAGTCCATTAATAAGACGTTTTTTAGAGACAAATAAACAAAAAATAAATAAATAAATAAAATTATACATGAACAGAAAATATTTAATTTCTGATGAAATGCAACATAATTTTGTGGGTTTGAGATTTATATAATAAAATTTTAAAAAATGCATAGGCTACATAAAAAAATAAATGAGTTAGTAATTCTTATTATACATATATTTTAATATAATTACTTTAAACTTAATTATAAATTAATAGTAGTAATTTTTATGATAAATTTATAAATAACTAATGTAGAAATATATATTTCAATTTAGATCACGTAGTAACTTATTACTGAGCATTATGATTATGCATTATCTAATTTGGAAGATATTCAAAGTTACTGCTTTATTCATTTTTCATTATTAAAAATTTTATAAATTATTATTAATTTTAATAAAGTATTATAAATATTAATTATAAGGAGGGACCTAAAATTAACACAAGATTTGAATTTGCCACCATTTGTGCAGTGAAGTGTTGGCAACCATATTAAAAAAACCATTTGACAGCTGATAGTTTAGAGTTAGTAAAAATAGAGCTTTACATGATAAAACAACATGTTTCCATTGTCGAACAAAGTTGAAAAAATGATGGAAATTCGGCGGCCAGAGCTTGAAAATTTGAAAATTGGCTCCCTAAATTCTGTGATTTAAAACCACTGGATTTCTTTTTTATGCGGAATGTTGAAGTCAAAGGTTATGCCAACAAGCAAGCTTGAATTGAGGGGGGAAATTCAACGCTGCATCGACGAAATCCAGCCACATTTATATAAATGCTCATAGAAAATTTCACCAAAAGATTGCGTCTGTGCCATTAAAACTTTGTAGGCCATTTGCCCTATGTGTTATTCCGTGCCTTACCGTTAACCTTACCCTATGTACTTTACGATTCAATAAAAATATAACAATTAAAAAAAATCATGTTTTTTTATTTAATTCAAGTCTTTCATTAACATGTTGTTCTATCGTGTAATGCTAAATTTTTATCAGTTTTATTAACCCTAAACTATCAGCTGTCAAGTGTTATTTTTTAATATATATATATATATATTAAAGATTTTTCCTGAATTTCAGGATAGAAAGTTTTCAGCCCCTGTCAAAATTAAAACATATTTTTAATATAAGTAAAAAAAGAAGAACGCAACACAGAAATTTATCCTGATTTTTTTTATTATTGAATCAATGCACATTGCATGATAAAAGAGGCAAAATATATTGGGTTGTACATGAAAAAAGAACTAACTCCTTTTCTTGTCTTTTACTACTATGCAAATAACAAACCTTCAGCTAATAAAAGCAAGGCAAATATCTGTCGACAATACTTTTCGAATTGTTTTCTGGATAGTAAAAGTTCAATAGCTTAACGAAGAAAGCATTCGAGTTTTTAGTTTCAGGTGGAAAAACGAAATGTGTAGAAGAAAAAGAAAGTTTTATCGAATATCAGTAGTAGAATTCAAAGTTAGCTCGATGTTACGAAATTCTGCAAGACTTCTTTCAAAATTAATTATCTTCAGTTTGAAAGAAAATATCCGAAAAAATACAATAAGATATTACTTCAAGATATTTGGAACAAATGAGTTTGCATTTTAAGAATGTTGAAGGTATATGTTATAATTGTAAGTTACTATTCATTCATTTATCTAACTGCCCTTCGTAAATCTATTTTATAATTGTATCAGAGGCGATCTGTTATAAAATTGATCAATCTTTTTATTCTTGTAATAGATTTGATTACATTCACAGCGTATTAAAAATTCTAATATTTGTTTATTAATAAATAAATTTTACATAGTATAAAGAAGTAAATTAAAAGAGAAAAAATTATTTGGATCTGTCTTGTTTAAGTTTTTTTCAAAACTATTGAAGGGCAAAAATCAGTAATTTGAAAATGATTTTCAATTTCTTTTATATTATGTATCAAAATAAAAAGAATGGTTTAAAAGTTTAAAATTTTATTTGTCTCTGTATTCCCCTGATTTTTAATTATGTATTTCTAGTACAATTTAAATCTCTAGTAAAATTTAAATCTAGTACATTTTAAATCGCCACTAAATCATTATTAATCATATGTAATTTTATTGAAAGACTCTCAAGAGCTGATACACCAAAAGCAAATCCAAATATATAAATTAATGAATTAAAAGACTTGAAAAATATCTTGAAAAGTATGATAAACTTTTATACTCTTTAATAATTTTTATATGATTATATTACATTATAAATTTATATAACTATTTTTAATCTGAAGACAAATTGATAATTTCATTTCTCTAACAAAATATCTGCATATAATTTATCATATACAAAGTGATAAATTTTTTCTTTAAGATCTGATTTATTAATATGCACATAAACTTATTTTGGTATTCACCAAATGTTTCTTAACGTAAATAATCATACTCTTTTCTTAGAAACAGCAAAAATTATGAACATGCGATATTTTAAGTGAAAATTAAATTTCGGGAGAAGTATAAGATGTAAAATGGTTACTATTTTCGAAGATTCTACTCAAAACATGAAATTTATGGGAAAACTCACAAGAGTGATGCCATCAAAATTTCCCTATATATTCTCTAATAAAAAATCTTGCCGCAGTTTTATATGAAAAAAATGTGGCTCTTGGATCGAGCAGTGAACACCTTGAGTAATGCGATTTTCATTATCTGAATCAAATAATCAGAGTTTTGTGTTCCGTAATATAAGAAAACTGGATTCGCATTTTGAACACATTACAAGAATACAGTTATAATTTGAAGAATTCAGTTGGTATTTGCATGTTTTCCGAGTACTGAAACCAAAATGATTCTCAGAACAACAATTTTAGTAAACATTCAAGATACCAAGCATTATTTATTTAAATCGTTCAGCTTTTTTTAATTCCTTTTACAAGCCTCCGAAAGTACAGGAAATGGATTTAATTCAAATTTTTATAAGCATCTACACTTTAGATGCTAAAGTGGTATACAAAATTTCATTTATATTAAGGGATGAATTTTTGAATTTCACATGTACATGCATTGGAAAGTATTTTAGATTATAAATTTGTATACCAAATTTTATTTATCTAGCTCTTTTTGTTTTGCAATTATCTTGTTAACTTTTGTTTGGACAGCTGGATATATATACTTTCTGCGAATTCTGGCTTTCTGGTAGAAAGGTAACGCTTCTTCCCCGTAGTCTAAGAGCCCCGTGTTCGAATCCAGGTTCTGGCATGGTTGCTCTGCTGTGCTTTATCTGTGGCATGTGTGAATATGCCCCCCCCCTCACCCTGTAAAATGGCTTTGTGTCAGCGAATGTGACGCATGGAGTAGCTAAGCGTACTCTTGGCCCTAGTTGGTGCTACTGAAAAAACAAGAGTCGCTCACTCGGCTTAAATCGCTGATAGGTATTTGTCAGTGGGCTAGAAAAGTGCCATAAGTCACAACACTTTCAGTGAATGGATTTCATTCAACGTTTGATGAAAATCTATAAATTGGGTGTAAATATCATATATTATTCATCTAGATCAAATTTCTTTTGAGTTTTTGTATTCACAGAAAGACAAATAATGCAAGAAACAGACACAATTTCAAAAATGTATTTTTCTGCCTCAAGGAGGTATAAAATGTGAAGATTCGTCTAAGTCTCAGGTTCGAATTCTTTGATGATTACATTATTTTCTCTTTTTATACTTAGTGTAAGAGAAAGCAGAAAGCACTAGAGCTATTACCAGAATTATATTTCAAAACTGGTTCGATGCCGGTAGTCTTGTAAAATATTATTTAAAAATTAAAAAAAAACTTCAGTAAATGATTAAAATAATTACATAAGTAGAAATAACATACAATTTTATCACAAATTCTTTTGAAAAAAATGATTTTACTTTCAGAACTAAATTGTTATAAATTACTTTTACTACTATACCGCTATATCTATTATTAATATAAATTACTTTACTCATTCATCCAGTTTTCAAATGAAAATCTGTCTATCGGTCGATTTCTTTTCTTTTAATTTTCTCTTTTTATAGAACAGTTATTAACTTTAAAAGATGGCGAATTTATTTATGCTAGTAATGGAATTAATTTATTTTTATCGATACATTAATGATTCTCATATTTGTATTCAATCTAGAAAGTTTACTTGCAAGAAAAAAAAAATAAAATAAATTTGGAAAAATAACAATAAGAACAATTCTATATTTCTGTTTTTTATGCTTGGGAATGCTTTAGTTAGAGTATTTTGGAACATAATTGTAAATGAAATGTAAATGCATAGTTGTAACATAAGTGTGAATGCATAATTATTAATACATAATTTTAACAACGATTAGAATCAAAAGTTACTAACAGTACATCGTAAATGAAACAGTTATACAGATACGGAATGAAAAATTGCTTTACTGCATTATGCAACTGCATATTTAAATAATAATTTTAACTGCTCTGTCTATTTGCATATTTAAATGCATAAAAACTGCTGGGTAACATTTTGTGCTTTTTAAATAAAAGGCAATTTTATAACATTCTCTTTATTCAAGTAACTTTCATTGTTGAATTTGCGACAAAGTCACAAATTTTCTATAAAAGATAACGAAGTTGGTAGCAAAATTAACTACTCTAAATGTCAAATTGGTTATATAATTTTTTAAAAGGAATTGTCTAGGAGCAAACACTTTAAAGGAAAGATAAAGAAAATATTTATTACAATTTTTTCTATTTGGAAGCCTCAAGAGAATACAAACTACAAAAAATTATTTAAAAAATGTAGAATGTCCCTTAAATTACTTCTCAGTATTATATAGAATTGTATTATCTGTCTTTAAATGCATATTTTTATTAAATTTTTTTCTATTTATTATGAAAGAAACCGAGAAATCTTTCAAGATAAAAATATAATTACACCATGAAAGAGAGAGATGATTCAGAATTTGATTTAAAAAATGGAACAATGAAAAAAATCACACACAAAATTTTCATTTTGAAAGCTGAAATACCACATATTTCACTATTCTTGTATAATATTAAAAGGAAATTTCGTCAATAAGTAGCAATTAAATTAAAATTAAACTGCTTTCATTGAAGCAACTACATTCGGCAATTTTAATTAACGCACAAATTGAAAACAATTATAAAAAACGAATCTTTTCTTAATTATTTCTTACTTAAGTGCTTGTTTCGAAAAAAAAAGAGTAAAGTTTGAGAGCTGGAGACATAAAAAATTACACATCTTATTTAAATTATTTATTTGTCATTTAGATAGGATTGAAGTATAATTGAGTTCCTAAGTTAATTTTTTAGGCATCCATAAATCATTAAACATTCACTTGAAATATTTTGAGAGCTGTAAGTACAAGAGATTTTTTTCAGTTATTCAAGTAGTAACATAACAGCTAATCAAATCAAATTAGACTTGAATCTAGGGAATGAAAGTGGTTTGTGTTTTTGGGTTGTTAATTACATTTTATTCAACAATGCACTTCAGAATTCTTTTAATTTTTCTTAAAGGCGTCAGATCAGTTAAAGTGAATTCTTTTTTAAATCTCTCTTGAAACAATTGGAAATTTTTACAATAATTTACTTTTCAATTTTTTTATTTATTTGAAACAAGGAGTTAGATATATTTGTTACTATTAAGTTAAATTGACAGTTATGAGAAAAAGGTTCGGAAGCCTTTGTCATTCAAAATAGAAAAGAATTCTTATTTCTTTTACATTAAAAAAATTGTTAAGTTTGCTTTTATTGATTAATTATTAGATACTTACAAATGTAGATAATTAGGAACTCAGTTAGAGCTACATTATTATTTTTTTCTTTGTTAAATATTAAATTAAATTTAAAAATATGGATTTTTGAAAAAAAATGTAAAGTATAGTTAAAAACATTAGTGACAATAGAAATTAACAGTTACATATAATTTAATTTAGAATTGGAAAAAATATGGAGCTCTAAAAAAGTTAAATGAATTTCGCAGGTTTCATTTTAAAGATTCCTTAAATATTTTCATAAATCAATTCGGGAATATATTTTTTAAAAAATGATTTTTTTCCCTAAGTAATCCAATATGCTAGATTTACTTCAGGTTATTAAGAAAATAAAATAAAAATCTCCTCACTTTTGTAAATATATTTCTTTCTACATTAACAATATGAAAGAACATTTAAGTTTTAATTGTATAGAATGTATTCCTCTAAAATAGAATATAAAAATTATTGTGAACGGTTTTTCGAATTCTTTAAAATTTGTAACATTTTGATATAGCATTTCTTCATCCATTTTTCTGATTTATATCTATCGAATTTTATTTAATTTTAATCTTTATCTAATTCATTTTCACTAATTCATATAAAATATCCAAACGAGTCATCTTTCAAGGCATCAAACTTTGGGAAAAGGAATCCAACATAAATGTGGAGATATTAATTACATTTTTGGTCTGTAGATGGCGACTCTAGTCTCCAACATTCTGTTATTTGTATCTATTTATAGACCAACAAAAAGTTCTGACAAACGGCAACAATCACATACATATATCAAACCAAGCTTCTAATTTTTCTCCACGTGTTTCTGAAACTTTCGTCTCACTAAATCTGGGATTTCACGATAGTAGACACAATAATTTATCAAATTTGTTACGAGTGAAACGAGTTGAACATAAATATTTGTCGGAAATTAATCACAACTGAAATATTGTTAGTTTTTATATAGCTGTCACAACAGAAAAGATTTAAAATTAATGAGAATAACCAAAGCTCGGAACAGTAGTTATTTTTAGTCTCTTAGTATATGTAATGGTAAAAGCATGTCCAGCTTGTTATAAATGATGTTATATTTCATTCTCAGCCGGAGCGAGATGGATGGTTTTGATAAATAACACTCAAGCTGTAGATTGTATGTTAACTTGTATAGATATTTGGAGTGTAAAGAACTTTAAAAGTTTTTCATAATTTAAATTAAGGCTAGTTTAAAGATACTGGCAACAGTCAAACTTTGTACTTAACTTCCTATTATAAAATATTCTTATTTTGTTTAGAAGCTCAGGTTCCAGATTTTGTTTTAAAATGTGTGAGTTAACTCAAACTTTGTCATAATTGTAAAGATTATCAAAAATGTCATACAGATATAATAATAAAATGGGTGTATTAACTCAAACTTTGTCGTAATTGTAGAGATTGTCAAAAATATCATCGATATATTATTAAAAAAATGTATAATTTCGTGATAGAAAGTATTGTAAATAAAATAAGTCAATAATTCTATAGATTATTTTCCATATTGGGGTAAAAAAAACGAAACAAATATATGCATCCGAAAGTGCATAAATCGAAATTTGATATTGGTTACGATTTGATTGATCTGTTTTTATAACATTTTTAAAATTAAAAATATAGCAATGGTATATTATGCACAGAATTACTGTATTTAAAATCATTATGATGCGCTTGCCTATTAATCTAGTAGCTAAAATTATAAATCTTCTTTATATTTCAAAAATATATTAGAATTAAAGAAGATATTTATAACACTGTTAAACTGACTTTTTAAATTCCATGCAGACATAAAAGGATTTTTGCACATAGTATTATTAGAAGTTTTAGAAAAAGTCTTAAATTTCAATTGAATTTTAATTAAGAATATAATATCAATTCCCTGAAACCCTTTTTAGAGGACAGGTATTATCCCAGAAAAAACTTTCTGTCAAATTTGATAGTTCTAGGTCGAACGGTCTGCCCTATACAGCGTTTTAAATGATTTTTACATCAAGCGTGTGGCATAGGGTAATTTGTATATTATGCTGACCTGTCGAGATTGTCAAGGTAATATGTAGGAGAAAAGTACTAACGTTTAATCTAACGATTTTTCTTGTTAGTAATCTGCTTCGCTGTCGAATTATAGCTGTTAAAAAATTCAAACATTTTATTATTATATGTAATCAGTTCCAAGGTGTAATATTAAACTATTTACTGTTCTTATGAAATCCTATTTGTATTATACTGCAAGGGCCAATATTAGTGTTATTTTATTTATCAGTTAATAACAATTAGTTGAATTTAATAATCAGTTAATAAATAATAATTGAATTTAATTTCAAGATGGGAATGGAAATAAAGAAATAAAGCATTCGCTTGTAATAAAGAAAAAAAAAGACCATAGAGCCAAGTATTATTCAATTAATCTAATTAGAAACTAATTCAATTTAGAATTAATCTAATTAAATGGTATTCAATTAATCTAATAAGAAAATTTACTTAAAATATTTCTTTTTGCTTAAAAGTATAGTAGAAGTTTATAGAAAAAATAAAATTTATCAGTTTTTACCTGACCTTTGACCTTTTCGTTTTCTCCCAAATTACATTGTCTAGTGTGTTTCGTTTTGTTATTGAGCAAAGAAAATGGAAATCACATTTTAGATTTGGTTGTTTGTAGAGTCTGATTCGAATTCAACAGTTTTACGATTTTGATATAAGAATATATATCTTAGTGGTTGCATATGTGAGATATAAAAATATATATTTTAGTGGCTTAACGTAATCACATGCATATGGGAAGATAAAAAAATATTTGGTGAATTTCTTCGAAAATTTGATGCAATGCTGGAATTTATATACAAATATTCCTTACTGATTTTTCTCTGCTTAGTTAACTGGATCTTCGAGTTATTGTTTTAGGATTCAAAAAATCAGGAATAATACAACGAAATTTAATTCATTTCAAGTACTAATAATAAATTAGTAGTGATTTTTTGTAGTAGATATTTTTTGTGATATCTATTAAAATCATCATTGAAATGAATATAATGGTTTAATGAATGTATTAAACTATACAATCGAACAATATATTGTTTCTTAATAAAACATTACATTTAATGGGGAGAAAAGTATTAATTAATTTATATTTGCTAATTTTCCTTTTCTTTCAATCACGTATTCTCTGAAATCGTTTCAAATAGGAGAGCACTAAAACAATTGCTGGATGCAAAAGAAAGGGACGTTTTCTCAACAAGTTTTTCATCTATATTCCCGTTTTCTTTATTGTACCAATTGTCACATGACCTGTATGACCCTATTGTACATTTTCATTATTAAGATTGTATATATTATCATTATCCCAGCGTAGAAAAAGCTTACGGATTAACTTGAGTCGATAACAGATTAAATTCATGTTTAGAATAATACGAATACAAACAATTAAGCAAATCATTTTGATTTATTAATTTTAATCTATCTAAGAAATTTTTCTTCCTCTTTTATGCAAACTTCAAAAAAACCTCTTAAAATTTTATTAATCTCAGAAATGCTTGATAAAAATAATCATTACGATAATAATTAAATTTAGAAAAATATATGTAATTTATACATTTGCTAAATATGGTATAAGTAATCAAAAGTTTTATCTATCATTGAATTAAAACTGTAACTCAAATGTATCTGAATAATAACTAAATAATTAAATTAAATTTAGAATAATTAAATAAAATTTTTAAATAATAATTAAATTAAAATTTTAAATTATTGAATTAATTATAGAACAATAAATAATGAAATTAATTTTTAAAATAATAATTAAATTAAATTTAGAATAATTAAATAAAATTTTTAAATAATAATTAAATTAAAATTTTAAATTATTGAATTAATTATAGAACAATAAATAATGAAATTAATTTTTAAAATAATAATTAAATTAAATTTTTAAATAATTAAATTAATTATAGAACAATAATAATTAAATTTAGAAAAAATATATACTAATTTATATATTTGCTAAATATGGTATAAGTAATCAAAAGTTTTGTCTATCACTGAATTAAAACTGTAACTCAAATGTATCTGAATAATCTGAATCTTAATTTTAGTCTACCTTAGAAATTTTTCTTCCGTTTTGTGTACAAACTTCAAACATTTCTATAAATAAATTTAAACTCAGAAATTATTACTAAAAATAATCTTTATAATGATAGTTAAATTTGGTAAAGTTACAAATTTTACAAAAAGCTACGATAGTTTATAAATTTACTAAGGCCGGGATAGCCTGGTTGGTAGAGCGTAGGATTCGCGTCCCTTAGGTTGCGAGTTCGAACCCCGCAGGTTCCGCGTGCTAGGTGGCAGACGCGCGTTAAATCTGTCGTGGTCACAAAGTCCTCCATGTCGAGAGTAATACCACTGGGGGTACTGGATCAGGGGTGATCGTTCCCTGATTCAGGTCTGCGGTTGAGTGAATGAAATGCGTGAATGAAGTCCGCCCATTAAAAAGGGTTGTGACGTGTGTGTGTAGCAAAGTCGTTCTCTTGGCCCTAGATGGCGCTACTATAGAAACAAAAGGCGCTCCTCCTCAGGCTTAAATCGGCTGTCTTCGAACAGCGTGCTTGCCCATGGCAAGTGCCATAAGAAACAACATCAACAGTAAATTTACTTAGAATTATTAATTATGAGTTATCAAAAATTTTCTCTTATTGAATTAAAGCTGTAATTAAGATGTATCTGAATCACTTCAGTCAATAAGAAGGAAAAATCACGCTTTCTGATATCCTAGTTATTGATACAATGGGCATATCTTCCTTTAGAAATTATATTTTAGTAATATCTTTTAAGAATGAACAATTCAATTTTATAATTATACCCATTTTAGCAAGGACTAAGTGAACGAATTCTTATTAATTCAGCAGATCGTGTCAATGCTATTCAAAACTCTTCCAGAATAAAAATCGTTTGCGGTTAATTTTTACAGCAATCAGAACATAATCCCAACTTTTTTATTCATTAAAATCGTTATTTTTTCTAGTATTGTTAAGAAAAATTTGGAAACAGTAAATAAAATCTCAATACAAATTAGATGCTAATTATCAGATGAATATCAAATTTAATTTATAAAGTTTTCTTCAAAAGAGTAAATGTTTTAAGAGAAGAATTCTTCGCTTTGATGCATGATATAATGCAAATGAACCACAGCAATTACGATTTCACATTCTTTGCGAAATTAGGTTATCTTCTCTACAATTAATTTTTAAATGGCTATACTCACAAATCCATTTTTACATCCTAAATGACGATTATGTTTATTTCATTAATTTTTTTTAAATTTTAAAATACTGTATTTCTTCGATACTGAATAGATTTTGTAATGCTCGGTTTAGTAAAAATTTTTTAAATATATCTTTTAGCTGTCTTTAGTATTTATTTTTAATATAATGATAATTATTGATAAGTAACTTTAAAAGTAAGTGAACTTTTCCTGATAAAAGTAAAAAAAAAAAAAAAAAAAAAAAAAAAATGCTTTTTTGTGAAGAAATTTCCACTTCTTAAAACCTTCTTTAAAGAGAATCTTTGCTTTCAGTTACTGCGTTAACATTTTACATTTTATTCCCTTGCAATCTATACGGCTGCTCCCCAAAATGAAGGCATGAAATATCGCTTATTAACCTTAAAAACAAAACGAATTTTTTCGCCCTTAAATGATAAGAATTTGATCGTCCAAAACTGCCCGAATCCATCATTATTGGGTACATAAGGTTTCTCACTATCAATTGATATTCTCACTAATCTTTAAAACTTTAATTTCTTCTAAAACTCTAATAAATGATACCGATTTTTGATTTTCCTTTCATTTAACTCTTTAATAAATGGGATTCTAGATATATCAATGACTGATGGTGTAGTATTGTTGGTTTTTTTTTCTTCTGAAAGTTATTTTCTTTCCCAAAAATCCTTAGACCAATTTCAAAGTCCAATCTGAAATAAAAGAAATTTCATTTATATTAATTCATCAGTTTTTATTTGTAACATCAAATTCAATTAATTTTCGCTTTTGATATCACGTGTTTCATTTCCCATAGTATGAGTTTAAGGAGAAATTAAGAAAGGCATTAAAAATAAAAAAAGAGCCCCCCCCCCCGACACAATCACTGATCCAATTATGCTGATTTTTTTATTTCGTAGAAAAGTGAAAGGACGCCTGCTTCTTCCACCTCTATTTTTGAGAGAAATATCAAAACTTATACTTCAATGCGCATTAACTCAGGGGAAAAAAATCCATAACAGAATATCCTACCATTTAACTATTGCACCAAGTTTGTAAACTAAAATATTACACTTATGCTTGTTATGTTTAGATATACCTTCAATAGTTGTTTGCTTTATTCTTCCTCCATTTATCATTTTCGAGATATATAGCTAAAGCAACTAGAGCGTTTTTGCTATTTAATTTAATTTCATCACATATTTTACATTTCAGACAATTCCACTTACATTATGCAAGTATAATTTAAAATCGTGATTTCATTTTTATAAGAAGTCTGTATAAAAAGTATCCAATCTTTGACCAGGAAAAATGAAATCGGAACAATAATACTCTTCAAATTACGCCTCTTGCGAACTCACACACTTAGCTCATAGACCCTTAAAATGCCGAAAAGATTCCTCGAAGGCTTCTTTTGAAATGGATGCATTTCATTATCACATTCTGCCTTATCTCTTCTCTACTTTCAAAACAGTATCCTTTCAAAGGTATCTTCAAATTCAGAAACAAGCAGAAATCGCAAGGAGCCATATCTGGAAAGTTAGACAGGTTGGGAAAAGACTTGAATTCCGTGTTTTGCTAAGAAAGACTGGATCAGGTGTGACGAATGAGAACCAGAGCATTGCCGTGATACAACTGTCAGCTTTTCGTAACCTGGTTTTTTGCTCCGAACTGCGTCTCAGAGTTGGTGTAGAACTTGCAGATAGTACTCTTTTATCAATGCTGTTCTTCCAGTGCGTATTCGTGATGCATTCGTGAACGTCTTCCTAAATGTGCGTCTATTTCCGAATAGGTTATAAATCATTCCTTCATTGTGTTACCCACATAGCATCACACCCAAACACTTGCTGAATTTTACGAATTATTTCACTTTGGGAATTGCGAAGTTTTTGACAAAATTTAATGACGTATATTTGCTCAACTTGTTCAGTCATCTTCAGAGAAATCAAAAATCCAACGAGCACTAATGATAGCTTCTTATTCAGCAGTCAGGTGGCAGGGGCAGTTACATTCGATTACGGAGAAAAAAAATTCATGCATGCGCATTAATTAACTGTGCACAGCGGCACCTCTCTAGCATCATTACTGTCCTCAGGAAAATTTAAGGACGGATACTTTTTAGGCAATATGATATAATTCATAAAAATTGATTGCCAATATAATTTATTAAATTTTTTCTATTAATATGGTAGGATAATCGTTGTTAAACGAAGACGGCAAGTAGACACTGAAATAAAAATAATTGTTTATTTAAAAAGTACGACTATTAATGCTTGGATAGGATTTCTTTGAATATTAACTGCCACAAAAGGCAAAGAGCTTTATTATGCATATAATGATTTAAAAAAAAGTTTTTTAAATTAACGTTATTTGTACACAATCCAGATTTTCTAGTGAATTGTTTGCCTATAAAATCGTTCAGAAATGTAAACGAAATCTAAAAATATAAACAGAAAACCAGTTTAGCTGATTTATGTGTAAAATATAGGACTGAACCATCAGTTAGAATGTGTTTCACAAAACATTTGAAAACCATTGCAGTTTTTTTTTTTTCAATTTTAGAGGCCTTAACTCAACTGAATAGAAAATGTAACGGCAGGGGAAGTTTTAGTCTAGAATTCTCTGGAAATTGAAATTTACTGAAGCGAAATAAATTCCCGTTCAATATATCGTATCTTTGCAAGAAGAATAAATTTTCATGCTTTCAAATAATGTTCTTAACTGGAAATCTATTACCATATCACTATTTAAAGAAATTGAATTTCTCAAATGGGTCTGTTCTTTACACGTTTCTAAAGAAATTCTATGTGAATTGCGTTAGATATAGATGATATACTTATGAGTATAATCTCGGAAAAGCTTTCAACTTATAGGCTGTAATAACAATGTATCAAAGAGAATCAATTTCCTAAAGAATGATTTTTTTCACGTTCTTTAAATATAATTACAAGGAATCGTGCTTACATTTAGTTTAGTTTAGTTGGGTTTACGTCATGTCTTGGTTCCATCTATTTAACGAGACATCATTGGAATACAAACAAAAATTAATGCGTAAGACACTGTATACACAACTAAACTTTTACATATTTTGGTCTCGAATATCACCTTCTGATGTTGGACGTGAGATTCTACCAATAAATCACAATAAATCTTAGTTTTATTAAAATTATGACATGTTCCGATATATTATGCCTAGAAAGTTAATTTACATACTTTAACACTTTTAACGCTACAAACGAGATATTTCGTCTTTCAAGTATTACCAACTACAGGTTCCGTGTGCTACAATTGGTCTCTTATGCCAGTTCAGATAGGTTGAACTTTCTATTACATATTTGAAGAATACTTTTATTTATTTATTTTATTTTATTTTTTTTGTATAAAAAATGTCAGCAACCGGAAGAATTGATATTTGTCTTTTCATGGAGTTTTTGTCTAATTCATCCTTAGCGACGAATGTGTTAAAGACCAGTCAGAGATATAAAGGGTGCTTGTTTATTTTTATGGTCCAAGGTTTGATTTTTCACATTACGCCAGGAACTTCAAACAAAATTACAAACGAGATGCCAAGGTTTCGCCAACTTGATTGCATCCCGTGTTTACTTGGTGATTTTTAGATTGCGCCAAGATAATGAATTTATTTGGCTATTTTCAGATTACATTAAAATTGCTAGTAAATATAGAATATCACGATTTTGTCAAGACGGATGATATTTTTGGCTGTTTATAGCTGGAATTCTAATAAATAAATGCCGAAGCAAGCAATTTTGAGCAAGAGATGCATAGGGTCCGAAATTCATAAGAGGGGTTTAGGTATTTTTTTGTCACTGAATTAATTGCATTAAGCTGTATGTTTTTTAGTTCTTACTTGAAGCATTCCAAAGGTTTAATATTGATATGTTCTGTATTCGCTATTATTGTAACTATGTTGCATTAAATTCGCTATTATATTAACTATGTTGCATTAAATTCGCTATTATATTAACTATGTTGTATTATCAGCAAATTTCTATTTGCTGAGTATTTGTATTCCAGTAATCCTATGTTGTAGATTTAATCTGGTGTATGCGTTCATTCTATTTAATTCAGTATAAAAAATTACTTATAACAATCTATTTTTGCTTTTTCTATCTTATATTCTGCTGCAAAATGGTCTTGTTGTCAAATGGTCTGTACAGCTAATAAGGAAGATTTCTTAATTTATTATGGACTTCTTGGACA
Source organism: Argiope bruennichi (assembly GCF_947563725.1). Taxonomy (NCBI): domain Eukaryota; kingdom Metazoa; phylum Arthropoda; class Arachnida; order Araneae; family Araneidae; genus Argiope; species Argiope bruennichi. The sequence goes on along the minus strand of NC_079156.1, from coordinate 96,361,590 downwards.
TCCTATACATGGGCACATTTCTTTAATCGGTTTGAAACTATTCTTTGGTTTTTGGATCCTTATGTTAGAGACAATATGTTTAATAATGATATAATTGAAATTTAATTTACTAACATGTTTCTTTGATGCTGTAATTCATAAAGTAAAATGCAACATATGATTTTTTTTCTGTAATAGGCAAAAAACGTCGAATTTCAAAATGTGTATTTTAACATTGTCACTCTATAATTAAAAATACATAATAACAATACTTTATCAAATTAATTCTCAAATGTCGTCTATTTGACAGTCAAGTTGCATTAAATGTCAGAAGAGAATAAAAACATTAGTTTATGGAAATAAAAATTTTGTCAAATACCACATTCACTTTAACAATGGTGTTATTCATAAATCATTTAAGTCAAATGACATGATCAATCAGTCAAACATGATCAGTTTTTTGGAACTTCCGATCATATTCTGAAGCAAATCTCTTTCAAGCTGCTATTTTCAAAATAAAATAAAGCTAAAAATTTCTCTGAAATTGGTATTATCAATCAAAATAACTCCAGGATATCGCACGTCATTTTCCAGACAAGTTATAAAAGTTAGCTCTTTTCCTTGAACATTTTTAAGGATTAAACCTAGATGTTTTCATTCGATTAAAACTTTGAAGTATTATTAGGACACCAGGAAAGTTTTCAAAAACTTCGAACACCAGCCACAACACCATGCGAAGAACTAAAAAATCTCTTAGGTATTCATAACTTTAATTTATCAAAACTTTTATTATGATATTTAAAGATACCATATATTAAAATGTTATGTTATTTTTGAAATAAGTGAAGCCACATTTCATTCAAGTATTTTATTTTTCGCCCCTGCATAGTGTTGAAGCATCAAAATGTTTTTTAAACCTTGTTATTATACTGTTGCCAAAATATTTTTTCGTCCAAGTAATGGTTATGAAAGTAGCTTTTGTTACGCTTGTGACGGTAGTTGAAAAGATAAAAGTGTTTATTTGTCTTATACTTTTTAAAATACACAGTACTAAAAGGAAAAACAAATACTATTGTCGTAAACTTGAACTTATTCAAATTGTTATAAACTAAAAAGTATTCTGCTTATGGAATTTATAACCCCCCAGGTAAGCTTGTTGTTTTTCAGATTATGCCAAGATCGTCAATATTTTGGCTTATTTGAGGATTTTCAGAATATGCAATGCCGTCAAATTCCACTAACTATTAGATGCCAAGTTTCGCCAAAATGGTTGCAGGTTTATATAGCGATTATCAGATCACGCAAAGATCGTCGCCATTTAGCGAAGGTTTGCATTCTTTAGCATTTATCACCGAGGCCTTAAAAATAAATAAATGACAAAATAAGTCAAGGGCATTTTCTCTTCTCTACTTTATTCTATTGAGATACAAAATATTTATTTTTATAACTTGGTGATAAGAATCGATAACTAAACTTCTTTTAGTGCACAGATTGGGTCCAAAATTTGATTCTGGTGCACATTGTTGATGCCAAGACCACAAAACAAATTGTACTTCTCTAGGTTTTTGAGTCGTACTTATCTAATTTTTAAGCTCACATACGCAGAGCCGAGCATTTATTCTATGAAGGATTATGTCCAGAATATTGCATAGGTCCATGATTTTATTTTAAAAATTCGTTTATTCAGGATAATGCAATTGAAGAAGTAAATTGCTTTCAAGCCTCTATGATATTTATAATGATGGAAAGTTAAAGATTAAACAATAAATATAAAATTCATAAAACATCTCCTTAAACGATAATAAAACAAAAAATGACTTCATTAAAATTTAAATATGATTTATTTATTATTAAAATTAGAAATCCCATCAGTGTTTTAATCCATATTGAAAAATATTTTCGCAACAAATTTGAAAATGGACATTTCTAATCAAAGCAGAAACAGTTTTGGTAACTTAAAAAATTTTCATTACGGACAGTACAATTGCTCTACCAGATCTGATAAGAATGTTTTACTACAAAATTATTCGCATTATTTTCCTATCACCAAATCTGTAAAATTTATAAAAAAATTTGAAAAAAGTTTTACTTATTGTTCAGACGTATCATATCTTATTTGATGCTATAATAATTGCAAACGAAGAAACCCAAAATATTAGATCACTCATTCCATAGATATAATAAAAACAAAGGGGGAACTCTTCTCCTTTAAGTTTTAAAGTGACATTTCTCGTCTTAGAAGAATGTTTTACATATTCTCATTCATAATTTAAAGCTCAAAGACTTGTGATTAGTCACAAGTATATAAACAAATATTTCAGATGTCTTTCCTAAAAAAAGAGATTTTGTACACTTGTTACTTGGAAGTTATGGATACATATTTGACCAGAAAACTGTATACAAATGTTTAAAATTCCCGTTTTGAGTAGTGTTTGAAAATTCTTTAACATAATTTAGTCTTTAAGGGAACTGAGACTTTCTCGTTTGAACTTCTGTCAAAAATTTGAATACGTGCCAACTTGCCAACGATGAATCGCAAACATTTGAATTGTAAACAAAGAAAATATTTTCAAAGTAAATAAATAGTATCTAATCCAATATATATATAGAAATTGAATTCTAATAATTTCCAAAGTTTTATATTAATTTAACCCAAATTAACTTAATTCTAAAATGTTCTCTTATTTCTTGACTTAATTCCACCTTTTTAATTTAATTGATTCAATACAAGTTCTAAAATTGCTGAAGTCGACAAGTTCCCACTCCCCGAGTAAAGGGATACAAAATTGTCAAGCCAAGCAAATTCTTTCTAAAAGATACCTAGATTTCCCTATTCTAAATCGACACGTGTACAGAAATCCCTATCAGAATCTCACAGTATATAATTCTCGGGATAAATATTTTTGCCCCTTTTTCGCTCTCTTTTCTATATATATATATATATATAATAGGTAAAAATTGCAAAATTTCCAATGTTGAAAAGGCATGCATATTTATAAGCTAGAAAATATTATCCTCCGAAGGGAACATCAATATTTTTACAGTAATATCATGACTGGCATTAAGAGTTTTTTTTCTGTAAAATTATCTCTTTTTTCTTTCTCTGCAATTTCAGCGATTGTTTCACTTTCCATAGAAAAAAGCATAGTTATTATCGGCGCACGTGTTTTTAACCGTTGTAGGAAAAAAATGCATATGAATGTACAAATTAGAATTGACAAGGTATAAAGAAATTGCGAAAATAAGAGCGCATAAATTAAAAAATAAAGCGCTCATACAAAGTGAGCTTTTTTTAATTTTCTTTATTTCCTATTTTTACATATAAAAAAATATATTAAAAAGTTGCACTCTCAAATAAATGGAGGTTTTGATGCATGGAGCTAGTGAAGTTGGCATTTCTCAGTTTTGATTCTGAATTTGAGAAAAAATTACAGAGACATGTTTACTACAAAGAATAATAAAACAATTAAATGAATATAGAGGGAAATTTCAACAAGCCACAAAAATTATCTTGCCAGAGTAATTGTCTATTTCTTATTTCCGATTCTAAAAAAACATAATTGAAAGCGGATCTAAAAATTCACTTTTATTAATATGCTTAACAGCCCAATAAATTTTTTAATAAATATTTTTTATAATTTAATGTTTCGATTATTTTTTTTTCTCAAACTCGCTACTAGATAATGCCATTGTTAAGGAATTTTAATTATAAAAAAGATAAAACTTTGTTTATTTTTTTCATTTTATTTATTGGTTAAAAGTGATTTGTTTTATTTATTGCATAAAGCAAATCAATTTATTTCTAAAATCCAACTGGAATTTTAAAATTCTTTTATTTGAATAAATAATCATAATCATCAGAAATGATTAGTTACGAAGAAAGTTCCAGAAATTTACGTCTTTTTCGATATTATTTTGAAGCATTATTTTTTAATAATTAAATAATTAATCTTCTGAAAAGTTTAAAATAGTTTATTGTCATAGAAAACTTATCAGTATAGAAAATTTTAAAATTATAGCACATTTAGAAAATAAAAGAAAAAAAAACTGATTACCAGAATTTCTTCTTATAAGCATGAGAACATTTAAATAAAAAAGTTTAATTATTAAAAAAATGAATTTTGTAAGCATAAATTCTCACCGAAAAGCATCAAATAATAAACCCAGTACTTTCTGTATTGAGGATTTTTTTTATTCTAAGTAAAATCTGAAATATTTCATTTAATAATTTTCCTTAATTAGAGAACTTGAACGTATTTTAGTGTTATACATTTTAGAATTATTCTTTTATTAACATATTAACACTTAATCTTTGGAAAAAGTTACTTTAAATAAATAAAACATATTATTTTATAATGTTCTATTTTTGTAACTCATTGTGTAATTTCTTCGCCTTAATACCATTTGAAATTCTCTTTAGATATACATAAAAATTTCATATATATTTCAAAAAACATACCTTTAAAAAAAAAAAAAAAAACTACAGCCAGCCATTTTCCAATTTTAAAAATAAAGAAATGAAAAAATTCTTAAATTTGATTTTCCATTTGGAAATGTATATATTTCTCTTTCAAATAATACATACAAAGAAAATCTGTCATTCCATTGAACGAATCAATATTTCTTGCACAAAATAAAATAGGCTACATATTGGATTAATATTTTTTGTTATATTTCTTTGATCTTTCATTTCTGTAAACGAAACACAAAGTGTTGAACAAGATAATGAAATATCGCATCAGTGCCAAAACCTTTTCTGATTTGTAATCTAATTATTAAATTTTATTTTCATCATGCATTTTATACCAATTGCATAATTTTTTTCCATGAAGAAAAAGATAAAAAATAAAATGGTTTGTGAAAGAAAAAGAAGGAACCTTTACTATGTAAGTTTAAATAAAGAAATGTCAATAACTCGATATTGGTTTTTACACCGCTATTTTTTAGGAAATTCTAACTTATTTTATCTATGAAATTATGCGGCGGAATTCAGATAAAATATTTGAAAAACTATTCTTTTTGCGATAGTACAAAAAAATTATTTTGCTGTTCTATTATAAGTATCCGTCAGTACCCTTTTCTATTTCATACAGTATCTCAAATTCTGATGATTTGTTTTAAATAGATGCTTTTCTACCATTGGGAATTTTTGGAATCTTGGTATTTTTGTGATATATTTATTCTTAAATTATTTTTCCAATAATCTCCTTTTCCAAACATCTGGTTCATTGAAAAAAAAATGATTGCGTTGAGTTTCAATAAATTTTCAATAAACTCTGATTACAAAGTCTGATTGTATTGTTACGAAATTTCCGGGTTCGTTTGGATAGTGGCAGTTATATGGTGTGGAGAAAGCTCAATCACCAGTAGAAAATAAAACCACGACGTTTATTTACACGAAGAAACACAGGACAGCACAAAGACGACAACTATATACAGCACAGAAGACGGGTATCTTCAGCCGAGACGTTCAGCATGCAACAGCATACACAGCAGCATACAACAGTGTACACAGCAGCTCTACTCCGTCGCTGCTCCGCTAGTCCCTGGAAGACGAGTTCTTCACCGTCGCTTCCAACTATTCTATATTCACCAGGAGAAGGCACTTTGGTCCGCCTTCTAGGAGGTAGAGTTCATTTCAGCGCGGGGAAGACGTGTAAACTCCCCCACTCTTGTTAATGAGACAACCCTAAATGCGCGCCAAACGGCGAATGTTTACTCTTTATCACTTACTTTGTTTTATCGTCTGCCGTCGTACTTATCGTTCTTCTAGCTAGTTATTAATAAATAATCTATATTTAATTTCAAAAACTGCTTTTTTCAAAGCAAACAACTGCAAAATGTCTTTAAAACGGCGAACTATTCCCTCGAAAGTGAGAAATATAATAAATAATGTTACTAAATTTTGTGAAGATGAGGCTAGAGCTGGAACACTTTTGCTTCCCCTTTCCCAAACCCAAAAACGTGCTGCTTCAGCGACTGGTGTTTCACTTAGAACAATTAAACGAATTGAAGATATTTCTACAAATGGACAGTTATATTTTTTAAATACTATTTTTATTCATGAAATAATTTAAATCAGGATTCTTTATTATAACTAGATTCTGAATTATGTCTCATTCCAAAAAATAATAACTGTAACTTATTTATCAAATTTAAGAAAAATATATTTTAAACCAAATTTATATTTTTTGCAACTTTTAATAAATTTTATAAATGGAAATGTCAACTTCAGCAACAAAATTTCAGTGTTAACAATACTAAGTATTGTATATTATTTTGAAATTTGAACTATCTATTTTTAATAGTGCACAGATTAAACATGAAATAATAAATTGTTTTATAAAATATAGTAGCATTGATAAAATTGATGTCTATCTCTTTTTAGAAATTTTCCTTGATAATTTGGTATGAAGTAATGAAAAAAATTTTAAAATATTTTCCAATTTTAAAAGAAGTGGTTAGTGTTATTGCTATTTATATTACAGACAGCATATGCCAAGCTAATATAAAATAAATATCCTTATGGCTAGATTTTATTTATTTTGATCAGCTGAAAACATAAAGATTTTATTCAGCATTGTTTTCAGCTAGAAAAAGACGACAAATTAAGGGTAAAATCTCTTAAAAGATGTACATTTTGTGTTGTATGTTGAATGTCAGTCAATAACTCATGGAATTCGTCAATTGTCTCACTGAAATGATAATATAAAAAAGGGTAAAAGCTAACGATCGCCAATTGGCAACCTTTCTTGACACTGATCACTTTCTCCTTCCGAAATCATCGAAATAGTATCGTCTGATCCCACGTGACTAGGGCGGAGCCAAGTGCCAACTTCTGGTGAACGAACAATACTCTTCGACTCCACTGGTCAACGACTCAATTCACCACTCGACTCACCACGGGTCCACGGCCACTCTTCTCTGTCGCTTCCGACTACTCAATTCACCACTGCTCGGAAGCGCCAGGACTGTTTCCTTTTATAGGCGTCAGGATTCGGGGCTAGAAGCCTCTCAACCAATCAGGAACGTTCGAGGCGTAACTCGGTTTCTACTGGACGGATCGGCAAAATTTTCGATGTTTCGGGTATAATCTATTTTGTCGCCAAAGTCGCCAAATTCGTCGCCAAGTCGCCAAATGTTCGGAAAGCTCTGGGACCTCCTATGGAACTAGCTATGCTGGGAAGCCGCATCACAGGTTCGTAACAGTATTTAAATGCAAAAAACTGTCTATATTTATCAGGCTTTGAGCAAAGAATAAAAATGAAAGGTTTTCATTTTATAGGATTTAAGTTTAAAGGAAAATGTTCTAATATTTTCAGCTTGGAAACACTTATTAAGGAAACTTATTCCCTAAATAATCTGGAAGAATCTAAATATTTAAAAATACAATTCCTTTTTCTGCTATAAAAATAATTATTAGAAAAAGAAAAACACAAATTTTACTCATTCCAACTTTTCTCTAAACAGTCAGTGTGGGATATTTTTCTTTTCAGAGGAAAGTTTTAAAGATGAAGAAAGGGGAAAAATATAATATTTTATGACTGCCTCGCAAACATTTCGATAAGTAGTATTTTCTATTTTATTTGGCGAAATAAATCCAGTAAACGAATAAAAATAGAATAAATCTGTAAATGGAAAATTTCTGTTTCGCGATAACAGTAAAGAAATCCAACGTGCTGGAAATTTATCGTCTTTATACTTTACATTTAGAATATATTTCTAATTTAATTCACTGACGATATTTTGCACCAGGGATAGTTTTAGCTGGTTTCATTTATGAAAGATACTATCGCATCGAGACCTGGATAAATGATAAGATTTTTGATAAAAAACAAACAATGTTTCAAAAATAACAAAGAAGTTTTAGAGAACTGATTTTATTTACTTATTAAATTATTTACTGAATGGATATTTAATATAGACAAGTTTAAATGCGCTGTAAGATTTTAAAAGCTCATAAAATGCTTTTAGAATTAGAAACATAATTTCATTCTAACGTATATTTACTTTCATTTTCCTTGATATATATATAAGTAATGTAATATATAAATGGTTTCGAGATTAAATAATATGTTATTAAGTTCTGCAGTTTAAATAAAAACCGAAATTCTGCAAATGAAATAAAAATTTGTAATGAATAAGTAATTGAAGTTAAATGAATTTAAATTAATATATGACGATTCTTTTATTATAAAAGATCACGGACCCATAGCAAAGGTGTAGCAACATTTAATTCAAAATATCCAACAGTTAAGAAAAAAAAAGAAACATTATTGTAGTGTTGTACTCTGCTTTATTTTTACTATACAATGTTATATCCTATATGTTTTATACACTATATTTTTAAGTACATTTTAATTCTTAATTTTATTTAATAAAACCATTAAACTGTAAAATCTTTTTGTATGCATGAATTTAATTTAATATGCATATAATTACATATTATAATTATATGATATAATACATAATAATATTATAATATGTATACAATACATACATAATGTATATACAATACTTATATAATACATATACAATACATACATAATGTATATACAATACTTATATAATACATATACAATACATACATAATGTATATACAATACATACATAATGTATATACAATACTTATATAATACATATACAATACATACATAATGTATATATAGTACGTACATAATACATACGCATATAATACATATAGAATATACATTTTATGTGTAGATATAATTTAATGTTGTTTCACTCTACAAAAGGTTACTCCATTGAATCATAAAATATTTATTGATTAAAATGTGAGCTCTGGAAATCATATATAAATTGAATTAAAAATTCTTCCATAATTGAATGGTTGAGTAATTTAAATAACACAATATTATTACGAATTTGTAATATGTTTCTTGCGGAGTTAGTCTTCTGGAAAAGAAGATCATTTTGAATGTAGCTCTAACGGATATCGAATGGATACTGGAACAATGATTCCTGGCTTTAATGACATTCGCGACAAAATGAAGTACCCAAAATAATTTAGAATCTTAGTGGTATCTTCATTAGAATTTGAGTTAAAATATTTTTGCTAAAGCGTTAGATGTACTTTACTGGAATCTATACAAAGTAGAGACACACAAACGGGGATCAGATGTCAGTTAATAGTTGGTATTTGTAAATGAGTCGACAAACGTGAATAATAGAACATATCTCTTTAAAGTATTAATCATATATTTAATTTAAAATTGCATTGAATGAATGGTTGAATAATTTAAATTAACAGATTATTATTACGAATTTGTAATATATTTCTTGCGGATTAAGTCTCCTGACAAAAAAGATAATTTTACAGGTAGTTTTAAGGGATACTGAACAGATACTGGAACAAAGATTCCTGGCTCTAATGATATTAGCGACAAAATGAAAAACTCTGAATATATAAGAATCTTGACGACATCCTTCATTCGCATTCAGGTTGAAATATTTTTTTATAGAGCCTTTGATGTCCTGTCATGGGAACTATAAAAACCGGAATCGCACAGGCGAGAGTCAGTAGAGTCAATACCTGGCAGTTGTATACAAATCGGAAGACGCGAGTCATAAAATATAATCACTTTTTGAAGTCCAGCGAGTTTTCTCTTAGCGCTTTTTGTTTTAAAAATTGTTTATTATCGATTGGCTACTTGTGTGTTTCTAATTACTGCAGTGCTGATTTATAAACATTTTATCTGTGTTTTGAATTTCGAGTTTTCGTGTAGCATAAAGCAACTTTATCAGATACTGAGTCGGTTGACTTTTTCACCATGCATCCACCGCACGGAATTAGAATCTCACGTAACAATACAGGGTGTTTATAAAGTCCCGGACCCATTTTGATGTTTAATAACTCGTAAAATAATAAAGATATAAACAAACTTATGGCATTTATTGATGGAATAACTCATATATTTTCCTTTTCAGGTTTGAATATTTTTACTTTTGTAAATATCGTCTGCACGTGTGGTTATTTTCAGATAATTTCATTTTCCAGTCTAAATATCTGTACTTTTCTAAATATTGTCTGCTTATTGATTGCATTTTTCTCTCTTTTGTTTTTGGCAACTATTGCAATGCTATGTTTACTTTTGATGTGTTTGTTCTATGTAGTACTTTTGTATGTGATGTTTTATTCGTGTGGATATTAAGGAGAATGAGTACACCACAAGAGAAAGCACAGATTTTATGGCGGTTCATAGAAATGAAATCGATAGTGCAAGCACAGAGAAATTTCAGAAGAATTTACCAAAAAGATCCTCCATCCAAAAACAGCATCTTGCGGTGGAAAAAGAATTTTCTAGAAATTGGAAGTATCGAAGATAAGAAACGTTCCAGAACTCCTTGCACAAGTGATTTTGATGTTGAGCGTGTCAGAGAGACATTTTTACACAATCCTAGAATATCTGTGAGATCAGCGGCAACAGAATTGGATATGCCAATTTCGACGGTGTACAAGGTTATTAAGAAAAAATTAAGACTGCATGCATACAAAGTTCAAATTGTTCAAGTTTTGGAACCGAACGATAGGCCTAGGAGGATGGCCTTTGCAACAGATATGCTAAGGAGGATAGAAGATGCTGCTGATTTTCTGAAGAGCATAATGTTCTCCGATGAAGCATCCTTTCATGTTTCTGGCATTGTTAATGGCTCTGTGGATGCCGACATGCTTGTCGCCACCTGGCGTGAAATTGACTATCGACTTGATATTCTCCTTGCGACGAAGGGGGCACACGTGGAAGTTCATTGACAAGGGTCATGAAACTTTTTGAGTCTATTTAACCATTTATGTTATTAATTTTAATCTATCTTTATTATTTTATGAGTTATTAAACATCAAAATGGGTCCGGGACTTTATAAACACCCTGTATATTTAAATAAACTTCAATTGTAATTGTGATTATTTTTCATTTTTTGTCAATTTCCATTCATACCTGTTATTTTTGAATTTATGCATACGGGATGAAGAGCTGTATTTTGAGAAGAAATGTTTATTGATTATGATTGTATATATATATCGGTATTTTAATAATCGTTTGTTTCAGGTAACCTTTTTGCTACTGAGAAAAAATAAAAAATTATCTTCAAGTGTTCAGCATTTGGCTTATTTATGCAAACTATTTTTAATTTTTGGAAATATTAGGGAGCTTCGCCCACCTGTCACTGTCGCTCCCCAACCCCAACGTGTAATTGGCATAAATAAAACACAATATGTTTCGTAAAAACAATGAAAAAAATACAAATTGTTAATTGATGATATGTAGCTTTGTTGATTACTAACGGTTTATAAAGAGTAATTTGATTGGTTAATTTTTTATTATAAATAAAGTGAATTATGCAAAAACAAATCTATGCATGTTAATATTTGATTTAACATTCTTCTGACGGTTGTCATTCAGAAGTTCAGTATAAAATTCTTCATACATTTCTTCTTGAATCAATTTTATTTTTGAACTTTTATGTATTGCTTACCAAAAGACGAAAGGCCATAAATATTTCGCAAAGAAAATTTCTGGCAACTTAAAACAAAAAGAATTAAGTATTGAATATCCAATATTAATTTAATATTGGAATTTCTTATTGTCAGAGAAAAGCAATGCGGATATTTTGAATGTTATGAAGAAAAATATTTCGTTATGTTGCTCAATACAACTTTTCGCAATGGCAATGTATTTTTAACTTTCATATAACGCTTCTTTCCTTTTCTTCAAGAGAAGAACTTATTTTTTATAAATGTCAGCGATAAAAAAATGAAAAAAAAAGAAGACAGTTAGTGATCAATTTATTTTTAGTAGTGATCAATGGTATTGAAATTAAGGTGACCGTTGATATAATGGCACCCTTGCTGAGCTCAACTTAGAATGAAATAATCTTAATATATCTTTAAATTTTAGATAAAAAGAATTCAAATCAAACACAATTTTAGTTCTGAAGTCAGTTTATATCAGAATGTACACTCGTTAGTTTTTATCCCCTCATCCACCCCTTTAGCGAACCGAAACCTCATTGGTTTCTTATTGCACTCAGAAACGAGTCTTCGCTAAGGATGATGGGGAAGACTCGATAGATGTTTGTGAGGAAATTCAAAGCAGGCTAGAGTGACGGATCTGTGTCTTGGGTCTTTATGTTTGCAGTCGTGCGTTAATTGATTCTGTATTTATGTAATTATTCTGGCACAGTTTCTAGTGGTTTGTTTTTTATGTAGGATTATAATTATTATAAACTGTACGTTTCTGTTCATATTCTTGATTTACCTTCTAGTAATGATTTTTTTATGTGTTTGTCTTTCTAAATCTGCTTTGTATTTTTCAATTTGTATTTGGTTCATTCATCAATTTTTCAATTTATATAATGGGATCGATATATGATTTTAGGTATTGGTTCATTGTTTGATATTGTTATATATCTATGTCTACTATATTACTATATCTATTATGTCTTCCATCCTTTGGACATTGTGATATTTTTTATGCTTATGTGTGCAACTGCTTTCTATACGTACTTTTCACCTTAATCTCCTAAATACAGAATTGGATTCCAACTATTTAATTTAAATTTTTTATTTTTCATAGCAAATGAACTAAAATGTATACATTTATTTGCCTCCCATATTCTGGTGATGATTGTAAGCTTTTTAATAAATAAATAAGGGTTCTCACCCAAGCTACCTTTAAGGTCTTACCCCCTTTCGGGTAGCCGGGTCGTCGTGGGTTTATAGCAGATATTTCATAAAAAAGACTGGGTTTTCTCTTGTGTCCTTTCACATAAACTTTTAAATCAGCGGAAACACAGACCTCAATGCAAAAGGGAATGCGTCCAGTGGTGAAGGAAATTTTGACGGACAATTGATAACAATTAGGATTTCATACTCATGTCACGTTTATTTTGGGATTGCTGGATTTCATTCAGAAAAAATAAAAAACATTAGGTTTTTGCAGATGCTCTTTATTTTATGAGAACTATAATATTATCATCATGGAAATTGTATTCCGTCAGAAGAGAATACTGTCAAATGTCAAGAGTCGAGCATTCTTAGATGCAATTACATTTCCAAAAAATTTAATTGTTGCATATCTTTGAAAACTGATGGTGATTCGAGAAAAAAATGAAGAATGGATATTATAAAAGGGCCTACATATTCCTCAAAGTGCAAACGTTGACGTCTCCTTTATAATCAGTATAACTTGAAAAAAAAATTGTAAAACCATTTCGAGACCCAGCATGCTCAGAATATCGCTTATCCGAGAATTTTCCGCTTTTTCTTGCAACACCGACTTTTACACAGATAGAAGGAATAAATTCTTAGTTTAGATATTTTATTTTCCTTTTGTAACTATTGACTTTATGAACTATTGACCGTACCTTTTTATTTGAAGATCAAATAAATATGCTAAAAATATATTTTCTATGTAAGAAACAGAATGAATTCTTGTGTTTTATACAGACTTTATTCAAACAGCCACATTTCTTTTTCTTTTTTTTACCATTACATTTTTTGTAGGAACTTTCAAGGGAAAAAATATCTTAGCGATTTATTTCTTACGGAAGATTTTAGACTTCCCTTCTTTACAAAAGAATAAATGTTTTTTCTCCAACTAATGAGACCATGGTGTATCAGTAAAATATTGAATAAAGAAAACACATACTGTAGAGTAACCCTTCGCCGAAATCGGTAGTATTACAAACACGTATACAAGGAAAGCATGGATTTGAAACCTCATAAATCATTACATACGTACAATAAAAATAAATGTGCCGGTTTTTATAATTTTTTAAGGTAAATCCAAACTCAGAGATTTCATCTTTTCAGATACGGATTCAGATTTTAAATGCAGTTTTTATACATTGGGACGGCTTGGAGAATCTTAACTACATGCATGTTTGTTTTTATGGAACTATTTTTTCTGAATTCAAATATAATGTTAGTGAAGCTCGAAACTTAATATACCTTAATTGCATAAAATGTACTTCATAAAATGATTATCAAAACTATATTATAAAATTCTTTGATTAAAATATTTTATGCAGGTTTTGACATATAACTTTTGAATTGAAATAAGCGAGAATGACAACCTCAAGTGAATGAGTTTATCATATTTCAGATTAATTGTTAAAGTTATGAATATGGGAAATGTCTGAATTCATTCTGTTACGAATTGCCAGAATTATTATAAAATACTAGAATTTTATTATTTTCAATATAGTTACATTATTACAAAAAGAATAAACAACTTTTCTTTTGATTTACACGTACATTTATGGCGTTTTGCTATAAAAAAGATTCCAGTACTATACTGAAAAGATAATTTCTACTACTACCACTAATAATAAAAAAGATTATATATATCTCTCTTTCACTGTCTCTTTCGCTTTGTGTATGTGTATGTGTGTGCGCCAATCAATCTGTCGATGAAATGTAATATTTTTGTTCATGTTCCCAATATTACAGTACTACTAGAGTATAACTAGGGAAAATATAATTGCCTGTTGTATTAAATTGTATTTACACACACACACACACACACACACACACACACACACATGCATGAAGAAGACAATTTTAAAAATTTGTCTTCTAATTCAAGAATAGAACATTGTAAATAGTATCAATTAAATTATTTATATAATAAAAAAGTTAATTTATGATTGTCTGTTGCTAGAACATGATCAAAGTAACATTTTAAAATTTAGAGTACCTTCAAAGCAATATTTTAGAAGATTTATTTTCTGAGTAATGATTTAAACAACATATTTGTGATTTGTTATTGAATTCGCATTGTAATTTTATTTTGGTTATTCGATAAAATTACTTCATATTTTAATATTTTTTTCAATTACTTGCTCTTTCAATAATTAATTATTATATTAAAGCACATCTTCACGTATATAATGCATTAACACTTCTCTAGTGTTTATTTTATTGAGAAAAGCATCATTTATTAGAGCACCATTTCAACTTTAAATTTTCTCAAATGACTTTTTAAAAATAATCAATCGATAATTCGATGCGATATATTTTATGCTCTATGTTTTATTAATACTTTCGTAATTTTTCAAGTTCTTAAGAAACAACAGCTCTGACGATAGACTGTAAAACAACTTAGTTCGAACATTTAAAAAATTAAAAAATAATAATAATAAATGTTCATGTCAAGAGAGTAGTAGAACAGGTCACATAGGTCAGGCACCCCAGTCTCTATTTTGATGCTGGTATTGAATCTTTTGACCTTCGATACTTTATTGATGGTTGATTATAACTAATACTAAACGGATGCTTTTGCAGAAGCATTAAATCTGTGTAAAAATCTATATGATTTCTTAAAATAATTATACTTTGTACATGGCTATTTACACTTCGTCTATTTGCCCTTATACGAAATTAAAAGAACTAATACTATTGTATATATAAAACAAAGTCCTTCTGTAAAAATGAATAATATGAATATAATGAAATATTTATTTTCGTGTGTGATCCTTTATCCAAGCTATGTAAAGTTGTATCACTGACTCTCCTACCGGCCCGAAGGCACACGGATAATTAATACTGAATGACCAGACCGTCACAACAGCAACACTGACGGGAACTGTGGTTGAGTAATAAGGGCCATCACCGGCCACGCTACAACCCTTCCCTAAGGAAGACATCGATGAGAGGGGTCAGACCCCCACATTTTCGCGTACCCTCTAGGGTGGCGAGATCCAATCACCATGGCGGGAGCATCTCATCCTCATTTCGAGTTGCCCCTCCCCAGGGGGATTCAAGCTATGTAAAGCAAAGTTTTATTATTTTGATTTAAGCTGCATTTATCAATAATATAGTAACTGATCTGGTTTATTTTATCAACAAAAGCCATTTATCATTAGATTATTTACTTTTCCTTAGCAAAAGTAATATTTAATTAATTACTATTTTTATTATTAAAACCATATGGATTTGCCATGAGAATAATATTTACTATTTTGTCCATTTATACCGCATATTCCAATGAAAAAAAAAAAAAAGTGAAAGGCAAAGTGGGCATATAGGCTCCCACCGAGATAAGCAGCTCAAAGAAAAAAAATGATAAACCCTTTATTTCATTCTTAGAAGTCCAATATTAAAACAGAGACAAAAGAAAATTCTATTAAGGTGCCGTAAAAGTTTCTGCTTGTGCAAACATGCAGACTTATCTATTAGCCGTCTATGTCATCGGTTTCAGTCGTACCAGAGCTCTTTTAGAACTTCAACTGTCGCAAAGCAGGAACCAACCCCCCCCCCCCTCCAATTTTTTTGTCCATTTGATGGGATTGGAAAGGCGTAATTTTCTACGAGCTCCTTCCTCAAGGCGAAACAATAAATTCTACGAAATACTGTCATCAACAGGATCAACTGAAAGCTACCTTAGCAATAAAACGGCCATAATTAATGAACCGATGAGACATTGTTTTTCATCATGATAATGCGAGACCACATATTGCATTAGTCGTATGAGAGAAGCTCTTACAGTTTGATTGGGATGTTTTACCGCATCCTTCATACCCTCCAGATCTCGCTCCATCTGATTATTAATTCTTGCTATCCCTAAAAATTCTCCCGATAAGAGCTTTAAATCCATCAGAGAAATAAAAGCGTACCTCGAGAATTACTTCTTGTTCAAAATACAACAATTTTGGAAAGAAGAGCTTCCTGAGAGATAGAAGAAGGTCATAGAGAACAAAAGTGTTCTTATATAACAAAATAAATAATATCTTAAATAGTAAATATTTTGTATTCATTTCATATTATAAATAGGAAAGAAATTTATGGGACACCCTAATAAATACACGTACTATTATCCTCCATAAGCTGCTGACTTTCAATTAGTTGAACAATCCACTGAATTCTGCTTGATAAAAATTCCTTTCTTATTTATCATTTTAGTTTGTAGATCATTGAGAAATCATACAAAAGACACACTTTTTCCAATTTCATTTTTTTTTTCCATTTCACTTTGTAAACATGCGCCTCTATCTTTTTTAGAGGTTTAATCCTTGAAAAGGCTTTAATTCTTAAAAGACATTAAGAAACTTACTAAAAAAATAAATCTTTCAATAAAACTTAATTGCAGCCTTTCATTCCATATTATTCATCACTGGATGCTTTTGAAATACCTCCAGGTTTCAGTTAACTTCAAAGCGATTTCTATCTTTAGAAACTTAAAATGTGGTGAAAGAGGTTCATTAGATGTTTTCAGGTTCAAATTCATTTCATAGACTACTTTACGACGTCAAAGCTTTTCGTTTACGTAGCTTGCAAAAATTAAATCCGTATTGAAAAGAAGATTGCGTAAGAAAACTGGCAGATCGAATTTTAAAAAAAATCTTTTCTTTAGATCTATTAATATTATGCTTTTAGGCTGATTATTTAAACTCCTTTTTCATTTCTAAATTCTAGGAGTCTTCTTGAGCTATCTACATTTAATTTCAATGTGATTTACCATAACTAATATTTTTTTCAAATAGAATATTTTCTTTCTCCGTTCCGAGCAAAGTTTTACAATTGGTCACTTGTAAAATATTGTTACAATTAATGGAACCTTTCTCCAAGAGTAATAATTACTTTCTCGTATATGAGTATACAAAAAAAAAAAAAAGAAAGCATTGTAATCGTTAAAAAATTCGAACCCCAGATTTTGACGTATCTCCATGATTCAGGAGATAAGTCAAAAGATACATGTGTACGCAAAATACATTTTCGTCTGCCCATTCGTTTGTCTGCGAATAAAATAACACAAATTACGTTTTGAGCAAGATGGATGAAATTTGGCATACGATCTTTACAAAATTTGTAGATTTCTATCAAATTTTGAAAGAAATAATTTCGGAGGAAGTATGTCTGTCTAGTCTATTTGTCTATTTGGAACCAAGTATATCAAGGGTTTCTATTTATCGATCTGTTCTTTTCTATGAGTACAAAAGCGAAAAGTCAAAAATGTAAAAACTTAGATAAATGAAATTTGGTTTAAAGTTTTAGCATCTACAACGTAGATTTGTTTTCGATTTTTGTATGATCAAGGGTTAGCAGTCAATTGGTTTGTATTTTCAGAGGCATTTAAGTACCATAACTCAAAAATGTAAAGATAATTTGGTATGAGATTTTGTGATTTTTAATTGTAGTTCTGTACTAAATTTTGGTTTCAATCTTTTCCAACAAAAAGCGTCAAAAATAACATTAGGTTTCCTGGTGCATGTACAGGGTGACCAAGAAATAACAGGAGGTGTTCGAGCCCTGTAGCGTGTTATGTACAATTTGACCACCATACACATTAAAGTATGTGGTTTCAATTTATCAAGAGAAAAAAAAATGAGTACCAAAAAAGGCTTACACGGGAAAGTTTGGCTCTGCGATCGATAACTTTATTATGCAATTTGCTTATACGGGTACTTTGTGACATGACATCGAAGATAAAAGGAAGGGTTGCGAGACATGCTGTCATTCTGCGTTGTCACTACGTGAAAGTGCCTTTTTAGTCATGCTGTTTTATCAGCGAGATGAAAATGCCAGTGCTGCTCTCAGTGAATATCGATGGTTTAAACAGTTACGTAGAAAACCGTTGACCATAACTAACTTAAGAAGAATTTTTGAAAGATTTGAAACAACATGAATTCTTGGTGTGCGAGAATTCAAAGTCGAGGACATAAAGGTATCAAGCAGGGAGAAGTTGAAGAAGGTGCAACCGCCGTTATGGATCAGGCAATAGCTAATAAGCAGGGTACCAGCACTGCACGTTCAGTATCACGACAAACAGATATCCCTTTCTCGATGATGCAGAAGGTATTATGTAAGATCTTGAAATTTTAGTATAAGATAACACTCATTAACTGATGACACTGATCTGAATCTTGGCAATTTGTGGTTGTGAGGCGGTTCTGGTTCACTTGAAAGGCGTTGAGTATCAAGGACAAGTTCCTGACATTCCTACTTTAAAAGATCAAATAACGTTAAATGTGAGACGAATAAATGCCTATATGTTTTGAGCCACCGCCGAAAGCTTCATGTACCGCATACAATTATTGGAACATCAAGTTGGTAGTCACTTAGAGCCAAATTTGTAAGTTGCTATAATAAACGTTTTTTATTGTTATTTGGTGAGTTACTATTTATTGTTTCCATTGGCAGTTATGTATTCTTTTCCCACACATTATTCACTTGTAGCGCCAAGATTTCCCATATCGACATTTTTGGTACTAATTTTTTTTCTTGATAAATCAAAACCGCATACTCTAATGTGTATATTGCGGCCAAAATTTTGTTATATTTCGTCCAGTACATAACACGCTACAGGGTTCTGAACACCTGCTGTTATTTCTTGATCACTCTGTGTATTTACCCTTTTCAGGCGATTAATCGTCAAAGAACGCATTCTATTAAGTTCTTTAGTAACTAATGTTTGCCAATAGCAAGTGATTAATGATACACAAAGACATTTTTTTAGCTCAGAAGCACATTTTTCTAATCCGAGATGTTTGCATACTGCAATAAACTATTTTTAAATAATCGTTTGACATTTGTACGCAGTTTTTTTAGGATAGCAATATTTTTATTTTACAAGCAAAAGTAGATGATGTGATTTATTGACAATATTTTAAAGTATCTAGATAAGATCATTAAAAATGATTTGAGAGAAGATATGAATACTAACATTATATTTTGTACTTTAAACGGGAAATCTTTCTTTTAACCTTATATATTGATACGTATTGCAGAGTTAAGTGATAAAAATATGCTAAAAATAAATTTTTGTGAACTTTGAATTTTTGGACAAATAAATAAAATACAAATATTTGAAAGTTACAGCATTAAATCTGATATTTATTTTAGTCTGATATTTATTTTAAATCTGATATTTATTTTAAACACTAAAGTTTGCTAAAAGAAAATAATTTTTTTAACATTTCAAAATACAATTAAATTTAACCGACTTTCCAAATTACAATAAGTTAATTGAAAAAATGTGTAGTTTGCGTATAAAATTTAGAAAAATATTTATTTTACGTATTGACGAATCACTATACTCTTGAAAATTAAAAACTGTGAGTAATATACGTTAATTTGAGCCAATTAAATTTGCAATTTGCTGCTTGTATGTTTATCGGAGAAGATTCGGATTTAAGGAAAACATTTTCGTCGATTCAACCCATGTACCCTGTTCAGATAAAATACCCAAGTAGCTAAGTGGTTTTCGATGTTATCTTAATTGTACCCTTTGACGTAAGTACACGAATTTCTATTTCTGTCTAGGAAATATTCATCCAAAATGAACTTCATTATCAAAGAGGATAAGAATTTAGTTCAAGACGTGAAATGTATTATTTTGGTAAATACATATCTGCATATGAAATCATGCATATTAATTATTCAGGCTTATAAAAATTCAGACAGTAAAAATTCTTGCATTTTTATCGACTAAAGAATCCGAAATATTCTCCAATTATTGAAAAATATTCATTGATATTTTAGAAATGAAAGGCAGGATTCTTTGATAAGAACATTTTGATTTAAATTACTTATGGTTTATTTACTTAGAAATATATTTTGCAGACATATCCAAAATATGTTATTTGTAGATTCTATTCTTTTTTAATTATTGTTTTATCTAGCCCTTTGAATAGCTATGATTTTATCATTTTCATATATGATGGTTAATTTGCTGTTTGATTTCTTATTGTACTGATTTTGTTGACTTTATTTTTACCAGCGGCATTATAAACTGATTTTTTTATATGTAGAAGTTTTAGATATATGCATCTAAAAACCAGTATATATTTTAATTTTATAAACTATATGTAACTATTTTATAAACTATGTAAATATAAATATTTGATTATCATAAATCCAGTATATATAAATAATTTTAAAAAATCAACCTACTCTTCTAAGAATATAGATAGTGACTCAAATTCAATTCAAGAGTAAGAAAGGAAATGAAATATATTAGTGATATATATAGCTATATAATAATTCTTGTATATTTATTGTTAAGTTTATAGGAGTAGTAAAGAACAATTGGTATAAATATAGGTAATTCAGATAATATTATATAGGTAATTCAGATAAGATTACTCTATTTTAAAGTGCTTGTTCTATTAGTAATAGAAAACTTTCAACATAAACCAAAATTAGTAATTTGCACTTCCATATATGCTTGCATTTCTCTAAAAACATTTTTCTAACTAACTCCACATCCAATAATTATTTTCCAAAACGAGTTTCAGTTTCCTTAGTACTGTTTTTCATGATTTTGGCTCATACAGCCATTTAATAATTTTTTTTATTCACTTGCAGAAGTCATATTTTCAGATTAAAAACAGCATCACATCTAAAAAAAATATGAATATTAATTTTATTTAAAAAGAAATATTTGATGGTTAGTTCAATTTATCTGTAAAGAAAATAAAAATATGATGAGCCTATAAAAAGTAAAGTCAATGGGAATTTCTGATTGTTACACTATGAGCCAGACTTAGAATTTGTCTTGAAATTCTTGAATTTTGCATTTTAATTTTTATTAAACATTTCATTTTTATTTAAATCCATGGCATCGTAATTATGTATTACTATTTATTACAAGAAAATTATGTGTTGTATTCGTATTTTATTTTATCTGTTGTATAGTATATTATCATTTATTATTACAAGAAGAAGGCAAATATAAGTTAGAGTAGACTCATTTGTAAATGCATTATTAAAAAATAAATAAAGTTTGAATTAAATATAATTTGTTAAATTAAAACGGAAACACTTCATAAAAAAGCATATGCATTATTTATTTTGAATAAAGAAAAGAAACTTTTAAATCATTTATTGTAAATGTTCTTAATATTACAAACCATGATATGAAAAAATAATAAAATATATATTTGATAACATTTAAATAATTTAGATATCCCTTTTCCAAGAAGTATTTAGGTTATTGATTGTGAAATTTAATACTAAGAAGTAAATTTGAAAGTACTTCGTTAGTAAATTCCATAAATATGAACAGAAATCTGAAATTCAATATTGAAATGGTGCAATTTTATTATTATCATTCTAAGATATTCATTTTATTCGATTTCCAATTTCTGATGAATTCATAGTAAACGCTTTTAGAATTCTATAACAATTCACGGAACTTTAAAAAAATTACATCTGAGTCTTTTGAAGGCAAATGATTAATAAAACTTTATAAAAAATATATGAGATAAACTCAGTTCAGTTTAAAAATGCCCTACATAAGACAGATAATCTCTCATTCGGTAACATAAAAAAACATGCATCACTTTAAAATATTTTCTGATTTGTTTTTAAATAATGCTAGTTAGAAGGAGACATTTCGATTTCTAAATCTTTATTTTCTTTATTATTTACTAGCCGCCTTTGGCGACCAGTCGGTTCGCCAATCTTAATGCTCATTAAAATTTTAATAATTAAATATTTTATGTAACTCCTATTTTAATAGCTTCTATACCAAATATTTTAAAGCTTCAAATTTTGTTAGTCATATAATTCACTCATAATATTATAAAGGCTTTCAGCCGTAACGTGATATGTATCTCTCTAATTTTCTGTTAGCTCCCGTAGAATTTATACTTTAAGTTAAAGTGGAAATGATTAAAGTTCAATTGATATAAGAACTTTTTTTTTACTGAAACGAAGCATTTTTTTTAAATATGAGTACTGAAAACAGAGTCGTTGAGCATTTAAATCTTATGGGCACTAAATAATATCTTTCATAATTTATATAATACCTCAAGAAGTTTTGAACAAAATTTTCTGAGATTCATCATGAACAGATAGATTAATTTACAATGTTTAGTTTTAAATGCATCAAACACTAAATAAAGAAGCAGAACCGTTTGAAATAATCTGTCGAAAACATGTTAAGCCTAAAAACCTGGTCCGTATTCGTTGAAATTAATTGTCAGCAATCAGAACACAATGCGCATGCGTGAATTTTCAACGCCAATTATGGTAACGCAAATGCGTTTCTACGCCATTTGCCATAATTAACAATGTTTAATTTTAAATGCATCAAACATTAAGAAAATAAACAGAATCAATTGAAATAATCGGCCGAAAATTTGTTAAGCCTAACCTCTTTAGAGTGAGACTAAAAAAAACTGAAGCCTTACTCATTTGGAGGTGGGGAAATGAAAAAAGTTTTTGGCGGAAAAGTTAGTTTTTAATTAATAATTAACATTCTAATTAAAAATTGAAAAAACGGACTCTAGGTGCACATTCCCGACCTCCAAGGTGTGCATGTGCCAAATTTGGTAGCTGTGGGTCGAACGGTCTGGCCTGTAGAACGCCAACACACACACATTGAGCTTTATTATAAGTATAGATAAAATGTTAGATACTAAAAATATTCGGAGGAATTTCACCTTTTCGCTTTTGCAACTTTTGCCACATATTACGTCATAGTAACAAGGAAAGAAAAAAAGAACTGCATTAATTATCAAGCTGATCTCAATAAAAATAAATTTTCTATGCTTAAATCTTCATAAATCATACAAATGCCTATTAGAGTTAGGTTTCGTTTACTGCATCTTAATATTATTTTGACGAAGGAATTATACAATTGACAATAAACTTTAAAATATATTGTATAATAATCTATAAATAGATGTATCCTCTCCTTTTATTTTTTTATAATGCAAATTCTAAATACCTAATAAGGCTAAATATTAAAATGTCCATAAATAAGAGTATCGTCAGTTTTCCGTTTATTTATAAGTTGAAATATATTCATTTTAAAGCTTTGAAAGAAAATTAAGAACCAAAAGGATTAGTAAAGATAAATCTTTGTAAAATGAGATGAAATTAGATCTTATATTTTATTAAAATATAAATTAAATATACTTATATTATTTTATACAATGAAATCGAATACATATGCAATTTTAATTTTTTATCATATTTTTTAATTAATTTCAACATTGGGTTTGACTGATTTTATCTATAATTTAAAAGTTTTTCATAACAATAATTTAAATATCATTAAATCTGCATATTTTGTTGTTTATGTGCAACACAAATTGGTACCATTAAACGAAAGGAATTATAAAAAATATCTGATATAAATTTAGCTTTAAAATAAATATAAGGATGAAAAGAAATTTTCCTTTTTAATTTAAATGAATTTGCTAATATTAGGATCAATCCACGCTCACGTGATGTTTACTAAAAACATGCTTGCGAGATTTCTGCGCTATCCCAATTACCTTTCCGCAATGACGAAAATTTAATTTTCTTCCGCAGTGAAAATCTTAAAAATATGGTTATTATGATAACATTGAACAATGTGATGAAAATTTTAATTTGAGTACTTTTTATTTTTTATTATTTTTGAACTTTAACTTAAGAAACATTGATTTCTACTTTATATTATATAATTTTCCAAATGCATTTAAGATCGCTTTCTTCGCAGAATGTTTTTGTTGATTTACATAATATTTACATTTTGTTAGTTTACATAAAATTGGAGCTAAACTAAACTGAATTATATTACGAAATTATGATATTTAAAATCGAAAAATGATATTTAAATTTATCATGAATATTTATTAAATTTATTATTAACATTTAACATTAACTTTTACTTTAAAAAAAAATAGTTTGTCTTCATTTATTAGTTCGTTATTTATAAATTTGTAGATCATAATTCTGAAAAAAATCTTTAATCAATGCCATCTGACAATTTCATAAAATCAAGTAAGAACAATGTTACGGTGAAAATAAATTCAATCCTTAATTCCACTCATATGATCCTTTATGAACTTTTAAGAACTTTATCACCACCAACAATAATTAAGATGATTATCAGATAATATAATTATCATCATATTATAATTTGGCTCATAATTATATTTCATTATAATTTTAGTTAATTTATTTATTTATACTGTTACTCTAATTTTAACCAGTTATAATTCAAATAAAAATTTATAATTTTTATTTATAATACTTTGAAGTGAAAAAATATTTTATATAAGTAATTCGAACTGTTACTTTAGTATATACAGCCAAATATGAACATTTCTGTACATTCTACTAGAAATAATATATATAAACTCCAAAAATAAGCTCATTAAGATTATTTTCCTAGGCACATGGATACGAAACTAACGAAACAGTCTCCAGGTATATTAAAACAAAAGGGTGCTATTTTAATGTGCAACCATTTGTTTATTTTTCAAACTAACATTTCATATAGTAATTTATTAAGATATCTGTAAAATATAAATTTTCTTTCTTTGGAATATGAATTTTTATTTCATTTTATTACCTATTATACTTTATTCAAATTATAAAATTTTCTATGACTGAGAAGATTGTTACAGGACTAATTTGAATTTCAAAATAAAACGCAAGAAATACTTTGACTGTTATAGATTTTAGAATATTTCTTTGTTTGATGGAAATTAAGTACACATATTATCTTGTTACCGTTACTTAGACTACCATCTATGTAATTATAACATATTTTAAACTTTGTGAATCAGTATTGGTAGTGCGAAATTTTTCAATTAAAATTTGTGATTTACACAAGAAATTTTGACATTGAGAAAGCTCCTGCAAATTATTAATAAATCACAATCAAAGTGCGTAAAAAAATAATATTTGGTATGAAAATAACACTTAAGTACTAAATTAAAAGTAAATCAAATTTGAGCTCAAAAATATTTGACCAGAGAACTTTTAAAATTCAAATTCTAGCCATCAAGTATAATGCCTTACCTGTTTAAATAAACAATACCTTGAAGTTAATACAATAATTTAGAATTTGGTGGCTTCTTTTTTTTTTTAAAAAAAAGGGCAGGTTGTAAATTTTAATTTTTAAGTGATCAAAAATTTAATGGGTTATGGTAATTTTTAATTCGTTAAAAATATAATAATTTATTTGAATTGAAAAAATTCCAAAATATTGCTTTTCTTGTCAAGATTTTTTTAAAAAGTATGTGAAATTGGAAGAAGATAGTACAGATAGATCTCTAGAAACTTGGAAATTAAAAAAAAAATTATCTCACCTCTACGGTATGTTTTTATTGAGATTATCTTTCGTTTTAAAGAAGTCTATGCATTAACTTTAAAAAAGTGTTTTGTGCATTGCGAAAATAAATAAATAAATAAATAAAATAGAAAAGTGCTTGTAACGTAATGGGGTTTCATCTCAATTTACTATTAAACATTATAATTATATATATGATGATAGTAAATTAAAAATGTTTTTCCAAAAATAAATACTTATTATTTTGAAGCTGAGAAGAAGATTCCAATATCATAATGAAGGATATGACTAAAAATGAGATTATTTATTCAGCCTAATTATTTGGTTAGTATTTCAATTGAACTGGTAATCCTAACCAAATAATTACGAATTAAATAAATAGTGATAGCACCAGAACATCAAATTTAATTATTTCAAAGTATTCTCAACTCTAATAAAATACTTGAAATTATTTTTAATACCTTCAAACAGAGATGGATTTTAGAACGTTCACATTGGCGTTATAACTTAAATAAATCGAAGAAGTACTATATTATTCCAAATAAAATTCATTCATTCTAAGAAAGGTATTTTATTTGATATTGATCTAAAGTGAAATTCTAGTTTATGCTACATAATGACCCCCCGGGGGGACACCTCGAAAAGGGGATGAGATGCTTCCGGTATGGTGGTTTGATATCGACACCCTAGAGGGTACATAAATAGGTGGTGGATCTGACTCCTCCCATCGATTACGGGACTCACTTCCCTCGGGAAGGGTTGTACCTTGGCTGGTGATGGCCCTTGGGACTCGACAACAGTTCCCGTCAATATTGCTGTTGCGGCGAGCTGGTTATTCAGCTTTTTTTTTTATCCGGGTGCTTCGATCCGGACGGAGAGTTACTGGTATGACTTATATTACATTATGCATAAGTCTGTTCAAGAATAAGTTAAAAGTTTATAAGCGAAAATAATTTTCTTAGATAAAGAAAGAGATTTTCATGAAGTAATCGTGAATGAGAATTAAAATCACAAGCATTTTAATTAAAAATAATATTGTTTGGTAGTGGACATTATTTTTACTTTAGAAAGAATAAATACACAAGTTCAGAAGGCATGGAAGTAGTTAATGTCATTCGACTTTTATGTCAGGTGAATTGATCCAATTTAATAAATATTTATGAATGAAAATGACTGCATGACATTCTGTTTAAAAATAATAAGAATAGAAAACTCATTGTATTTGTGTTGCCTACTTTTTTTATGATTGCATACGTAATTTCTCATTTTTATCAAAGAATAATTTCTCATTTCTATTAGTATTTTACAAATAATTATTGCTAAGTTTCACATTAAACTCGGATTTTTTTTGAAATAAAACATTTTTTCCGAGTCCTCAATTTTTATGAACCCAACAAATATTTTATATATATATAATTCTATTTGCAGCACTTTTAAAATAAATAATCATTCTCTGAAATTGAAAAAAACAGCAACATTATTTAAGGTTTTTCTTCAATTAAATATTTCATTCACGATGAAACACAAACATAAATAATGCTGCTGGTTTTATTGATTTCTATATAATATGATGAGAAAATTAATAAGAGATTCATTTGTAAAATAAGATTAGCTAGGGAAAAAGCAAAATGCAAACTAAAAACTCAAACTTGTCAACTCCTAACTAACGGGCAGTATGTTCATCGGCAAACAGTAATATCTAACAAGGCAGACCTCTGGAGTCGAGGTTATGAAGGAACGGTCACATGACCTCACGTTTCTCCAGAGATGTATTTGGTTTCTTTCTCCTTGTTTTGCTTGCACAGACACAAAAAGCAAAATTCCGCCTGTCTAATTCCACGTTAACTGAGACGAAATTTCATGTTCTAGTAGCTGAAGTTTTCCAATTTATTCGAAATTCTCACGAGATTATATTTTGTTTGTGTTATTAAAACAATATAAATGTGTCTGGCTCTTGGCTGTTTTTATTTCCTCGCTTTCGAATGGGTTAATTATTAAGATGCGTTTTGGGGGGAAAAATAAAGAAGATTTTAGTTGCGCAGAGCGTACTAAATTTCTGTTAAAATGTAATATTTTTTAAAGTGAAATGCTTGGGCCATATAATTAAAAATATTTAATATTATATTTATTATTTTAAAAATTTATTATTAATAATAAATTATTAATAAATATATCAAATTTATAAATAATAATTGCATAAATATTCATTTCAATTTTAATTACATGGCAAGCTTAATATTGAGTAATAATCTATAATCTAATATAAAATTTTATAGATATTTAGATTTTTTTACTCGTTTTTCAAACATAATAATTTTTTTATTATTAATTAGAATGAAGTTTAATTAGAATGAATTTTATCAAAAAGTCATTAAAAACTGTACTTTTATTATTTTGTATATACCCAGCCAGCTCTAAATTTAAGATAGAAACTTTTAAATCGTTTGGAATAGAAAACAACTTTTTAAGCTACTTAATAAATTAAAAATAATTTTTAAATATCTTTTTCAAAAGATGAAGGAACTTGTTTAATGCATTTGCAATAGATGAAAGTTGAAAATAAGCGGTAGCAATTAAAATTATAAATAGCCAACTAATTTTTTATCCTTTTTCTTCATGAAAATTTATTTAATCACAAATAAAATTTTTGAATGAAAAAAAAAAAACCTTTCTTTATATAATTTTTTATTTCATTAAATTTATATAAAAGATAATATCTTTAGAATTAGACACGTTTATTCATATTTGCCTTTATTAAATCATATTTATAGTTTTATTAATGATTTATGTGTTATTAATGATTTTTGTGTTTAATGCGAAATAATAACTTAATGTAAAAAAGATGAAATTATATGTGAAAAAAATATTTAAATTCTTTTCGCTGATTTAAGAAAAAGAAAATTTTGAATTTCTTTTGAACTCCATAATTTAAATTTCATTTTAGAATTAATTTTGCAATCAATTTCAGAATCTCTGTTCTCATCAATCTTATTGAAATAAACTATCCCAAATCGAATTATTTTTAAACTTTCTAACTTTTCATGAAAATAAAGTATACTTTTTTGGGTTTAGATATCTAGTTATAATAAGAGCATGGATATACATATAGAATTGAGTATGTGCATAAGTTTGATCCAGAGAAAGCTAATTAAAGCATAATTATAATAATTGAAAACAAATAAAAATGCATCTAAAAGTGACATATTCATGAATTTTTCTAAGATGCCTAAAAATTAGTTTTTTCCAAAGGAGAATTCATATAGCAATATCATTGCAAATATATATATATATATATATATATATATATATATACAAAAGTATTAGAATCAAGTTAATAGGAAAAAAAAAAAAAACCAAATAAAAATTAAACCAAAAAAATTATTAAAAAATATTAAAAAAGAATCCGGCCTGAAGACTTTTTCAAGGGTCACCCTCAGGCAGGGATTCAAATAAAGGGATTTTTTCTGTGAGGACATACAGACATTAAGTCTAATAATGATTCCTCGTGACCCGAAAATCCCCCGAAATTATGCTCAAGAGATATACCATTTTAACAGAAAGGAAATACAAAATAACAAATTAGAAAAAAACCACAAAGTAAAAATACAATAAAAACAATAACAATAAAAACAAAAACAGCATTAAAATTAAAATTAAAATTAAAAACGAAAAGGCCAAGACATACCATCCAACAGTGAACGAAACTTTAAACAATCGATTGTGATTTCCTGTTTTTGAAAGTTAACGGTAAATTATGTAAACAGAGGTAGGCACCCAGCGCCATCTATTGAGTGATCCAATATGCAAGTAAATTTCTATTTTTATTTAAGCCAAAAGATTAATCCCAAACCATACCTTGTTTAATTAAAAAATTGACATTACAGTAATTTCTAGGAAAATCATTTTTAATTAAATTTTTAAGGAGGATATTTGATGCTTCAATATAAGAATTTTTATTATTGCAAACCCTTTTGATCCTGTTAACTTGTGAGAAAATAAGATTTATGAAAATTTTAGAGTTTAGATTGGAATGGTAGTTACATAGTTTTGTTATTTTAAAGTTGAAATCATCCCTTTTATCGTATATACCAACTATTGTTTTATCATTAGCAATTTCGATTTTTAAATCTAGAAAGGTAGCCTCAAGTTGATTTATATTTGTATCTTTTAGAATTAAATCTTTTGGATAGCAATTAGTAATAATATTAGTATTGTCGAAGTTAATCAAAAGTAGGTCATCAATATATCTCCACCCGTTTATTAAATTATATTTAATTATTTTTTTCTCATAGTAATGCAGGAAAATATTAGCTAAAGCATTTGAGAAAGCTGTCCCCATTGGAATGCCCTTGACTTGTTTATAAAAATTAATACCATTAAAAACGTAATTTTCAGTAATATTAAAATTACATAACTCAAGCCAGTTATTTTTAGGAATGATATTTTCATTTAAATATTCGTCATATATAAAAGTGCAGACCTTTATTAATTTTTCATGAGGTAGATTAGTGTATAAATTTTCGAAATCAAAAGTATTAAGTTTATTAATGTTGTTATCTTTAAGAAAATCCAATACTTCTTTGTTACTAGAAATAATAAAGTTGTCTTCATTCTTTATTTTGTCCAGGATAATTTTTAAGTATTTAAAGAAATGTTTACCCGTATAGTAATTATAACTACCAGTGCTACAGGTTACGAATCTGAATTTTAATGGATTTTTATGAAATTTAACTGTTGGGAATAAATAAGGATAGTTAAGAGAGCAAGTCTTAGTTTTGGTTTTTTTTGCGAAAGCTAGCATTCTTTTATCTAATTCCTTTTTCCCGGTGTTCTTTAACATATAAGTTGCATTAGAGTTATATTCATTAATTAAAAGTTCTTTATAATAATATTTACAAATTAAACAGAAATTATTTGCTGATTTATCTATTACTGTAATAACAAATTTTTCTTTTAAATTTTTTATTTCATTTTTTAATGTTTTATTAAAATAAATCCCACGTTCTTTAGATCTGTCAAAATCAGTATTCAATTTTATTTTAATTTCCTTTAAAATTCTCACTTTCCATTCCCCGAAACCTTCCGCAGGCCAGAAAAGAAAAAAATAATTAAATATAATTTAATAAACGGGTGGAGATATATTGATGACCTACTTTTGATTAACTTCGACAATACTAATATTATTACTAATTGCTATCCAAAAGATTTAATTCTAAAAGATACAAATATAAATCAACTTGAGGCTACCTTTCTAGATTTAAAAATCGAAATTGCTAATGATAAAACAATAGTTGGTATATACGATAAAAGGGATGATTTCAACTTTAAAATAACAAAACTATGTAACTACCATTCCAATCTAAACTCTAAAATTTTCAAAAATCTTATTTTCTCACAAGTTAACAGGATCAAAAGGGTTTGCAATAATAAAAATTCTTATATTGAAGCATCAAATATCCTCCTTAAAAATTTAATTAAAAATGATTTTCCTAGAAATTACTGTAATGTCAATTTTTTAATTAAACAAGGTATGGTTTGGGATTAATCTTTTGGCTTAAATAAAAATAGAAATTTACTTGCATATTGGATCACTCAATAGATGGCGCTGGGTGCCTACCTCTGTTTACATAATTTACCGTTAACTTTCAAAAACAGGAAATCACAATCGATTGTTTAAAGTTTCGTTCACTGTTGGATGGTATGTCTTGGCCTTTTCGTTTTTAATTTTAATTTTAATTTTAATGCTGTTTTTGTTTTTATTGTTATTGTTTTTATTGTATTTTTACTTTGTGGTTTTTTTCTAATTTGTTATTTTGTATTTCCTTTCTGTTAAAATGGTATATCTCTTGAGCATAATTTCGGGGGATTTTCGGGTCACGAGGAATCATTATTAGACTTAATGTCTGTATGTCCTCACAGAAAAAATCCCTTTATTTGAATCCCTGCCTGAGGGTGACCCTTGAAAAAGTCTTCAGGCCGGATTCTTTTTTAATATTTTTTAATAATTTTTTTGGTTTAATTTTTATTTGGTTT
Source organism: Argiope bruennichi (assembly GCF_947563725.1). Classification (NCBI taxonomy): domain Eukaryota; kingdom Metazoa; phylum Arthropoda; class Arachnida; order Araneae; family Araneidae; genus Argiope; species Argiope bruennichi. Next base: position 96,329,544 of record NC_079156.1, on the reverse strand, counting down.
TTTTTTTCCTATTAACTTGATTCTAATACTTTTGTATCAATTCATCTGTGTTTTAGAAGTAGCTGCAATTGCGCTCTCTAAATACTATGAAGTTCCGTTTTGGTTTTAGTTTAAATAGGTAATAAATTTTAGTTGCGATTTCGAAACTGTTTTGTTTCGTTTTCATTTTAGTTTCGTTTTCAAACTTTTTCTTACTTTAGATTGGTTATATATATATATATATATATATATATATATATATATATATATATATACATTCCCTACATAAGATATAGACATAATTTATAATATAAATACAAAATTTTTATTTTACTCTTCATTAAATTTGAATATATTTATATAAAATAAATTGTCCCAGACGTTTCGAATTGAGATAAAAAAATTCCATATTTCAATATTAAAAACATAAAAATAATTCCAAACAATACATTTCCGTTTACTTTCCATATAATAAAATTAAATACAATAACGAAAAAAACTATTTTTTCCCAAGAATCTGTTGGAAGCAAAAAATGCACGAAAGAAGTGAAAATTTCATCCACTATTAGAAGAATAACAGGTTTATTCTAAGACGCGATATAAAATAAAAGACTTCGCTTTAAACCAATTACTTCAATCACATATTAAGAGAATAATATAAAGATTATTATAACAAAATCTTAATTAGAATTTGGAGGGTCAGGTAACTTCAATTTCTAAAGATTCAGTGAGGATATGGGCTGAATACAATTTATTATTAACTCATTCATCTTTTTATTCTTTCAAAGATCTAATTAATCATTATTTAGCTGTGGAGCTTAACTTTTTTTAATATATAGGGTTTATGTATATAATTAAAGTTTCACTTTGAAATGGCCATAAAAGAAAAATTAGTGAACCAAATTGTTTAAAGAAGGTAACGGAAATTTCTTTTCCGTCAAAAAAAAAAAAAAAAAAACGTTCACAAACTCACCAAATTAGGGGAATGTCGCTGTATGCAATATTATTAAGCGGAATAGGACAAAATGTGTTTAATAGTTTCTGAAACGTGTTACAAAGCATGTTCAATGTGGCGTACACCATTTTTTGAATGCAAGCTAAATGGCATTACTGCATTCTCATCTGTAGCTCTAAGTATAACAGGAGGAATGTTTACCACATGTCGGTCACCGTATCTTTCAGTTCCGCCAGATTGTTTAGATTTTCGCCATAAACAGTACTTTTGAGATAACACACACTGAACATGCTTTGTAACACGTTTCAGAAACGATTAAACACATTTGAAACCGGTGTCTTCATATCGAATTTTGCTTAATAATATTGCATACAGCGCCATTTTCCCATAGTGGTGAGTTTTTGAGCTTATTTTGGCAGAAAAGAAATTCCCATGATCTTCTTTAAACTATTACCATATTTAATAACATTTAGTCCTGTAGTTGTAGTTTTCCTTTTATGACCATTTCAAAGTGAAACTTTAATTATAACAACCCTGTATATTTTGGATTTTATTTTATTGTCTATGCAACAAAAGAGAAACTGACAGATCTCGTGCCACCTGTTATGGATTTTATTATATATACTCATATATTAAGAACGTTTTCCCTTGAATAAATTTATGCCTCTGAGAAGATATTAAATGCTAGAATCATTAGATTTGGACGTGTGTGTTTTCTAAGATTCTATATAAAGACTTTTAGATTGTTATTTTTTTAGAGCTAAATGTCTGTATCATAATGCCATAATGTTAGAGTTTCGTACTCTCTCTCTGTTTCTCTTACATAAATATATATACAGAATATTTCTTAAAAGCGGAACAAACATGTATTTCTAGAATTATTGAAATTAGGGATATGCTTCCAATAGCAATGTTTCATTAAATAAGTCGCTAAAATATATGAAAATATATTGACTTGTTGACTCATAATAAGAGAAAACAAAAAGTGAAAAAAATTAAATTTTTATACTGCCCCCATAGTTAAAAATGTGTCAGGTAGTAAAATATTATCTTATATCTATCTATGCATATACAAAGTCTCATGCTAATATCTGTAAAATTTATTGAGATATTAAAAGGCAAATTTATTGACTTAAACCATTTTCCATATCTCTGAATGGTGTTTAAGCGAGCTGTCGTTGTAAGTTTCAGCGATAATGTAGATTCACCTATAATGTAGACGTCATCAAAGATTATTAAAAGGAAAAAAATCAGAAAATAATAATGACATTTTGCTTTATTTTTCATATTAACTCTCTCTAGTGTACAAAACATTTAGTCCCGAACTCAACATAACAAATGCAATAATCCAGAAAATATTTCAACGTATTAACTGACATCCATACAATAAAATGATAGTGACATTTTCCAATAATAACGACATTCATTTGATTAAATTTAAAAAAATGCCAGATAAAGCATTATTTTAACATCTTCTATACTTATATAAAGTAGCTTTAAGAATACCTATCGATATGCGATCGAGTTCTTAAATTGTGACTTGAAGATAAGTTTGTTGATTTCGTCGACAAAGATTTACAAAGAAATCCGAGCCATCCCTTAGTTCATACATAAAGTGAATAAAAAACCATTAAGCAAACTAGTGTATAAAATAGAATCAACCAAGGAATTTTTAAAAATATAAATACATAATATATTTATTCAAAATTCTCAATCATCATGAATTACTTGTAAGAAGAATGGATTTTTAGTGCGCCAAAGTAATAGATTTGAAGATTAGTGTTTTTATTATTAAAGCAATATTCATCTGTCAAAATTGGATTTTTCAGAAAAGGAGGATTTGAATTTACCTAAGATAGGAAACACAGGTAAAATTCTACATATCGATCATGTAGTTATTACTGCATGGATGTCAGTTAATACGTTGAAATATTTTCTGGATTATTGCATTTGTTGTGTTGAGTTCGAGAGTTAATATGAAAAAATAAAGGAAAATGTCATTTTCTGCATCATATCAATAATATCTCATTCTTTCTGTTCCTCTCCTGGAAAGTATGGATTGTATAATCTGGAGTCGCTATTTGATTATATTAAGCACTTCATAGAAGAAATCCGAAAATTTGGAAAACGACATTTGTAGTCTTCTTCAGCTAGGACGATTTCATACAGCATAAATCATCAACCTACCCAAACGTTCCTTCTTACTAAAATATTTTATTCTTTTACGGAGAACACAGATGCGAGTTCAGAATTTTATTTTCTTTTTCTGCATTTCAATACTTCAATGAAATATATTAAATGTTAACTGTTTCAAGTTGATCTTCCCTGCTTTATTAAATTGGTGCTGAAATGTTTGACTAATAAAAGTGAATAATATTATTCGTGAAATGCAATATTATTGCTATTATGAAATTTCTTTGAATTTTCAATGTTTGGATGATGCATTACTGGAAAAACAGTTAAATATGACAGTTTTTCAGTATTGATTAAATTTTTTCATTAAATCCTCTAAATTTAAAAACTAGCATATTGTTACGAATCCTTGATGCGGCTTCCCAGCATAGTGGGTTCCATAGGAGATCCCAGAGCTTGGCGACAAACTTGGCAATCATTTGGCGACTTGGCGACGAATTTGGTGACCTTCGCGCTAAAATAGATTATACCCGAAACATCGAGAATTTTCCCGACGTCCAGTAGGAACCGAGTTACGCCTTGAACGTTCCTGATTGGTTGAGAGGCTTCTAACCCCGCCTCCTGATGCTTATAAAAGGAAGCAGTCCTGCCGAGTTGTTGTGAACCAGTCGTGAATTGAGTAGTAGTCGAGAGTCGTCGGGTTCGACGGGGAAGAACGAGTCTTCCAGAGAGAGTAGTTGTGAACCAGTTGTGAATTGAGAGGTCGTAGTCGGAACCGACGGTAAAGAACTGGTCTTCCAGAGATAAGCGGAGCAGCGACGGAGTGAAGCTAGTGCTGAACTAAGCTGTGCGCTACTGTCTGCAGTAGAGACTGTTGTATGCTGCTGTTTTGTATGCTGTTGTATGCTGCACGTCTCGGCTGAAGATAATCGTCTTTTGTGCTGTATATAGTTGTCGTCTTTGTGCTTTATATAGTTGTCGTCTTTGTGCTGTATATAGTTGTCGTCTTTGTGCAGTCCTGTGTGTCTTCGTGTAAATAAACGTCGTTGTTTTATTTTCTACTGCCACCTGCTGATTGAGCGTTCTCCACACCATATAACTCCCACTATCCAAACGAACCCGGAAATTTCGTAACAATATGTTTGCACATTTTGATGATAAATAGTAAAATTTTGTCTGTGTATAAAAGTTTGGAAGATAAAGATTATACTAACTGTTTCTTCAATACTACGAGGGAGGTATAAAACTTTATTTAAAACTCCATACGAGCCAAACTTAAATATATATACTTCAAACAATTTAAGTCCTCTCTGAGGTACGGGACTATTAATTAAAACTAGTTAATATGTATTATAATAAGGGGACTTTTGATATTTTTCAGAAATTCGAATGTTACAAAGTATTTCTTCAATATTTTACGTGGCAATCTCATATATCTAAGCTACACTGATAAGTCCGGGAACACTGCTGCGATTTAATCTATTCACAAATTATTATTAAGCATATTCCAAAAAAAAAAAAAAAAAAAAAAATTGAAAATTACCTTTATCCAACTAGTTTATCTAAATTCTATGTAAAGGGAATCATTTAGAAACAATCTCCACTTTTATACAGACAAATGACAACTCAAAATTCTAATAAGTTCATTAAAATTCAAATATCTTGAGCTAGACAGAACTCGTGCATAGTTCTCTACGTTCTAATTATCTTAGGAAAGACAGTGTAACTTGAAAGATCTTCAAATGAGATACTGCAATAAAACTGTCGGGAACTCTTTAAAACAAACTAAACCTTGAGATTAAAGGATTTTAACAAGTGATTTGATAAAGTTTTAAAGCCACTTTGATTAAAGTGAATTGGCAATTACTGGCGAAAATTTTTCTGTCAAACTTAAATGTCATTTTTATTCTTTTATTTAATTTTTCTAATGTTTGTAGATATGAATTTTAATAATCTATATTTTGTTAAATTCCGGAAAACTGAAGTTCCGAGATTTTGTACAATTTTAGCTCTAAATAATAATGCTGTTAAGAATTTGTTATGCCGATTCCCTGAGCAGTAAATTTCTTGGTAAATGTCAAATCAATGATCCCTAATCTTGGCCCTCATTTGAATATCTAGCAAAAAATTTGGCGATTTTGGCGACAAAAATAAAGGTCCCTGAATAATAGTGAAATTTGGCGATTTCTCCATTAGGACTTGAGTTTTAGCGTTTGTTTGAAAAGAATTTTTTTTTGTTCTGTCACGAAAACTGCAAAAAGGTGAAAAACAGAGCTAAAGAGTCAGTAAAACAGTTGTAAAAATACAATTGTTTGAGCTAAGTTTCTCTTTGGCGAACTTTTGAGTGCTTTGTAGTTGTTGAATAGAGATTTTCTGCTTGTGAATTGTTCTTATATACACTTCGGCTGTGTTTTGTCACTGGTATTCATGTTTTTATGTAGAATAAAGCCTCGCTATTCCTTTTTTGAGTGTGAAAGAATTTTCACCGCCACCCATGAACGGTTTTTGAGTCTTTTCCAGAATGATATAGTTTTGTTGGCCCTGGACTTGCTATTCACCAAGAAACAGTGATGATAATGATAAGAAATAAATCATGTGGAGATAAATATGGATTACATAACGCATCTAAAATATTCTAAATAAAAATAATAATGAACAAATGTAAACAATCAAATATCTTTTTTGAGTAAATAAAAAGTTGAAGATATTTTTTTATGCAGAAATATTTTCTTGAATGATGTTCCGACCTGTCACTTGTGCTGCCCTCTTGCGGCAAATTGAAAAACACTTCAGTGTATCGTGAGTGAGTGTGTGTGCGGTAGCAAGGCAACGTGCTACTAAGCAATGATGGCCAGAATAAAAGGAAAAAAAGAGTCCAAAATTATTCTTGTGTGGTGACTTTTTAATAATGTGATAGCAATCGACAAAAATTTAGTGCGTGTGTGTTCACAAACGATGTCTAATTGTTGATTTTGTAATTTTCGTTTTTTTTTCCTTCTTATTAAATGGTGGAAGTTTCACCTATTTAAAACTGTAACATAATCGCAGCATATATATACATTGAACTGTATACAATCAAAATTTTCAAGACTGAACATTTATGAACCCCATAACAAATTTATAATAAAAGGAAAATTTTATCAAAATTGAAATCTGTTTTATCATCCAGAACTATCCATGGCTTTGAAGTTTAAAAAAAAATTAAAGGAGATTCATGCCTTTTCTCCGAAATATCATTTCATATAATCTTTCAGGATTGATTTGTTTATCATTACATTTTTTTCAAATTTATCTTCAATTATATAACAGCAATAATTAATTATATAAAGAGCAGAAAAAAAAATGAATTTAATATCGACACCACGTGCTTAAATATAATTCCAGTTAAAAAAGCGATAAAAAGAATTGTTCAAAATGTATTTAAAAGTAATTTTCAAAAATTTTTTTAAGCTTGTAAACAGAATAATGAACAAAAAATTGTATTTTCTGAAGTTTTAAATAACTTGATAGAAGCAAAATTTGCTTTCTTACTCCTAAGTTATTGAAAAAAAAAGAATAATATTTATGTATTGTTAAAATTAAAACCTAATTAAAAGTTTGAAGAATCGTTTCTTCATGAAAGCCTATAAAACAAATAACTTCTATCCAAACGGAAAACGACGATCTATTGTGTGATGCGTTTTGAGATTCTTTGTATATTGAACTATTTTTCCATCATGCCTATCGCTTGGCGTAAATTACTAATATTATACTATTCCCATTGTCATGTTAAAAATATTTGATACTAGCTTAATCGTCAATATAATATTTTAAATGCTTATTTTAATTCATTCCGAGTAAAATCTTTTTCATAATTTCATAGATGATTCTGAACAACTGAACCTCTATTAATGTTTGTATATCCAATGCTTAAATTAATTTCATTACGCTTTTATTAAATAAAACAGGTATCACACCATTGCCTTTCAATTTTTTTTTTATTATCAGAAGATTTATATTCATAGGATGATCATAGAAACTTCCAGTATTTGATGGCGATTTATCTTTTGGTCCTTAATCTTTACATAATGGAAACATATTTACAGTAATGGAATAATAATGGAATTTACATAATGGAAACATATTTACAGTAATGGAATAATAATGGAATTTACATAATGGAAACATATTTACAGTAATGGAATAATAATGGAATTTACATAATGGAAACATATTACATTAATCTTTACATAAAGGAAACATATTTACAGTTTCGAATGCAAGATTATATATATATATATTGAGTTCAAACATTACTTTACACTTTTGTTTACCCCTGGGGGGCACCTCGTAATGAGGATGAAATGCTTCCGGTATGATGGTCGGATCTCGCCACCCTGGAGAGTACACAAATAGGTGGGGGATCTGACTCCTCCCATCGATGACGGAACGTATTTCCTTCGGGGAGGGTTGTACCATGACCGGTGATGGCACACAGTTCCAGCTAGCATTGCTGTTGCGGCGGACTGGTCATTCAGCCTTATGGTTTAAATCCGTGTGCCTTCTTGGTGGGTCGCAGAGTCACTTGGTTGACTTACCTTTTTTTTTTAAATTTTTATGCAAACATTTTTGAAAATGAAGTTTCAACCCTTTTTATTTTCGTATTCCTACAAAGATGTATAGACATGTATCGATAATAGATAGTCTCACTTTCAACTGCCATTTTTCTCATTAAAATGAAGTCGGAAAAACATTATCCAAATTTCAATAGATAAGATGAGCATACTTCTGAAATTTTGATATTCATATCAACTTCCAATATATTTCCGGACAGAAAAAGGCTTTTAAGATGTAAAGGAAAATACCATTCCCCATTTTCACTTCATTCATCTTAACATCACCGCTTTCCAAAAAAGTCATTTTTTTGGAATGTGAAATGAAAATAAATTTCCAAAATTGTCAGTAGAATTCCTTACTTTTCCCTCAAAAAATACTTCAGATGCATGAAGGTAGAATAGGAATAACATCAATGGAATTTTGTAGCTTTCAAAATATTGAAATATTTGATAAAAAATAAGGGAAATGTATTTTGGTTTTTTTTCTTGGGAAAAAATGCGTTGTATTGAAAAAGCGATTGATAGCACTTTTTATAAAGCAAGTGGTATTTATATAATATTCATACAAATTATAAGTTTATTGCAATTATAGGAAACTTGTTTTGATGCATTCAACAAATTATATATAAAATGAAATTAAAGATACATTAAAATTTTATTTAAAAAATTTGATAGTGAGTTATTATTCCTTGAAAATAATAATAATAAAAAAATACTTTGAGAACAAATTATTATTACTTGTTTCAGATATTTTTTAGATATTTTCTGTGACCAATTTTATAAAGTTTTTTAAAAAGAACATTTCAAGAGAAATAAAAATTTTTAAATACATAAATTCCCAGATTATGGCACTGGAATCATTTTTAATATTTGAAAGTATTTGTTTTCTGTACTTTATTACAGAAATAAAATAAAAAAATCAGCAATAGTTTGACACAAAACGGCACTTATAATCAGAAATATTCCGCACCAAATTTGATGCTTTTAAGTCATCGTGTATTTGAATTTTAGCATGTAATAGTCCCTGAAAGTGCAGACAAACAGACAGTCAACCCGTAGCTGGATTTGGTTCAAAATGGACAGATGTCTATATTATAGATGCACCGAAAATTTTGTACCGAATTTTATCTATCTTGCTTTCTTCGATTTAGTAATTATCGTGTTAACTTATATTTGAACAGCCAGACAGACGAACTGCCTCTAAACAGATTTTCCTCAAAATTTGATAGAAATCTGTCAAATGGCTGTAAAGAACATGTATCAAATTTCAAGCATTTAGCTCAAAGTGTTTTTGAGTTATCTTTGTCAGAGGAAGACGGATATTTTCCAAAAATGTTTTTTCAACTCAGAGAAGTCTAAAACGTGGAAATTCGTCAAATTTCGAATTTAATTTTTTTTGACGATTACTATACTTTTTCTATACTTTGGATACAGGAAAGTAATGAATAAAAATATAAGAAAGGATTGAAATCAAATTTGGTGATTGCTTTCATTGTGGAATATCCATTTGAAAATATAGACATTTTATAGTTTAAAATTTATAGAGAAAATTTTATGTGTATTTAAGTGTTGTTGTGGAAATTTTATAATATAAGTTAATTCTGTTTTTTTTCCTTTTCATTTTATGGTTGAGCAGTTCTTACGTCATAAAAGTAAGTAAAAAAAGTACGTAAAGTAAAAAAAAAAAAAATCCAGCCTAACTAGTTTTTTCTCATTTTTTTTTTAATGTTTATGACACAGAAAAATGTCTACTTAATTCTCTTAAAACAAAAAGACATGAAATAGTTAAAATTCCTGGTTAATTACAAAAACTAACGAAGCGTTTATTACTTTAATACTGTGACCTAAGTAACAAAGGAACAAAATATTAAAAAAATGATATGCAAGATATATTTTTCACATTAAGTAGTTCTAGGCTCAAAAAACAAATTAAGAAAAAGAGAACTTTTATTCTTACCCTTAAGCTCGTAAAACTTTCTTGAATAGATTTTTTTTCAACAGCGTTCATACGAAAATTGCATCAAGGCTGCAGGTAAAAACTACCAAATGTTAGTTCTCAGGTTATGACACCTAAATCCTTTTCAATATTGTCTCTTTTTTTGTAAAACTAGTAAACAAATGGGTAGGAAAACTTGAAAAAGAGAAATAAAATGGGCCATTGAATAAAATAGCAGGAGTAACAAAAAAAAAAAAAACAATCTGATAGCACATCGGTCTTTTTAAAAGTCTCTGATTGCATTTGCAATTCATTGTCCAGTTCATCACTTGTGGCCAATCTGTTTTTCCGGTGTAAGGAACCATGGTTATTGCATGTTCTCTACTGTTCTTAGCTGGTATGCGTTTATCACCTGAATTACACATTTAAAATGCTATAGAGAAAATAAATGATTTTATATTATTACATATAATATTTTTAAAAATGTAAAGTCTTTTCCTACTTTTGGGATTTCTAGGCCCCAAATTCAAATTTATCGAAATTTAAGAAAAAATTCACTCTTATCTTGTCATTTCGGGATCTTTTAAATGATATAGAATCGAGGTATTCCAAGGTGAATTAGATCACATAAACATCGAAATTATTAATCCAAGTATTCTCAGTTTTAGCATCACTTTTATTTGCAGGACGAGGACACAGGCACAGATAATTATATACAAATATTTACATATATTTCATTTTACGCGCACTTATTCTTTATAATACACACAACCATCTTTGGTTCCATCATACACACTTCATCGACCCAAACTCATACCTCCATTTACAACTGTTACTCTATCGGATCATGGGAAATTTTTTCTTGACGTCACCAGCGCGCAAGCGCTAACGGGTTATATATAATTAGGGTTACGCCAGGAATCCCAACACCTACCATATTGATTCATGACTTTCCTAAGACACAACTTATTAAAAAAAAGTGAATGTCTAAGGAAATGTTTATGTAGATTATCTGACACCCTGATGGCACAGCCTGTTGTACAATATTGTGCTATATTATGTGATATTAATCAATATTCCACAATATTATACAGCACTCCGAATATTGATTAATATCTTACAATATTGTACAATATTTGTGTGCTACTAGGATAGTTGAAAGTTCTATTAAACAATAAACATTGGGATTATTTTATAGAGTAAGCATCATGAAGAATTTTAGTCCTATTTTCTTGGAATAAAATAAGGCTTCTAAAACAGAATAAGTCATAAGTCTAAGAAAATAACAACTTTAAAAAAATATTTTACTGATGAAGGCATTTAAACCAAATGGCACATAATATCTTATTGAAATCTTTGAAAATTATTATAAATTTAATAATATTGGATAATATTCATTCAAAGTGTAACGGATTGTTACGAGCGAGGATAGAACTTGGGACCTTGTGGTTTACAGCCGAATAACATGACCACAATACAAAAGCAATTGCCCGTACAGCGTAGCTATTAACTGGCTTATACGCTTTCACTACAAAAGCAATCTTAGATTATTGATGATGTCACATCCGCGTTATCACGGAAAAGGAGCGCAGTAGCTTCTGAGGGTAAAGACCCCTGAACACCCGAGGGCAGAAGTTGACTCATAGCTCATATGAAGATGAAACTCACACATTCGCTTGCGCAACCCCCTTTTACAGGGGGTGGGGGCACATTCACCCACCTCACAGATGAAGAACAACCATGCATGAACCGGGAATCGAACCCGGGACTCCGATATCGCGGGGAAGATGCGCTACCCCTATGTAAGGACGCCGGCAACCTTAGATTATTAAAAACATTAAGCAAAGCGATTTACCAAAAAGGAAGATCTGAATATTTTATTGCGTTAAATAAAGAGTTTCTCTTTTAATCATGGATTAGCGAATTATTTTTATTAAAGATGCCAATTTAAACTTTTATAAGAAAGGACTTTTTGCAATATATATTTATCTTTTTAATGGATATATTGCTCCAAAATATTTTGAAATCATTAGTTTTATGTTACTAATGAATGATTTCTAAAATTTTAAAAACGATTGAGGGACGAAATTATTTAGTGAATTCGAACGATAAATTTCGCACAAATATGGATTTAGCTCTACTCTGCTTCTAATCATGTTATATAACATATTATACAGAAACTAGAAAATAATAATAACATTGAAAATTGTACATTCATGTGCTTACGATCTTATTAAAAACATTACAGAGTAGGCAATTTTTGTGTTGATTTTTTTGAGCTTATATTTGTTACTGTTTTATAAAATAAACCCTTCTTAATTATTCATTAAGATTTGAATTTTCGGTATGGACATAATATTTTTAATTGAGACAGAGTGTGTTTTTATTTAATCAGATAAAAAGATGTTACTTTTTGAATATAAGATGCACACATATTAGCATTACTTTGAATTACCACTGTAGTATCAGTAAATGCATGACAAATTTGAGTACCAAGACCAATTAATATTGTTGCATCAGCATTTAGCATAAACAAAATATTATAAATAAAACTTCTCTAATTATAAAATGCTGAGAAATCAGATTCTTTTAATCCATAAAATGAGTAAGAAACTAGGCAAATTTACTTGTGTGACAAAATAATGCTCACAGTTCTAAGAAAAGAATTTTAATGAAACTAATATTTACGAAAGAGTGTTTTGAAAGTATTTTCTTAAATTATCACTTGCGTTTTTTTACAAAAAATTGTTAAGTTTAGAAGTTTAAATTAAATCATGTACGCAGCAAATATATGACGACACTTTGTATCTGAATAGTTAACAATATCGAAATCTGTAGTCATTTATTGACCATTTGATGCATTCAGCTCTCTTGAATTTCTGTAAATACATCTGCCAACCATTGCAGTGATCGCTTATCTCCTTCAGATATCATTCACATTTACGCAGTTATTGCATAAGATTTTCAGTTGAATTATTTATTAGGTATACGTCCATACGCATGTACTTTCCAATTCTTTAGAGTTTCGAGAATGATTATTATACCCCGAAAATGTTTCCAACTCATAAAAAAATACAAATATTTTCTGTTCTGAAATGAGATTGGTGATTTATGCTGAGTAAAATACATTCATCACATCTAGTGGTAAAAGTTAAGAAGATCCAAACGTTTAAATGGGCCATGGGCTTTGAAAGGGCAAAATAAAAGAGCTGGCCAGACACTTGAAACTAAATGGTTTTGACAACTGAACATGGAATCGAAAATAAAAATAAAATAAACGAAAAAATGACGACTTTTACAGCTGGATTCTTGCCAGTGAATTCATTAGGAGACAATGATAAATCACACACAGTGTGCACACACAAAAAAAGATTTGATGAAATGGAAATTTAAAAAAAATGAATGCACGAATTACATTATTCGGATCATGTATATATTTTAATGACAAATTCTTTGAAACTTAATTTAGTTACTCCAAATGATGCTTTGACATTGGATATTACCCATCCTTGGATTTAGGCATCATTAACCTCTAGGTAATGAATATTATGATTCTCGCATGTTTATAAATTTTTACCATGGAGTTCATATTCATCATAATGAATTTGTTAACTTTTTATTTTGGATTATTTTTTATTCCAATAACTCGTAAAAATGTTTAAGATTTTATTCATTTTTTACTCTAATCCATAACTATATATATACATATATCATATGTATTTGCAAAGGATTCTTAGTCAAATTAGATAAAAGTGACATTTACTCACAAATATGAATAATTAATTTTTCCATAAAAAATAATTATTATGATATTAGATGTATGATTGCTTTTGTATTTTTATATAAAATAACATGTTTTGACTAAGACTGCTTTTTTTTCTTTTTTTGATATACTTTCAGTGAATATTTTTGTTGTTTGATGAAAGACAATACTTTATTAATGCTGGTTTTTAAGCCTTTTTTTGTATCTCTTTCTTTCTCAAATTTTCTTTTTAATCTAAAAATTTTCTTTCAATAAATTCATGTGTCTATCGTATCTGACTTCTTTGACTATTTGTTTTTTTATCTACTTAAACAATAATTTTTTTCTTCAGAGTTATTATCAAGCAAATAATGCATAATTCAATATTTGCACAACGGTATCAATAATTATTTTCGTTAATACATGAACAAATACTGCTGAATATTTGTCAAATTAAAAACTAATAACTAGTACAGTAAAATTCTCTTCTAATCCATTAAAAATATTAAATTATTTGTTAAAAGGAAAACAATTTATTTTTTGTAAAATGTTTTCCTTTCGTTCAAATATTTAACACTTTATTGAATTTCAATCCGGAAACTGGAAGGGTAAAAAAAGATTCCAGAAGCGTTTTGAATTATTAAATATTTAAATAATAATTAATAAATTAATCTTTAAATACATAACCAAGTTTTCTAACGCTTTCTTTTTAAATCTCTTATTAAGATTGTAAGGAATATATTTGTGAATTTACTTATTTTGAAACAAAATAAACACATGTGAGAAAAATTTAATGGTTTTATGCATATTTACATATGACGATTTTAAAGTTACTGCAAATATTTTCTTGTTGCAGATTAAATTCTTATTCTGCGAAGACAATCTTTTTAGAATATTAGTGTCATACCTTTTATTAATGTTAAACAAAACAAAATATTGTCGGTTTCCCCTTATTTAAATTCTCAGATATTATTGAAAACGAATTTTTTAAATCATTTAAACTCATCAGAATTGTTTTTGAAAATTCTTATTTTTCCGTTCAAAAATGTAGCTAAAATATAAAGAAATTATCCACAATGGCCCTACATAGAAACAAAAGGAAAAACTGTAGATTTAAACTAAAAACAACCACAAAAAGATATTTTCTATTTTTCCTAAGCAATCAAAAAGATAATTGTTTTTTAAAAATATATATAATAATCAATTTTGCTTTACTTTTTTTGCATTATAATTGAATTTTTGTTTTGTGGAGGATGAATTATAATCCGAGTTTCTTTTGAAGCTTAATATGCAGTAGATTGCAGACTGCATCAATTTCTGCTTCAAATGCATCAAAAACTATTTAAACATAATTCTCTATATTCTGCAACGTGCGATAATTTTTCTGTGAATTCTTTTTATTTTAAGATTTTCTGAGAAAATGGGGTTTTTAGAAGAATTTCCTACATTAATTTTATACAGTTTTACATTTTCTTTGAAAAATTTTGATTTATTATATGATACCATTACTTCATTTCCTTATATATTCTATTTTTTTATATTCTCCTCTAATTTTTTCAAGAACTTAAATAAATACATAACGTTTAATAACTTTTTTCTCAGATTCTTAATGCTTACATGAACGTGCATTTCGTTTTTTTTTTTTTAATCTTCTTTTAAAAACATCTTAATCACACCGTATTTTTTTAAATGCTAATTCAAAAAATATCTTACAAAAAGCAAAAGTATGTTTTAAAATTTTACATTTTTGCTTTAAAAATTCTTTTCTTCCAATTTTGAATTTGTGGTGGATGATCGTATGTCCCCTTTGTTTTAAATTATAAAAAATCTATTACGAAACGACTATTGAATATATACTGAATATATACTGTAAAATTTTTGCAATTACATATTTGCATTCCTAATTTTTTCATTTTTACATAGCAGATAGGGCAACTGATGTAACTAATGCAAAAATGAAGTCAACATAGGAAAAAGTTCAATGTGTTCTTTAATTCCATGAATTAAATTCAGCTGTTACTGTCCAATATCAGTTTTGGAGTTATATAAAAGTCAGAGAGTTTACAACGATAGTTGAAGGAATATATCGATGCATTCAAAATCACGATAGTGCAAGAAGTGCGAGAGCCGAAATGCTAACAAGACAAGAACAGAATACCGCTTTGTTAATCTTCAAGCTATCAAAGGTGCCCACAAGGAAATTTACTGATGTTAGTAGTTCTTTTAAAAACTTATATGTTGTGTTCTGTTCATTATGTCTAAACAACCATGTGAGAAATTATAATCGATTATTTATAATAAATTTTTGTTATCAGAAAAGGGCTTTGTGGTCACCTGTAATAATAAAGTCTCATTCATAATAGCTTCTTTTATGACTGTTTTTGTATCATTGCTCTTCAAAGAATTCTAAAATGTATTCCAGACAGATATAACGTTGAGTATTCAATTAAATTTCTAGATTACAGTACTATTAACTTTGAGGTTTCATTTTTAATTGATTCATAATAGATGAGAAAAATCTATGCATTGCACAGCCTTAATACAATAAAAATTTTAAAAAAAGTTACCATTTTCAAAAATTTCTTTCAAATTCTTTTGAGTTATTTCAAATAGAGTATTCAAAATGTACAAGTGAGTTAAAAGTAAGTCCCTTTTTTAAAATTGCCTTAAACTCTCTTTTACTCTATTTTTTAAAAATCTTGATTATAATCTTAAGATTTTAACTTTTTATAGTGGCTTTTAAAATCTTAATTACAGTCTCTTAATTTAACTGTTTTATAGTAACCTTTGTAATAAATTTTATTATTGCATATAATATGTTGACTAACTAAAGCAATAAAAATTAAACTTTTAAAAATAAATCCTGAATAGGACATATATATAAAAAATCAACATAAAGTTTCAAAAAATACACCCTATATTTCATTTCTTATTTAGAAGAACTAAAATTTTCCAACTTATACTTCCTTTGTTAAAATTAATTAAATTTTTGTGTTATCGTTATAAATTGTTTACAAACATTTTTTATTAGGAAATTTCTTTAGAGTAAAACATCTGGCATTTGACGGTTTAATTAATTTCTTTTCCAAGTACATTATAAATAATAAAAAATAATCTGTTTAAATTGATGAAAATTATAAAATGCATTAGAAATGAAAATTCATTTTTGTATATAATAGATTTTATCCTAATTTTGTAATCTATCTTCGTTTTGGTTAATATGCTGCCATTTCAATAAATAAAATACTTATCCTTCATAAATTATGCAAATCACTTTTTTGGAAAGAGAAATAAATTGATGAGAATATTGTTTTGTATTTTAATTCGTTTCCTCCTTAATTACTTTAATTTTATTCATTATTTCAACTGCGTAATATTAATAAAAATGAAAAGTCGTCAGTATATTTTCAACTTATATCCTCTTTCCTTTAATACATTAAAAATACGAAATAAGAAATAAAGAAAAGCAATATACAAATGCAATAACAATGTATAATTTATTTTTTCTGGTACAAGTTATTTTTAAATATTTTTTTCTGATAACTGCGGTCTTTCTTAACAGCATTTTTGTGATGCTTTATAAGAGAGTAATAAAAGAAAAGGAGTACAAAAACAAATTTAAATTCTGTTTTACCAAAAAAACCCAACAAAATCTAATTTTTCTACTTGTTGAATCGAATGAGAAAAATGCATCCCATTTGTGCAAACATGTGCCTGTTTAACTGATTTGTGCAAACAGTTGCATGTTTCTTTTTCATTTATAATAGAAATTTAATAGAAATAAAAAAACGTGGTTTTTTTGTGTTATTATACAATATTTTCTGTTTCATATTCAAAACTGGAGACTAAGCGCCCACTCTCGTGTATCTGTGTGTGCGTGCGTGTGTGTGAATAACACGCAAACCACACGCTCTTTCTTTTTCCCTCCCTCTCACTTTTTTTCACACACGCTCTCTCTCTCACACATACACAAGCTATCTCTCTCTCTCACACATACACAAGCTATCTCTCTCTTTCTCTCTCCTCTTTCTCCCGTTCCCTCTCTTTCTCTCTCCTCTTTCTCTCTCCTCTTTCTCCCGTTCCCTCTCTTTCTCTCGTTCCCTCTCTTTCACACACAGAAGCTCTTTCTCTCTCTCTCTCTCTCAGCCACGCCCCCACACGCTGTCTCTCTCACACACATCCACACGCTCTCTCTCTCTCTCTCTCACACACACACACAAGCTCTCTCTCTTTCTCCCTCTCTCTTTCCCTCTCTCTATCACACCCACACGCTGTCTCTCTCTCTCTCTTTCTCTTTCTCTCTCTCTCTCTCTCTGTGTGTGTCTCTCTCACTCACACACACACACGCTCTCTCTTTCACTCTCTCTCTCTCACACACACATACACAAATACACGTATATAATAAAACTAATAGATTTCATTCTTGCAATTGTTAATATTTGTTTCTTCTTTGTATTTCTTTTGTACACTTTAAACAATTATTTATGTTTTGAATATTCAACAACAAAAGATGCGTTTTTAATAAATGTATGTACTTAAATAAATCCTCATTGATTTGATTTCATTCCCTAATTTACAAATTTAGTTTCCAATTTTTTTTCGATATTTCAATCTTGATGCATGAAGTATAAATAAACACTTGAGCACTGCAACCTAATCTTCAGAATTTGAACATAAGTTAAAATCTATATTCATATTGAAATAAAAAAAATATCGAATCACGTATTCTTAACTGATGAGTATGTTAAAAAGAAAGCTGTTTCAATTATCGTATTCTTGAATTATGCTGAAATGTGAATGGTTTTTAATCATACTCAAACTGAATAGATACCAAGTTTTACATAGGTTTGTTTGCATATTGGCGCATTTATAGCCTGATTTAAAAATGCAAAAAGTCTTACTAATCCATGATATATACGAAAGAGGAATTTCATTTACCTCCCCCCCCAAAAAAAAAGTAGTTTAGCTTCGCATATTTGTTGAATTTTTGTATTTGTCATATCGTATATTTTGTATTTGGCAAACTGTTTTCACATTTTTTCCTCTTTCAGTGTTTACTTTCTTTCACAGCTCTTGTTTATTTTTTTATTTTTCACTTCCGGATTTCAAAATAAATTTATTTCTTAATATTTCGGCTGAGCCAAATTTGCTCGTAATGCAGCTAAAATATGTTTATTTTAAATATTTTTTGATATTTACACTACAGGATGTAATTGAAGTTGGTTTAACTCACATTTGCTGAGACTTATTCAACAATTTCTATAACGATAAAAAATAATATTGCGTCACAATGTAAATGCATAAGGCAATCAACGAGCCAATAACAAACATATGTGTCTGAATCTAACCGTATCGCAGACAATTTAAATATAGTCACATTTTTGATTATTTTAAAGAAGGCCAATTTTCTATAATAGATTTAGAAATAGTAGTTTGCTTAGATTCCCAAATTCTATTAAATTTGTCAGTAAATTTAAAGAGAATTCTTGTTTTTTCTTCAAATCTTGTACAGATATAGGTGTCAAACGAAAAAGAAGCTGCTGATTTCGCGGTTTGTTAATCCTGATCATTTCCACATATTCCCACGTGAGATGGTATCAAGTTAAATGAAATTGTAAAACTTAGAGAAAGAAGTTTATAATAAAATACTGAAACCAAAAATAACATTGGATGACTATGATAACGAAATGAATTTAAAGATTGTAAAATGCTTAGTGAATTGATTACTAATAGGAAATGCTTAATACATGTAAAAATACATTATTACGAATTTGTAATATTGCTTTCCTGATCAATAAGTCTCTTGATAAGGAAGACAATTTTACGAATGTAATAATATCTGCTGAATGGAGGAAGAGAAAATAATTCTTCGGACTTGGCAACAGACTTGGCGACTGAAATGAATTCCAAATCTTCTAGAATCTTCATAATAAATCTATTAGAACATGAGGTTCGAAGTTCCTAGAATACTCGATGTTCTGTCATGGAGGCAAAAAATTTTTAGAAAAGGAATCCATAATGAATAAAAATGGAGTTGAACTCAAGTGAGTAGTCAAATGAATTCATTTTTTGTAGTGTTGTGTTCTCTAGTGTTCTGCTGCGACCGCGACTTATTGTTTGTGTGCTGCTGTTATTCCCCACTCTTCAGCTGTGTTTTTACACTCTATATGCTGTATTTTGACACTGTTTATGTAGAACAAAACAGTTTTATTTGTTTTTGAACCTTCAGTATTTTTTCATCTACGAACAGATTCTGGAATTTTTTCGTAACAATATTATATACTCTTAATAGCTCGGTATTTGTAATATGAAATCTTAGGAGCTATCTTCAAAATTATCTCATTTATGAATGAAATGTAATCATTTGTTAATTAAAAAGAGACGCATAAGATTATCGAATAAACATTGAATACACTAAAATGCTATATTCAAAAAAAATTATTATAAATTTACAGTTCTTTACAATTTATTCCTCATATTTTCGTTTGTTATAGATTTATTTTGATAGGAATAAAATTAATTTTCAGTAAGTTATTGCACAGACTACAAATTTATTCCTAAATCGCTTTTACATTTTTACCATTTAGATACGAAAAATAAAAGAGAATATTAGACTTTTATACGCATTATAATAAATAATAAGTTCCATTTATTTTGTGTCAATTCTATTCATGCGTATTTCTAAATACATCATTTACTTTCAACTAGTTACATTTTTTAAATATTTTCTCTGTTTGATAATTGTGTTCGTGATTGTTGAAAGTAATTATGGTTCTAGTATGAAGAGATACTTGTAATATCTGCTTTCTGACAAAATTAAATAAAGAACAATAATTTTAAACGAATGTAAGGAGTCTGAAATTCCACTTTCAGTTTTATTTTATATTAAATATCAATATTGAGAGGCAAAACACATTTAAGATTGTTAAGAAATGTTATCGCTGGAGAAAGAAAAATTAAAATAATTATTACTATTTTAGAAAACCTCAGCCAAAAGAATAAATGTTTAAAATTGCTGGATACTAAATTGCTCTTAACTATTTTTAAACCATAATGAAAAATAATATGCATTCATAAATTCGTCTTATTTCTTTTTCTATAATTTTAATTAAACTCTTGGATTTGAACAGTCTTTTGGCATCGAAAAATTTTATCCTCATGGAACTAACTCATTATTTGCTTAATATTTTATGCTCATATCTGAAGTAATTGGTAATAATTGAGATGAAAAACTGTGAGACAAAACATTTTTCAACCATCACGAGTACGAAAACTGGAAGTCGGAACATAGTAATCGAGCTCATTTATCACATATCAGTTAAGATTGAGAGGCTGGCTGTTTAACGATATCTTTTCCCGACTGCTGAAGAATTGCAAGTTTAAATAAAGCTTGTTTTTTTATACATATTTTTAAATTTTGATTTCACTAAAGAACAAAATTATATTTAGAAAACAGTCATAAAATGAAACTAAAAAGTTATTTTGGCTGAAAGGAAATTAATATTTATGATTTCCTTTATAAATATGAACATATTTTTCCATTTTCTTTTCCTCAAAGCAGGAAAACAATCTTCAACTAAAAACAAAATGTAATAATATTCGAATTCCTTTTAATAATACAAAGAATTGAAAGTTACTAAAATGAATTTGAAGAGAGAATTGTGAATTAATAAATTAAAATTCTTATTTGCTCATACATTAAATTTATACAAAATAAATATCGGTGATCGAAATACCTTTCTAACTGCAAAATATATTAATAATTCACACATGTTCCCTAAATCGAAATGTAATTTTTATCAATTCTGACAGGATAATCCAAAACAGCAATTTTTTATAATATTTTTATAATCGGCAACAATAATATACGCACAATTTATAGTAGTATTTGAGTTCTACACTTTCTTAAAAAAGGCTAAATACTTTCATTTAAAAAAGTGATTATTCTATTTTAAAATTAGAAATAAATGTTAAGACTTTTTAAATAACAAATCATTTAGTTTATCATGAATTTCACAGTTATTTTCACAACAGCGTTTTCCATTTGAGAAAATTCTTAAACTATAAATTAATAAATTTCGTTTCATTTTTTGATATTTTGGAAAAAAATATAATTAAGTTTGAATTTAACATTATCTTTCAGCAATAAGTGATAAAAATAATCATAAAAAGCAACATGAAGGAATATTTTCTGTCCAATTTATATTTATAGCAAGCAGACTATGAATAATTAATGTACATATCCAATTATAATTCCATTTTATATATATTATTCGCTAGATACAATATATTTTTTGCTATTTATCGTTTGCAATAATATATTTAAATTATTAACTAAAAAAAATATGAAAAAGCAAAGATTGATTTGATATAAAGAGCATGATAGAAAACTGAAACATACATTATTTTTCTATATAATTACTCTGGACTTCAACGCACATTTCCCAACCTTTCACAAGTTATTTTATTCCGTCAGAAAAAAAAAGTTTTACGGTCTTATCTGTAACCAATTTTGCACCTCATCAATAACATCCATCATCTTTATCGGTTGCAAATCTTCTTCCTTTTAGTGCAATAGTCCAAACATATCAAAATCGCTTGGAGTCAGATCTGGACTGTATGGCGGGTGTTCTAGTACTTCGAATTCCAACTCCTTTAATGTTTCGATCGTCCGTTGGGCAAAATGTTACCAGGCATTATCTTACTGCTTGATGACACTTTCGCAGTTTCCGCTGACGTTTGAATCTGATTGCAGATTAATTTCCTCAAGATTAACATTTTCGGCAAACAAAAAGAGAGTCATTGCCATTATTTTCATATTGATGCAAATCATCAATCAAGTAGCCATATTTAACGGTTTGCTATACTCCAGCTATTAATTCGTGAATAAGGACGACATGCAATTAATTTAAAATTATTGATGAAAATTATTTTAAGAAAATCATTATTAATTTGTTTGAGAAAAAAATGTGAATACCTTGCCAAAGTGTTATTTTTAGATAAAATTTGAAAAACGAAGAAATAAAAATAAATAATATATTCTTAAAAAAGATGGGAAATTTTAATTTAGAAAATGTATTTAAGACTAACTGAATCCTAAAAGAACTTTTATGAATATGTGACTGAAAGAAATATAAGCATTTTTTAAAATAAACTGATGTCAAATGTGAAAAAAAAATTACAAAAAAAAAAAAATTCAAGCCGCTTAGACATTTTTGTAATATTAATATTTCTGACAAAAATTACATAATTCCATTACACAAATATATTTATACAATATAATTATTAAATTTAATTTAATAAGTAAGTTATTACTATAGTAAAAAAAGAATCTGGTCTTTTATTGATATTAATAATTAGCAAAAAAATTTTGAATGAAGTTAGGAGTCTTATGAAACAAAACAACAGAAGTGAGGGATTAATGCTCTTTTCTTTAACGTAATTCTTGCTTTTTTTAAATTTTTGTTTAGCATCAAGCAATTTTTTTATGAAATATATTTCACTGAAAATATAGCTGTTAGTTCAAAGAATTTATTCATATGTAATGGAAGCCATTAGATATTGGTTTCCATCCAGATGCATAAAATACTTTGAGAATTTTGACGGTTCCGTAAGACACGGGAAAATCCTTCTGAAATGCCAGTAAGGAATTATTCGGAAGTTTGAATATACGTTGTACTTTATTTAGGCGTTGAAAGCTACAATAACTAATATTCTGCCACAAATGTTGAAAAAAAATATAAATATCGAGAAAAGTCAGATCTGTGATCTTTTACTATAATTATAAATATATATCAAAAATATTAAAATAATAAATACCTTAAACAGAAATATAAATTAAAAATCTCCAAAATACACTTTTATCATTATCTTAAAATCTAAAAATGACTTTCGTCTTATCTTCTACATTTTAGTCTTTCTCTTACAATCCATTACTATGAAACCTAGAAATGAATGTATTCTGGAATTCGCTAAATAATTACTTCGCAATTATGAAATAAAAACTTAATTAAATTAACGAATTTAGGCACAATGAAATAATAAATGCTTTAATATAGTGCATTACCATCAAGAGCATGCATGGGTGTAAAAATCGGAAATTCTTGCTCAGAAAATAAAAATAAAATTCCACTCTTACAGGTACGATATAAACAAGTTAAGTTAAAGTTTAATGAAAGTAAAATATTCTTATGACAGATGATAAAGAATTAATGCATAAAATTTAAATTGTTAATAATATTCTACAAAAACACTTTTTCAGTCATACTAGAACTAATATTTTGTGCGTAAGTTTGTAAAACTTTTCATTTCTACCAATGTAGCGAAATATTCAAATTAAATCAGTTAATACAATAAGTGATGAATGAGACGTTAAAAAGATTCTGCTTATTTTGATAATTGTATTTCAAGATATCAATTGTAAGAATATCAACTACTTTTATTTTCTTCTACACAAATCATACAAAGTGGAAGTTTTGGTATCTTCAAAACATTTAAGCTCATGTTTTAATAGAATTTCACATTTCAGACATTCAAGAGTCCAAAAATCATATTTTTTTGGAATTATGTCTATCTGCAAATACAATACCTCAAAGATACTTTGAACTAGAGGAATGAGATTTCGTATATGGACTTATCACCAAATTTGTAGATTTTAACAAATTTTGGGAGAAATCTATTTAGAGAATGTCTGTCTGTCTGACTGCCAAGTATAAACGAGCATGATAATTACAAAATATAAATAGATACAAGTTTACATAATTACCGTCTGTGATGTTGATGATTAGCAAATTTAGATCCAAATCCATAAAAGGATTGACCCTCTGAGAGACTGTATTTACTTCATGCATGCAAATGTGACAACTGAAAAATATGCAAGTACTTGAATAAATGCAATCTGGTATGCAATCCAAGTATTTTTTGAAGGATTCACTAAAAATGCTAGATTCACATCAATCATCAATATTCTTGACAATTGTTTGCCATGGCCCTGAAACGTCTTATCCAAGATTCGCAATTTTATACCTTTATTAGAAAGAATGTTTTCTTTGTTTTATTTTGGAGGGGGCGGCTCTAACCTTAGTTTATTATTGAGATACCAGGATTCCAGTTTTCTGTAAATATTTCTTTTCGTCTTAAATGTAATCGAGATTATTAATACTTCAGGAAATTACGAACGGTGTTATGCTAAACAAGCAAAACCAAACAATCTAAGGATTTATACTTTATACAAATTGTAGACTATACAACCAAGTGAGTGTTTGGATAAAACTTAATGAACTACTAATTGCTAAGAAATTATGTAATGACTAAACCTAACAGGGATTTTAGGTACTCTATTTCCCTAAATCATGTGGTCATTTTGGAAAATTTATTTTCTTAAAAGGGACATATTTTCCTTGTATCTTCAAATAAACTGCGTTATAAATATTGTTGTAAATGAGAAGCTTGGTAATATTGTCTCGTGATAATCATATCCGTTAAACAAAAAGAACATTGTTAGAGATTTCCAATATTTGATGCTTTATTGAAAATCTCTTAGAAATATTGGAAAATCATTATTCTAATTATCATAATTAGATTTTAAGAGGTATGAAGGTTGGATTTGTTAATATATGCGACTATCAAATAAATTCTACTTTTAAGTCATTTCCTCAATTTTATTTGAAAAGAAATAGGTTAAATAAGTAAAAAGTTAAAAATTGCTTTCAACAAAATCTGTTTTCTTCGATTCAATACATCAGCTGCGAAGCATTCAAACCAACGCATAGTTATGGAAAAATTACTATGCATTGCTTACATTATAATAATCATATTTAAAGACTTCGGATACGTCATTATTTTAAAAGATGAAAAAAAAAAGTCTGTGAACGTATTTCACTTAACATAAAAAAAATCCCTTTCACGGAAGTTTCTCAAAAATGAGTATGAGATGCTTCTGACATAGTATAGGGTTTGCGCTGCCTTGATAGATAAAGAAGTGGTGTGGCGTTGACTACCATCTATCGATGACGAGACGTGCCTTTATTGAAGGGCGTTATAGGGGGTTATCTATGAAGGGGATTAAGATTCAATCAAAACTCCAGCGAATGTTGCCGTTGTATTCCGGCCAAGGGCGTTTAAAAGACTTAAACCAATTACCAATGAAAGATTACCAATTAAGAAAATCTTCAGAATTTCTCCATTATTTTTGTATAATCATTTGATATTTAATGTAATATGTAAATATTTAATTTATTAGTTTGATTATAAATATTTCCAAGTACTTATACTAGCCATATGCATACACGACTAACAATACCTTTTAGCTAGTTAATAAAATGACTCATATCCAGGTATTATAGAAAATTACATAATTTTATACACTATTGTTTGATTTTGAATTATTTAATTTTTAACAAAATTATAATACATTGCGAATATATTTTATGTCATACAATATTGTACAATATATGTGTGTTACTGGGGTATTAAATATTCACGTACATTGTTAATCAAACTTCTTAAATACATTTAATAACAAATATAGTAAAAAGTGATTCAAGATACCATGGAATACGCAACTAAAGAAAATAGAAATCTGTAGACAACACAATGAGATTTAATTTTATCTTATATTTTCTAATAATTTCTTTCACATGTGCACGAATTAAGGATCGGTACATTATCATACATCTACTCAACCGTCAAAAATTTGTAACACATCGATTTAGAAATAAAATTATGCAAAAAATTTCTGTATTTAACTCAGTGTGCTTGTGATTTATCGTGCTCGCTTGTACAATATCATCTAATAATTTTAGATATTATGTTCGAAATTTTATAGATATCTAAAATGTTGACTTGAAGGCTCACACCAAATGTCAGTTGTTTAATTCGTTTATTTTTCAGTATAAGCTCATAAAAAATAGGTATAATTATATAAATTTTCCTTTAGTGCAGTAAACTCTTAAATGTAGAAATTCATTAAAATATTATGGCTAAATTATTTTTTGATGATCAAATTACTCTCATCCAAAAATTATAACTTCTAAGCACATACTTTTATTTATAACTTTATTTATGTCTTATTTATAATTTCTAAGCACATACTTTTAAAACGCTTCAGGTGAAAATTTTAAGAAAATTTCTGAAAAATGTAAAATAGTCAACAAGCTTCAATAAATTCAACAAATTCAATTTATAAAGAAAACTTTGCAAGAGAAAGATCTCAAAGTTAGGCATCAAATTTTGAATTAAGATACTGCAAGTTAAATTTTCTTGGGCATAGTTACAACTTTTCCTCACAAAAAAAAAAAAAAAAAAAAAAAAAAACCTTTGCTGAACGTGACAGCCGAGACCTAAAAATAAAAATAAGTTCTTACTAAGGAAGCTAATAAACCACGTAACCGTTCTATTTTGAGATACATTGATTTTTAAAACAGAAGGAAAAATAAAATACGACCCCCATTCTAGAAAGAAATGAAAATATTGAGTGGACTTTCAGTCTCATCAAGAAATATAATTCTTTACTTGGAATCTATAGTTTATCTTATTAGAAAATATAAATTAGATAATTCTAACGGAATTAAATTATAATTTATCTGAAATTCTCCAGTTTAAAATTAGAAGAATATATTCATAAATGTTTTTTTAAATATATTGAGGAAATATTTTGGTTTGTTTATTTGTTTGTGATTTTGTTCCATTGCTTAAAACGTTACTTTTGTGGAAATATGAAGAAATTTATAGTTTACAATTTTACATTTTTTAAAAATCAAAATGCTCAAACAATTTCAAAAGAAAAATATATGAACAAAATCTAATAAACATAGTGCATTACTTTGCTTAATAGTTTGAAAAAATTCATGTAAACCTATTAGTAAATAAATTATAATACCTGACTAAATCCCATTTAATCAAGTCCTTTTTATTTAATAATTCAAAACTCCAAATGTTCTTATTATTTATTCATAAATGTTTTTATAATATATATTTAAGCAATATTTCGGTTTGTTTATTTGTCTGTGATTTTGTTCCATTGCTTAAAACTCTATTTTTGTGAAAATATGAACCAATTTACAGTTTACAATTTTACAATTTTTTTAATCAAAATGTTCAAAGAATTTCAAAAGACAAATATATGAACAAAATTTAATAAGCATAGCACATTACTTTTTTCAATCGTTTGAAAAATAATTCGTTTGACAAAATTCTTGTAACACTATTTGTAAATAAATTATAATATCTAACTAATTCACATTTAATCAAGTGCCCTTTATTAAATAATTCGAAACTCCAAAAGTTTTTCTGTTAATATTGTTACGAAGCACTCCTCTTTGGTGTTAATGCAAATAAATAAAATTGGTTTGCAGAAAGTAATAAAGCTTTGGAGCTCACAAAATCTGTAGAGAATATTAACATTGAAGAAGAATGAAGGTCAATGAAAATTGATTTGAAGGTTATTCAAGTTTCATTTATGAAGCATTGAAGTAAGCGTCATTAATCTATCTTCATTTTATTTTCAAATTCACTCTTAACTGTACAATAGTGATAATGTGTACACACAAAAGATGTATTTAATATCCTCACGCATGTGAGAGTTAATTGAGTTACTAAAATTTTGAAAAGAATTGCTGTGGAATACATTTAAAATATTTTGAAAAATGTATTAAAATGAGAATAAATAATTGTAGAAAAACAAATTTGATATCATTGATTTTTTTTGAATTTTTAAATGGCATCAAAATGGTTTTTGTAATATAAAATGCTTCTAAGTTATTGACAAAAGCATACACAAAAATGTATTTAATATCGTCCCAACGCATGCGAGAATTAATCGAGTGGCTGAAATAATGAAAAGAATTGCTTTGAAATATTTTTGAAATATTGTGAAAAAGATATTAAAATGAAAAAAAAAAAAATGACTTCAAATTGAGATTCCAGAAAAATTTATTTGAAGTTTGACATGACGTCAAAATGAATTTTATACAAAATAAATGCTTCTAGGTTATGGAAGAAAGGAGCTCAAGTTTTGATTAATTTTTAATTGAAATTCAGACAAAAAAATTAAACCCTCTTTCTTATCAAAATTTACTAGCCATTTTCACTGCTAGTAAATTTTTAATAATAATATACATGCCGAATTAAGTATTTCTAAGTCCAAGAGCCTGTCCAATAGAGCATTTAATTTTTTTTTAAATCAAGCAAATCGCATCAAATTTGATATATTAAAGTCCAATGGTCTTCTCTGTAAAATGTTTTGTATAATTTTTATTTCAAGTTAATGAACAGCAGAAGATTACAATTAATATACTAGCTTATAAATGATACCTTTAAACATATTAGAATAAGTAGTTTATAGAAATTTAAATAAAAGATTTAAGGTATTGTTCTGTTTTAATCTCAATTTCTTCTGATGTTTGCAGTTGCCTTAGAAATATGCACATTCTTTTTGAGTCACAACTACGTGTGATTTTCACAATTGCCTTAAGCTTAAAAATAACATTCTAAAATAAAATCCAAAATTTCTACTTACTATATCTAAATTTTCTGAAGGCATTAGTTTTAATACATCTTTAAATCTATCATTGCAGATATTCATTATTTAATACATCTTTAAACTATTATTGCAGAGATTTATTAATAAATAATTTTTTAATTTATTACTGCAGAGATTTATTAATAAATAATTTTTTTAATCTGTTATTACAGCATAGATGCAATACTTCAGAAACAGAGTTTTAGAGGATTAGAGATTTCATATATATATATATATATATATATCTTTAGATAAATATATATAAAGTTTCTGATAAAACTCTGAATGAAAATAAATAATAATATCTTATAAACTTTTAGATAGTCAACTGATCATTCTTTAGAACTTTGTATTACTATACTATAAGAACGGATTTTCTTTGCCACCATCGATCGAATTTCATCGAAATAATATTTCGCTTTTCATTGTATTAAATTCTCCTATTCTAAATTTATCGATAAGATTTTACTTCAGATTTATATTTGTTTGAATATCTGTGGCATAATTTTTGTTGGAATATTGTATCTTTCATCGTCTAAATGTGGGGACTCGAGCGTTGAAACTACCAAATAATCCCCTGTGATTACTAGTACTTGAAATGGATTTCGTCATATTTATTGGAATGATTGAAATTTACAGAGTCATTCATGTAAATTAAGGGGAATGAAATATTATCATTCGCATTATATTTGAAGTGTAGGTTTTCAGGCAAATGAAGATAGAGTTTAAGGGAATTTAAGGACTTGAAAACATTTTTCAGGTATAAAATGAAAGGAAATAAAAGAAATAAACAAATCAAACTAAAATTTTTAATTTGATTGGCATCAAATATAAATTACAATAAAAATACTTCTATAAATAACTTGTTATAAGTTTTAGAAACTCATTATCATATTTTGAATTCTTTTTTATCTTTTATATAATTAATGGAAATAATTTAAAAAATATTTTAAAACTTTTGTTAAATAAATGCAATTTCATACAAATTCATATTGTAGTAGGAAAACATTTACATGTAATGATTTTTTTTCATTGAGTTTTGATATTTAGGATACAATTGCATAATTTTCACATTTTTTTTATTTAACATTCGATTTTTTTTCCTTTCAGCATGTAAATAATATTTCTATTTTTAAATTTTTCAAACATTTATAGCAAAATATTTGTAGAAATACATTTGGAATTCCTTTAATAAAAATTGAATTTTTATCTTCATTACTTTATTTAATTTCTAGATCTTTCTTTCTATTAATAGAATTTTGAAAGAATATAAAATCAAGGGCATATAATATTTTTTTAACCCATCAGCTTTATATAAAATTCAATATTAAGATAAATAGGCGCTGATGATCTTTTTCGAATATTAATTTTTAAAAAAAACTATCTTACACTAATATTTCAGGTGTTTTTTGTTTTTTTTTCTGATTTTTGTCAGATCACTTTTTTTTCTGATGCCTGTATCATAATTTTACTTGAATTTTTTCGGCTAGACATAAGTTTTTACGTTTTAACAAATACTTAATTGTGTAAGAAAATAGTTTTATGCTGATTTCTTCCATTTGTCCACAATATTAAGAACGATTATTAATAATGTTTTTTGCCTTGGCGACTTTCAATGTCTTAAACCCTTTCGGGTAGGCAAGTCATCGTGAAGCAGACAAAGGTCAAGGGAGATTATAAGTTCTAATCACTATACAAGATATTTCGATAAAAATGTGTATTTTATATCATACTGCAGACAATAGTAAAATGAATATACGGTAAGGTATTGAATTGTAAATATAAAAGTTAACTACGAATTTAGTGTCTTTATTCGTATATTTTGCTTGAAAAAGTAGTGAAATATAAATTTAAAAGACTATAAAAAACAATTATATTTTTAAAGAAGATGTTTATTTTTTTTTACCTGGCACTAGTTTAAAATTTTGTTATATAAAATAAAATGTAAATTCATTCAATGTCTCAACATTAACTAAAACAATCAGCTGCATCACTTAATATGTCGAATAATCTGTGTACTTTTGGGAAAAAGTTGTATTCCAAAATCTCCAAATGTCTGTAAAACTCTTATTTGAATATTTACATCAAATAAAAAATATGTTACTTTTAAAACGTTGAGAGATCACTTCAGCATTTTGTAGTGGAATACTCTGTTTTATAACGAAACTCTGTTGTATAACAAAAATACTAAAATAAATTTTGCCATCATTGCTGTTATGGAACATTAAAATATTAAAAAAAAATGTAATATATTACAGTTACTTTTTATGCACCGTATTGTGTTCTTTTCATATTTGATTTGCAGATTATGCACCCTTATCTTATTTCTATTATATTACAAATTAAATATATGTAATGTAATTGATTAAATGTATGTAATGTATAATTGATTAGTAAATGGTATAAAATTGGAAAACTGCTTCCAATGACGTCAAGAATTATGATTGTTGTTAGAATTAATGAATATAATGCAAAAAATTACACAATCTATTTATTAGATAGTCCTTCAATCTTATCAGTCATCTATCTATACTTATAATAAAGCTCAATGTGTGTGTGTGTGTGTTGGCGCTCTACAGGTCAGGTCATTTGACATACAGCTATCAAATTTGGTACATGTATACCTTGGAGGTCGGGAATGTGCACCTTGGGTCCCTTTTTTTGAAATTTTAATTATTAATTAAAAACTAACTTTCCAGCCAAAAAAAAACTTCCATTTTCCCCCCGCCAACTTTTTTGCCAAAAAACTCTTCCATTTTCCCCACCGCCAAATGAGTAAGGCTTCAATTTTTTTTTCTCCCAACAGTAATGAGGCTAGGGTTAATATTTTTCGCGGATTATTTCAAACGATTCTGTTTATTTTCTTAATGTTTTATGCATTTAAAATTAAACATTGTTAATGAATCAATCTTACAGATTCATTCTGAAGTACTTTTGAATTAAAATAGAACAGAATAAAGGAAATTAAAAATTTCTAATCCGCATAGCGTTACCCCAACTGGCGTAGAAAAAATCCCGTATTTGTGTTACGTAACCGGCGAAGAAAATTCACGCATGCGCATTCTGTTCTGATTGTTGCCATGACAACGTTATCAATGGATGATTTAAATTATTTTTGGGTTAGTTGCATGCTTTTGTAAGTAAATTGTATTTATGTTAGTTATATATTTTTTGTATATGCTTATAGTTTTAAGTACATCGTTTTTTAAGTAGTTTTTTAAAAACCTGTTTTCAACCGTTTATTTTAAACGATTCGTTTTATTTTCTTAGTGTTTGATGCATTTAAATTTAAACATTGTTAATGAATCGACCTGCTCATAATGAATCTAAGAAAATTTTTTTGATCAACTCTTGAGATATTACATAAATTTAAAAAGATATTCTTTAGTGCCCATAAAGTTTAAACGCTGAGTGACTCTATTTTCAGTAATCAGATTATAAAAAAATGCTTTGTTTCAGTAAAAAATATTATTATATTAATTGAAGATAAATTCTTTCCACTTTAATTTAAAGCATAAATTCTACGGGTGCTAACAGAAAATGAGAGAGATACATATTACGTTATGACTGAAGGCCTTTATAATATTATGAATGAATTATATGATAATCAAAATTTGAAGTTTTAAAATATTTTGATGAAGAAGCTATAAAAGTAGAAATTGCATAAAATATTTAATTATTAAAATTTTAACGAACATTAAGATTGGCGAACCGGCTGGTCGCCAAAGGCGGCTAGTATTTAATAAAAAAATTTTTTGGAACGTTAACAATTTCTGGAAGAAACAGTTCTGCTGTTATATGACCCTCACTTGCCGAGTTATGAAACTTTGGATATTACTCCCTCACATGATTTTCGAAATTTTAAAAGGAAAAATAATTATTTAATGATCCCCGTCACTCTGAAGCCACCATTGATTGATATGAAGTAATGATATAAAAAATTTCGCAACTTGGTCAGCTTTGGTCACTCAAGAGTAGTACATTTTTTTTTTTTTGTTTAAAATATTATTGCATCAAAATATTTTACAAAATAACACACACAAAAAAAAAAGGATTAAATTCAATTAATTAAATCTCAGCGCTATTGTCTTTGACACAAATATAATTTTTCACTATGGAGTATGTAATCATATCCAACTTTTGGAAATTTTAATAAAATTATAATTAATTAAAAATTATGCTTGATTTTAATGTTTTTATAAAAAATTTCCAAATGCAATACACAATACAGATTTACATTAAAATTTAAAATATTAAAACTTTGCTCATTTTAAGATACCAATTTAGCTGTCGGGGTATTTTTTAATGAAATTTAATGATATAATAAATTACAATTCTGTTATTTTAATAATATTTTTTTATTGTTGTAGAAAAATACAAATCATTTTCATCGATTCATAAAATATTTATTCTTAAAGTTTAAAGAATTAAATGGTTTCCTTATTTATTATCTTATACTTTATTTGCAGTTTAAATGATTAATGAGAAAAATCTGAAATTACATTATAGTAAAAGAAAGCATGCTATTAGAATATGGGTTATGCGGGCGAATTAGTTTTTAAGTATATAATAAAACCATAGAACTCAATTGCCTTAAAATGATTCATATACACAATAATTAGAACAGGTATGAGGCTATAAACATAATACAGCTTTATTAGATTTAATATATCCCACAATTTGATAGCCAAAAGTATTTTATGAAGGAAATCATGAAGCCATGCAAAAGTGTTTTAATTGAAATCAAACACAATAAATAATTTCAATGACTCGACTTGCTAGCTGAGGTAACTAATGATAAATAATATACTGCTGGGTTGGTTTGGTTTGGTTTGGTTATATTAACGTCCCGTTTGAAGCAACACTGGGACTATTTTGGGACGGACCTCGTAATTTTGAACCATGGTCAGATGACGAGGACGGCATCTGAGCTGGCACCCCCCTCTCCACACCATATCACACCAGTGGGAGGACGCTTGGTCATGACGGATTTTACGTGCAACAGATCCCCTTACACGACGGTTCTTCTGTGGGATCGGGTCACGAACCTAAAATCCTCTGGTTCCGAAGCCGAGACCTTACCACCAGCCCACCACGGCCCTAAAATAATATACTGCCTAGATATTTCTAGGCTGACTGTTGATAAGGCATTAAAAACCATTTTACAATCGCAGAAATATACTAAATTCAGTTCTTATTAAAAAATTGCCAATTAATTTTCTTTACTAAATATTCCAATTACTGTGCATATCTAACGATATATGGCAGGAAATTGTCAAATTTCAATGGACGAAAATGTTCATGTGTAGAAATATCTTAAAAAGTTTAATGTGAATTCAAACTTCAAATTACTTCAGAATTACTTCAAAATTTAAAAAAAGATTCAAAATTTTAAGTTCTATGTTATTTTTTTTTCAGTTTCGCATATACAAAAATGTTTATTCAGAATATCCCACTAGAATTTTGCTTTCTTTAGCGGTATCTTACTCTTAATAGCATTACATCCAATTTTTCCTTCTTTTATATTATTACCAAAAAGTAAAGCAGAGAATAAGATTGGGTATCTGAGACTGCTAAATTTCGTTACAAATTCTTGTTCTTCTCTAATTAGTTTTGCACAGCAGCAAAGAAGCAGCCTCAACAAAAACCTTCTTACTAAGTACTTTCATCCAAAGCATAAGCATGCGCAATTTTTTGAAAGGAAAGAACGCATAAATAAAGGAAATTGGATGAAAAGAGTGTCTTTTATAAAAACCAAGCGTAAGTAGAATTAGTACTAATTAAGTGAAGACCATTATTTGCTATGATGCATACTTCAACCAAGAATTCGTTTCCGTTTTTTTAAAACTCAAATCTAAGAAATAATAAAACGGCATTCTATATATAAGGAGATTTTATTTGCATGGACACCAAATTATTAAGACAGGTTTTTTCTTTTGATGAAATAAATTTATGTTGTATTGCCAAATGTGTTATAAAACATGCGGGTTGATCCAATTTAAATAAAAGGTATTGGTACTCTTTGACAGGAAAGCTACTAAATCAATTTCATCGAAATTTCTCACACATATTCTTCTAAATGTAGAGTTTTCTTGAATCTTGAATTAGATGTGTGAAAGGCGTTATTGCTTAGGTACTTCTACTCAGTTTGATGTAGTTAGTAGCAGAAGGAAAAGCAGAAGCACGGTACCACTAAAGCATCATTTGAGTAGAAGAAGGTTTGTTTATATGCACTTAAGCGGTAAATTGAAGCAGTTCTTAAGATGCCATTTCTATTTCGGAAGAAGCTATCTATGGAGGTTTAAGTGACACAATCCATTTAGTAGTAGAGTAATAAAGTTAGTTAGTAGCAGAAGGAAAAGCAGAAGCACGGTACCACTAGTGCATCATTTGAGTAGAAGAAGGTTTGTTTATATGCACTTAAGCGGTAAATTGAAGCAGTTCTTAAGATGCCATTTCTATTTCGGAAGAAGCTATCTATGGAGGTTTAAGTGACACAATCCATTTAGTAGTAGAGTAATAAAGTTAGTTAGTAGCAGAAAAAAAAGCAGAAGCACGGTACCACTAGTGCATCATTTGAGTAGAAGAAGGTTTGTTTATATGCACTTAAGCGGTAAATTGAAGCAGTTCTTAAGATGCCATTTCTATTTCGGAAGAAGCTATCTATGGAGGTTTAAGTGACACAATCCATTTAGTAGTAGAGTAATAAAGTTAGTTAGTAGCAGAAGGAAAAGCAGAAGCACGGTACCACTAGTGCATCATTTGAGTAGAAGAAGGTTTGTTTATATGCACTTAAGCGGTAAATTGAAGCAGTTCTTAAGATGCCATTTCTATTTCGGAAGAAGCTATCTATGGAGGTTTAAGTGACACAATCCATTTAGTAGTAGAGTAATAAAGTTAGTTAGTAGCAGAAGGAAAAGCAGAAGCACGGTACCACTAGTGCATCATTTGAGTAGAAGAAGGTTTGTTTATATGCACTTAAGCGGTAAATTGAAGCAGTTCTTAAGATGCCATTTCTATTTCGGAAGAAGCTATCTATGGAGGTTTAAGTGACACAATCCATTTAGTAGTAGAGTAATAAAGTTAGTTAGTAGCAGAAGGAAAAGCAGAAGCACGGTACCACTAGTGCATCATTTGAGTAGAAGAAGGTTTGTTTATATGCACTTAAGCGGTAAATTGAAGCAGTTCTTAAGATGCCATTTCTATTTCGGAAGAAGCTATTTATGCAGGTTTAAGTGACACAATCCATTTAGTAGTAGAGTAATAAAGTTAGTTAGTAGCAGAAGGAAAAGCAGAAGCACGGTACCACTAGTGCATCATTTGAGTAGAAGAAGGTTTGTTTATATGCACTTAAGCGGTAAATTGAAGCAGTTCTTAAGATGCCATTTCTATTTCGGAAGAAGCTATCTATGGAGGTTTAAGTGACACAATCCATTTAGTAGTAGAGTAATAAAGTTAGTTAGTAGCAGAAAAAAAAGCAGAAGCACGGTACCACTAGTGCATCATTTGAGTAGAAGAAGGTTTGTTTATATGCACTTAAGCGGTAAATTGAAGCAGTTCTTAAGATGCCATTTCTATTTCGGAAGAAGCTATCTATGGAGGTTTAAGTGACACAATCCATTTAGTAGTAGAGTAATAAAGTTAGTTAGTAGCAGAAAAAAAAGCAGAAGCACGGTACCACTAGTGCATCATTTGAGTAGAAGAAGGTTTGTTTATATGCACTTAAGCGGTAAATTGAAGCAGTTCTTAAGATGCCATTTCTATTTCGGAAGAAGCTATCTATGGAGGTTTAAGTGACACAATCCATTTAGTAGTAGAGTAATAAAGTTAGTTAGTAGCAGAAGGAAAAGCAGAAGCACGGTACCACTAGTGCATCATTTGAGTAGAAGAAGGTTTGTTTATATGCACTTAAGCGGTAAATTGAAGCAGTTCTTAAGATGCCATTTCTATTTCGGAAGAAGCTATCTATGGAGGTTTAAGTGACACAATCCATTTAGTAGTAGAGTAATAAAGTTAGTTAGTAGCAGAAGGAAAAGCAGAAGCACGGTACCACTAGTGCATCATTTGAGTAGAAGAAGGTTTGTTTATATGCACTTAAGCGGTAAATTGAAGCAGTTCTTAAGATGCCATTTCTATTTCGGAAGAAGCTATCTATGGAGGTTTAAGTGACACAATCCATTTAGTAGTAGAGTAATAAAGTTAGTTAGTAGCAGAAGGAAAAGCAGAAGCACGGTACCACTAGTGCATCATTTGAGTAGAAGAAGGTTTGTTTATATGCACTTAAGCGGTAAATTGAAGCAGTTCTTAAGATGCCATTTCTATTTCGGAAGAAGCTATCTATGGAGGTTTAAGTGACACAATCCATTTAGTAGTAGAGTAATAAAGTTAGTTAGTAGCAGAAGGAAAAGCAGAAGCACGGTACCACTAGTGCATCATTTGAGTAGAAGAAGGTTTGTTTATATGCACTTAAGCGGTAAATTGAAGCAGTTCTTAAGATGCCATTTCTATTTCGGAAGAAGCTATCTATGGAGGTTTAAGTGACACAATCCATTTAGTAGTAGAGTAATAAAGTTAGTTAGTAGCAGAAGGAAAAGCAGAAGCACGGTACCACTAGTGCATCATTTGAGTAGAAGAAGGTTTGTTTATATGCACTTAAGCGGTAAATTGAAGCAGTTCTTAAGATGCCATTTCTATTTCGGAAGAAGCTATCTATGGAGGTTTAAGTGACACAATCCATTTAGTAGTAGAGTAATAAAGTTAGTTAGTAGCAGAAGGAAAAGCAGAAGCACGGTACCACTAGTGCATCATTTGAGTAGAAGAAGGTTTGTTTATATGCACTTAAGCGGTAAATTGAAGCAGTTCTTAAGATGCCATTTCTATTTCGGAAGAAGCTATCTATGGAGGTTTAAGTGACACAATCCATTTAGTAGTAGAGTAATAAAGTTAGTTAGTAGCAGAAGGAAAAGCAGAAGCACGGTACCACTAGTGCATCATTTGAGTAGAAGAAGGATTGTTTATATGCACTTAAGTGGTAAATTGAAGCAGTTCTTAAGATGCCATTTCTATTTCGGAAGAAGCTATTTATGCAGGTTTAAGTGACAAAATCCATTTAGTAGTAGGGTAATAAAAGGCCTATTATCCATTGCAGAGGGCATACTAATTTATTTCTTGATTAGGGGACTGTAAGGAATTTTGAGTTGATTAAAAAAATTTCTTGAAAGTATTTTGATGAAATAATCGAGTTTTGGAATTTTAAAATCTGTGCGTTGTTATTTATGACAGTTTACAAGCTCTCTGAATAACTGCCAGTGATTTAAACTGAGTCTGCAGTAGCTTTTGAGGGTAAAGCCGTGAGAACCCGAGGGCAGAAATCTGACTTCTAGTTCATATGAAGACGTGACACAGATTCGCTTGCATAACCCCTTTTTACAAGGATATCAGAACCTTACAACCTTATCAGAACAAGGACTCGAGCTCAGGATGACCAGACCACGGGTAAGACGCGCTACCCCTAAGCCAGATCGCCGACAAAGTCTCTGCTTAAAATATCATTCAGGATAAACTGTGGAACATTGTCAATGATAGGAAAATATCATCTATAATGATATTTTGTAAAATGTGAATTTTGTTTCGGTTTTAGCAACAAGTTCCCAAATTTGAGCAGCATAAATGAGGATAGAGCTTGAAACGTGTTTGTATAATAACATTTTATTCTTTAGAAGAAGGGATGGGGGGTGAGACGTCTGCCAATATATTGAGATAATGAGGTAAATTTATTTTTATTATTATTGATATGGCTTCAAAAAGTCAGTTTATTGTCGAGGATCCATCGAAGGTTTTTCACCTCTTTTCCCCAATACAGGTTATTTTGAAAAAAATATCAGTATAAGTAGCTGTATTAGTTGTCCTTTCCGAAATGTAAAGTTTTGACGTGAAAATAAATATAAATGAAAATAATTCACATTTCGGGCGGTAGGTAAGAAAATGTCAAAAGGTGATAAGAGAACAAAACAATAGGTAAGAAAAGACCAAAGCAAGTAATTTTCATATTTCTTAACATATATATTAAGGACTGTTAATGGGCACTAACATGCAGAGGCGGAGCAAATATCAATTATGTAAAAGTGTTTTAAAATGCAATAACTTTCATTGCAATCACATAAAATTAACTTAACATTAGGCAATATGACTAAAATTTGTTTTTGAAATAACTTTATTGCTGTCACATCTAGGACCTAACTTTCATCATGGATATGTTCCATAAGGCTCTATATGTCCTCCATTTCTTTATTTTAGAAATCACATTCATTGTATAACATATTCCAAGTCAGGAAGTAAGTCATTCGTTTGGAGGCGGGGCATATGTTGCAAAATTCTGCCCTTTAAGACAACTAAATTCGAAGCTGCATTTCTTTTATAAATGCAGTTATTTAAATAGTCCAAGAGTTTAGATTGGGTGTCCGAGGTAGCCAAAATGTTGAAAATGACCAACAAATCACTTTATCTTCCAAAGAGTTTTGACATAACACACTTTAAATATGTAAATTGAATGCACTGCAGCAACATTTAATCCTCTAATGATCGAATTAGGAAAATATTTCTTTTTTCCGAAATCGAAACAACATACTTAGAAGAGCATGTGTTTGAAATCTGGATGAGACTGAAAAAATTGTTCATACATAGAGAGATATAAACACATACATTTTTAAGTTTGAATATGTATACATGTGATTTTCTTCTACTAAAATTTGATTGTCTTATGCTTTATACTGTTACAATGCACTTTGAATGTATTATTTTTCTCTTTGCGCTTCAAAATAGTCACAGAAAATTTTCTAATATTTATAAAATAAATAAACATTGCAATAATATATCGTCGATACCAATCCCAACAAGAAAATGTGAAAAATCACGATTTTCACTTCTGTCTGCTGAGACTTTTTATTGAAATGATGCATATTTTAGTAATATGTTAAAATTAATTTTAAAAAATAAAGAAATAGCATATTTATGCTATTTTATTATGAATTTTGCATCGTTAAGTATCGAATAAAGTTTTTATATTTGCATGTAAGCATGAAAATTGCATGTAAAAAAGCATGTAATATTGTAATCTAGTATTATTGCATAATTGCATTGTTTTAATCACTACAATTCCTCTAGAGCATATAGTATCACTGCAAAAGTTTCCATTGTCTGAAAAAAATCTTTGGTGCTGATATTATAAATCTATATTATAAATATATATGAGAGTTAAGATGTATCACTTTTTTTATAAAAGCAACATCATTTAGTAACCTTTTGCTTTTCATTTTTAGATTAGCTTTCGATATATTATTCTTCTAATATATTTTCCTCTATGTCCAAACATAGTCTCTAATTGAATGAAGTAATATATTTTGCAGAATTCAATACTTTCATACTTTTTAATAAAG
This sequence comes from Argiope bruennichi, assembly GCF_947563725.1. Taxonomy (NCBI): domain Eukaryota; kingdom Metazoa; phylum Arthropoda; class Arachnida; order Araneae; family Araneidae; genus Argiope; species Argiope bruennichi. The sequence continues at coordinate 96,289,249 of NC_079156.1, read as the reverse complement.
ACTTTTTTAATACTGATAATGAAAAAAAAATCACATAATTTATTTTGTATTGTAGAAATCCTCAATGTACTATTTTGCAGGGTGTGTTATTTTCTACATTCAACAAGGGAATGTATAAAAAAAGTATTAAGCATGCCATTAATCATGATTTTTCAGTTATAAAATTTTGTCTCTAAATAATAATATACCAACATTTCTCTTCTTTTTAACTTTTAAATTGTTCAAAGATTTGATAATTACAATGAAAGGATTAATTTTCAATACTTAAGTAATAAAACATTTTCATCGAAAGACTTGATGGGTATTATTTATAAATTACATGATAATAATGATACGCAAAATTTGTATTGAAGAGACTTAAGAACTCGTATTTTGTGTAGTAAAATCATTAATAAAATGATAAAAATAAATATATTTTTCTAATTTTACAAACAAATCTATAGCAAAAGGGAAGTTTAAAGATCGTTTCATTCTAAGATAAGACAACAAGAATTGTCCTTGAAAATAACAGCAACATATACAATACAACCATAAAAAAAAATCAACGTATTCTTGAAATCTTTTTCTCTGAGCATATAAAATTTTAACTGATTTTGTAGCTATAAGGTTATTTATTCATATTCGTTTGCAATATTAGTCTATCTTTTGTATGAAATTTAATGTCAATTCAATTAGAATATGCCTAAACTTAATTTTTATTTTGACTTGGTGCGTAAACCGCTTAATCTACAATTGATATTTGATAATAAATATCCAAAAGACAAATTCACAAGTTTTAAAAATAATGCATGAGCTAAACGTTTTTCTTTTCAATCTATATTATCATATAAAATACTTTTCATTGTAAAATTCTTCAGTTACAACTTGGCAGGCATTCTATATTTATGTCGTTTGCATGAAAATTCCAAAATAAAAAAGATTGAATTTGAAAACAAAACGAAAAAAATCCTCTATATATTAATTATCAATGTTTAGTCCATTTAGTTGAACCCATTAGAACAATTTAAAGACACCCATAATATATACTATACATATTCAAACAAGAAATAGTAAAACCGCATAAAAACATAAAAATTCAATTTCATGAAAATCTCACATTTGCCATCAATCGATAAAGTAATTGTTTTGTTATTTAATTAACCCAAAGTAGGATGAATTTCTAAGAATGAATGTTCTTGGTTTCTAAAAATATCCCCTTCGATTTTTTTTTAACGAAATCACACATTTTCTATTTTTTTTACTTGTATTTTAAATAACTTGTCTTTAAAAAAGCTATATAATTCCACGCTGTCTATTATATATTCTATTCGTAATTTTAACTTATAAAAGACAGATAGGTTTCTGCGGTTAGTTTTGTTTGCTTTTTTATTAACACACTCTTACATTGCGAATAAATTGTTCAAAAGGTTAAAAACAGGAAACCATATTAAATCAATTTTTCACTTTATAAATGAAAAATTGTTAAATCTATCACATTATTAATCTTAAATTTAACGCCATTTCCAAGAACTGATGGAAGGGCGTCCGCCAGAAATAATTAAAAAAATTCTTCATAATATAAGAAATCTAGTATATACATTATTTACATAGGCAAATTCTGTATGACGTCAGCACAGATTATCTGTTGAGTGAACATATTCTGGCAATCCGTCCTCTCGTATATGTTATACACGCTGTTTACTCAATTGATCAGTTATCTATTTATTCAGCCGTCTCTTCATTGAGTATTCTGCTTACCTTGCCTGCCTTTTTCCCTCCTCTAATACACCTACACTTTGACTTTCCCATTGCTCGATTCTTATGTTCTCAATCAGATTTTCCTGTAACCTCAATACCTTTATAGGATCCATTACTAGGATCTACCTAGATTAAGACCTCTTAAGCTATTTATTATAGAAATAATTAATTGAAATTAGGTGTAATATATATCTACAAAAGAGGAGTAAAAATTAAATCTATATTTTTTTTTTATTATTAACATAAACATGGATGTAAAACATTAAATTGTCATATTTTCCCCATTTTCTGATACACAGCTCATTACTATTAGTCAGATGGAAGTCCAGCAGTTGTCAAATTTAATGTTATGTCTACAGACCAATACAATAATAATAATACCAATACAAATCATAAATATAATACAAAAATCATAACATTATCCCTTTAATTGAAATGTATAACTTCCAAAATACAATTTTTTATCTGACTTTTTTTTTCTAAAATCTTTTAACGAATAAATTAGTAGTAATAAATTATATTAGTTTCTTGTAAAATATTTGACTTTAATTTCTTTACTACTATTGAATAATATTTTAAACTGGATGAAATGACATAACTAAATATCCTCCCAAACAATGTTATTATGAGATTTATATTAATCACATAAGATATGATTAGATTTATTTTCTAACTTCTTCTAACATTGAATTAATTTATTAAAATTTATTCTTTTCGGACAGTATCATCATCTTTTCTCCTTCATCTTTCACCATTGGACGAAAATCTAATCTTTTTTCATGAAAATAAGTCTAGAAGAAGAATATGGATTAATTAAGTCTTCAGAAGATGCGAGCAATAAAGTAACATTAATCTCATAGACCTTGGAATCTTTATACAGAATATGACATATATAACTTTGTTTTTATTGTTTATGTAGGCTATTCCATGGCTATCTAGAATGCTATTATTCTAGTTTAATATGAAACTTTGAATGACATGAATATGACATTTAATTACTTATTGCATATGCATAGCATTATCATATTTATTAAATCAGTACTTCTAAAAGAAACATATGAGTCCCCCCCCCCCCTAACCTTCTAGTTTAATTAAATGGGAATCTTCTAACAGTGTGCATCCGTTGTTTTCTTTATTCATTTAATGAAACTTTTCATTAGACGACGACTTAATTTCGATAAATCTAATCACAGAACATTCATAATAGCATTTGTTGTATTACACTTTTTATTTAAATCATGAAAAAAATGAGAAAATACACTCTTTATATGATTGCATTGATGCTTTAATTATAATATATATACATTAGTGTATAGCAAAATAATTTAATCCCTGAATTAAATAACACACCTATACATTCTATTTAAGGGATTTGTTGTTTTTTATTCCGTATCTTTATCTATAACAATAATGGATGAGTATATACGCAAAGTATATATGCAGACCGTTTGGTCAAAAAAAACCAAACCTGGTGCATATATACTTTTGAAACAGTAGAATTGGAACATTATGCTTATTTAAAAGAGTTTTATAAAGTATATTGAAAATTTAATTGTATTATCTGAAAGCTTTGTCAATTTAAATGTTTGTTTAGAATGCAGAATAGGAACATTATGCTTATTTTAAGGAGTTTTATAAGACAAATTGAAAATTTGATTGTATTTGTTCTTTAAACTACTTGCCTTTTGGTTTATCTTTTAAAAAAATAAATGTACAAAGAATACATCTTATCTGTTAAAATATTCTCAAAAATAAACAAAATACAGTTTGTGTAAGAAAAATTAAGATTTAGAATAAAAATTTTAAAAATAAATGTCAGTCACACTACTCATATTTTGAATTATGTAGAACAAATTAGATTAAATAAATAGATCCTCTATAAAAATTTTTATACTTCAAAAGTGAACTCTGAATTAATGGATCAATGAAAAAAAATATTAAATGATTATCGAGAAAATGAAGTGCAGTTTTACTCCTCCCAAACAAATAATTTGTTTCTTTTTCCGGTGTAAATGATATTGTATTTGATCTCTCAGAATATTTGCCATTATTTCCAGAAATTGTTCCTTCAAAGACTATCAGAATTGATTTATTGACTGCATCCTCCCATTTATTTAATACGTAGAAGTCAATCTTTGATGCAATCCACATAGCAATAAACCTGTATTTGAAGGATTTAGAAATCATTTGCTTCAGTTAAGAAGATGCATGGAATAGAGACTTCATACCTTAAAAAAATATTATTAAATATTTATTGCATTTGTCATATATTTATTTCAATCAATCCAATATACATTATAATCAATCAAATTTATTGCATATCAAATATTTATCGCATTTGTCATATATTTATTTCAATCAATCCAATATACATTATACTCAATCAAATTTATTGCATATCAAATATTTATTGCGTTTTTTACAAATTATGAAAAGATATAAATGTACATATTCAGAAATAAAATGAAATTACCTTCTTTTCATACAATGAAAATAAACGATTCTTTACTTTATCTTATCAGGATATTTGGCTATGTTTTATGCAATTATTGTCTTATAATGACTATTCAATAAATGTTGTTAATTTTTGTTCCATTATATTGAACTGTAAATATTGTATTTGACTGTTTTATATATTATATAATACGAAGAAGTAGACGCCTTAATAGCAACTTTCTCTCAGAATTTAACTTACAAAAATAGTATGATTTGGACGTAAAATTCGTACAGTAACAACTATCGTAATGAAATTTTGCACAAATTTTATTTTCAATCTCAGAATATATATATATATATATATATATATATATATATATATATATATATATATATATATATATATATATATATATATATATATAATTTATTTATCAAAGGAAATTAGTAAAATATGAAGGAATTTTTATGCAGCAGAATAGAAAAAATAGGCATCAACTTACTCATGTAAAAAGTTTACAAAATCTTATTAGAGAAAGTTGGAAACAAAAAGAATAATACCAACTACATCAGTCATGTATATTTATGTTTCAGTCACAAATACAAACATCGTAACAACCTCTTAGTACAATTATGTTTAGATTAGATTAATTGTAGTGTCAACGAAAAAGCACCCTAGCCACGGATATTACTTCGTTTACAACCTCTTATTTCTTGCTCCGAATGGAAACATTTTCTCCAGAGCTCTTATTATATTTTTCTCTTTCCGTTGTAATTTATTTCTTGAGTGCATTTATGATTCCCCGTTCTAGTTTCTGTCTTAAGAAAGAGTAATTAATATGTCATACATTCTCTAATCTCCACTTTGAATTCGTTTAGGGACGTTTATTTAACATTTGTTTACACATTAATAACAGAAATTAATCATTTCTGTTTTTCAAAAAAAATCTATGGATGCTTTCTTTTTCTGTAATTGTTCAAAAATATTTACTTCTGTGTTCATATTATTCACTTTTATAGAATTTTCTTTCTCTGTATAATATGTATTTTATATATATATATATATATATATATATATATATTCAAAATTTCAAAATATAAATATAAATATAAAAATATATATATAATATATATACAAGTATATATATATATATATATATATATATATATATATATATATTTATATATATATATATGTATAATATATCTACTTGTATATAAGTATACAGATATAAATATAGATCCATAAATTAAATATTTTTATATATAATATATAATAAATTTAAATATTAATATTTATATACTTTTTTTTACAAACTTACAGTTTTCGTCTGATTTTGAAAATAATTTGCACACATTCTCTTAAAAGAAAAAAGGAAATTCACTGGCACCATCCAAAATTGAAAAATTAAATAAAGTTTACACAAAATAAAAATTAAACATGTTTTTGGTGTTTTACAGTTATATTTTCCTAAAAGTTATATTATCTCAAAAAAAATTATTTATACTTCCGTAAAAATCAAAATTATAGTTTTTCTAATGATACCAGTTTTATTTCTGAGCTATTTATTTTTGAATTTAAATTCATTTTTTAAAACTTATTTTTTTATATAGCTTGTAAAAGATTTTATTGTTGTGGGGAAATTAAAAGTAATTTAATTGTTTCATCAAACCATCAAATCGAGTGCTTTTGTGACTGTTAAATTGCGATAAAAAAGTTTCTTTATTTGGACATTAACTGCAAAGGAATTTTCATTCTACGTTATTTCGCAATCGTAATATTTTTAAAAATATTCCTTCAGTAATTTGTATTTGTTTGATTCCAATAGCTATATTTTTTCCATATTAATGAGATATTTAAATTAAAATTTTAACACACTTCATTTTATAAATTTATAACTAAGAAAAAACAATATTTCGGGAAATTTATCACCAAAACCGCCAAGTTCCTATTTAAAATTTAAAGAAAATATATAAAACCATCATGTAGAATTAATCGTTATTACAGAATTTTTTGTTTACATTAGATTAATTACTGTGGCAGTAAAAATGATTTTAGCTTAGGAAACAATATATCTTGCAATCTTTTAAAAAGTAGTTTAGAATTTATTATTTGCATCAAATTAATTGTGGTGATAACAAAAATTAATTTCAGCTTGGAAAATTACCCTTACCTTTCTTGCAATTTACTATTACTTAATTACCTAATTCTTATAACTTAACATTTTCTAATTGCCTCTCTTCAATTTTTGAATATTGATAATAATTTTCCTAATTAATTTTTCTACTTTCTAATTTAGAGAAGAATTATTTATATGTTATACATTGCAAATTTCACACATTTTAAAAATGTATCGTCATTTTTATAATTAATATTAATATTTGCTATCGACGTAAAATCATTATCTGGATAAAATCATTATTTAAAAGTAGTAAAAGATAATTTATACAGTGAAGAGCATTGTTTTAACAGAATTTGTAAACCACTTAAGAAGGAAAATCTTCTGGAGGATTTTTTTAAAGAAAATTTTTTAAATTTAATAATTTTTATTAATTCTGTTATAATTGTGCTAATAAAATCATTCAATTTTTTAATTTTTTTTTTATTTAAAACATTTTCTTCTACATCTTCAAGAACGATCACGTTAGTTCAATGATTCATTTTTGTATTATCTGATGTAATTATTACGGTATCAAAAAAGGTTAGGGTTTCAATATGATATGCATTTCAATAAATGCATATTATATTTAATTTGGCATTTGGATAATATTAACAAGGAAACTTCTTGTGTACAGCGGATCCCTAGATATCACTGAACGAAGCAGTATCGACAGGATTTTTTGTGTCCGACTGCTGTAAGCTAGTAGACTATTGAATATATTATGCTATTGTTTTAGCCTGATTTACTTCTTGCGTGTGGTTCTTTATTCAAAATTTCGCATTGGACGAGTTGTATTGAAATGTGCAATGTTGTTTAATATGCATATGTAATAAACTTTTGGTAAAAAGCAAGAGAACAGTTCACTGGAAATCACAATTGTATTCTTCTTTTCTCTGACGATCCCTCCGGGAGAACCTCGAAAAGAGGATGAGATGCGTCCGGAATGGTGGTTGGATCGCCATCCTGTAGGGTACATAAATAGGTGGGGGATCTGGATCCTCCCATCGGTGATGGACCTACTTCCTTCTGGAAGGGTTGTACCGTGGTCGGTGATTGCCATTAGGACTCAACCACAGTTCTCGCCAATGTTACTATTGTGGCTGTCCGGCACAACAGTAACATTAGCAGTCTTCTTTATCCGTGCGGGTGGGTCAGTGAGTCAGTTATATGACTTTTCTCTGACTAGGATGTATGATCAGTTTTTAACAGTTTCTGAAAGTTCTTCGTTATAGCTATGGGTAGAATTAGGGCGACCTAAACACAAAAGCGAAATAGTAGAAGGAAAATCAGAACGTAGAAAAACATTCATACTTTCAAAAGGGTATTTACAGAAAGTAGCTGAACAGGTATTTTTTTAGCTATGTGATGTTAACGTGATATTGTAGTTTCAAGTGGGACATTTAAAGTCATAGAAATCATAACCTGAAAAGGTGAGAAAATTCGAACTCCGTGTAGGGTAGAATTTAAAGTGAGGTTTGAATTCAAAAGGTTCAAAAGTAATTATTTTAAAAAATAAAATTTTACAAAATTAATTTATTACATATATATATAAAAAATAGCCTAATTAAAATAAAGATATTTAAAGCTCAATTAAAAGAAAGTACTAAGCCAAACACAATACTACTTGATAAGCCTACTTTTTAGTCAGTGGCGAATGGATTTTAAAAGATAAAAAGAGAGTACATTTTTACCACTGGAGCAAAAAAAATATGCTGTAGACTGAACTGCACTGTAAAATAGGCATAAGAACTGAAGAAAGGAATGTTTATGTGATTCACTAAAATTTTATGAGTAATTTTAACACAAAAATCAATGTGAACCAGGTACAATTTAGTTATAACTTTTAAGTGAGTCGTTTGCTATTCACTTATTGACTTTACGATTTGGAACGTAATGGTGGAGATATAATATTTGTTTGGAAAAAGAGCTAAAATTTGAGTTTAATCAATACTAATATCTTACTTTTTAAATGTTGTACCATATTAATTGTCAGAACAACACTATGAACTTCAGAATACAATATGACTCAGTTTTCATTTTCATGTGTGCTTCGTCTATAAAAAATATCTGTACTCTTAGTCTATAAATAGGCTAAAATACCCAAGACGTAGGCTTTGTAAATGATCCTAATCAATGAAATCTTAATTATAAAATAAATGAATGGAATCCTATTAGGGAAAAGTAGCATAAATATTTTCACACTGTTACTCAGTGGTTTATACGCTATACTACATTGCGAAGATATTGTAACAAAATTACAGCAATTTGAGATATTGGAAACCAAATCGCAAAAAAAAAAAATGGATCTTAAAGACAACTAATGTATTAAAAACAATAAAATAATGATGGAACTTATCTGTTAGATAAATCATTCTAAATTAAAATTTCCAATGAATGTAAATTATAAAATTTTTTTAAAAATTATGTTTATTATACTTTTTATAATCACAATGTGGCGTCTAAGTTGTTCCTTTTAAAGAATGTACAAATTTTTATTTTTATTTGTCTCTTATTTCCCCTGATACTAGACAGTTTCTTTACGAAAACTTCCTTCCGTTGGATTTACGGTAAAACGTCTAACAGGCTCGATAACAAATAACGAAGCCTTATTCTATACGAAAACACGATATACACGTAACAAAACATGGGCGAATCGATCGGAAATAAAACTTGCAATAGACAGCATTGCATAAGTCGAAACCAATAATAAATAAACATAACAGTACAAGATCTCGGAAAAGAACACACCGCAGTCACTCGTAGCCGACGAGAGATACGGCTACGAGTCACTTCACTGAATACTAGTCTTAACTCACTCAACTACTACTGATTAATTCACTTTAGATATATCTCTCAGTTTTTAATAGTTTCCGTGACAGACCAAAAGAGATTCTAAAAGAATATCCTGTCTTTGGACTTAATCAAGATGTAATCAAAGTTCCAGTTTTTTTTGTTGTTGTTATAGTTGTCAAATCTGTTCGAATGTAAGAAATTTTGTTCGAAGTAGTTCGAGTTGATTTTAGTTAGATTACTTAATTAGTTTTGTTTCCACATTATTTTGCAGAAATTTTGATACAATTATTTTTCTAGATATTTATATTTCTTCAGAAAATTCTGAAATTTAACAAAAATATTGTTAAAAATCGAAAAAGATTATTCGAAAAATATTTCCCTCTATAAAAATGTGCTGTAAATAATGTTTACAGACAATATTCTATTTAAAAAAAAACATGTTATGTACTTAAGTAAGTATGTTATGCAACAAATCATGTTATGTACTTATTAGAAATGATTCCTATCAAAATACATAAAAAAATATATTCATCTTTCCAGTAAAGGCATCCAGATAAAATAAGATATTCTTTCAAATATCACTTGGATCTTAAAAGTTAAGTTTTTCAGTTTTTGTCTGTAATATTTTTTCTGAAAAATATCAATATCTAATATATAAATCAAACTTTACATCCTGATTCAGATTAGAAAAAATAAATTCTTTATAAAATTCGGATATTTTCTGACAAGACTAAAACTTTTCTATTTTTACTTTGAGTGAAATTTGTTTCTTCATTAGAAAAAGTTTTTATCCTTGGAAAATCAATAGCTCCCAAAATAGAACAGAGCGTGGTTTATTAGCTTCCAGGAAAGGAATTCATATACATTTTTAAGTTCAGTATTTTTGTTCCGAATTCCCATCTATGGAAGTATGTTAAAATGACGGGAGAATCATAAATTTTCTTTCATAGTTTCCGAAGAATTCACTCTTAGATTTAAAAGATTTTTTCACTCCTATAATTCTTTTCTTTTTTTTTTTTACTTTAAAGATACTGCATCATTCTTGATGTTGAAACTGTCATGTATTTTTCTATCTAAAACTTTACGAGCATAACTGCCTGTAATAAATCTTTTCTTTAATATCGGAATGCATATTAGCATCTTAAGAATTATCGTGAAATAAAAAACGAACTTCAAACAGAAACACATTTTTCTAAGATTTAAAAAAAATTAGAAAATGTATTTTCAGAAAGTCCCCTTTTGACACATTTTTACATTACTGAAACATTATCTTTTTAATATGAAAATATCATAAAATTTAATCTTTATTTTTCAAGCAATAATTTAGAATCAAAATATTATTTTTCAATTTGGAATTTGCTTTTTTTTTATTAATATGCAAAAGCAGTTATCTACATCTGAAAGTTCTTTTAGAGATTTTTAATATTTCATCCAGTGTAGCTAAAATGAATTAAGAGCCATAAATATTCAAAATTCATATACATATAACACGTAAAATACTTCGCATCCATTTTTTTAATGCCAAAGATAAAGTTATAGTGAAAAATATATCTTGAATATAACTACTTCGCATTTCACAGTTCCTCTGCCAATGGAATAGAATCAGAATCTTTAATAATTAATTGTGCAATTAAAAATATATTTTCAAATAAGTTTTTCAAGATGATTAAAAATAAATATTTTTGTATTTAATGCGATTAACATGTAAAAAACAATAAAAATTCATTATATAAAAACTGAATGTTCAGTGTTAATTATATCTTTGTGTTATTTCAACAGTTAAAAGCCCCATGTCCATGGTATTTTAGACAGCAAATTTTAAATTTTTATTCAGGTTTTTAAAAAGTAGCAGTAGCTGTAATTGTTTTATAACTATCATAAATGCCATAACAGGTATTATTTCAAATAGAACTTACACAAAAATTTGTGTTCTTTTTTTTCTGGTAGTAATGGTTCTACTTCAGCATATATATATATATATATATATATATATATATATATATATGCTGTATGTATATTATATATATATATATATATATATTATATATATATATATATATTATATATATATATATATTATATATATATATATATATATATATATATATATATATATATATATATATATATATATATATATATATATATATATATATATATATATATATATATATATATATAACCAATTTATAGTAAGAAATATTTTGAAAACGAAACGAAACAAAAACCAAAAAAGGAACCGAAAAAACTTCATAGTATTTAGAGAGCGCAAATGCAGCTACTTCTAAAACACAGATGAATTAAGACAAAAGTAATAAAATCAAGTTAATAGGAAAATCAAATTAAACCAAAAAATTAAACCAAATAAAAAATGAATCCGGCCTGAAGATTTTTTCAAGGGTCACCCTCAGGCAGGGATTCAAAAAGAGATTTTTTTCTGTGAAGGAATACAGACAAGGTCGTCTAATAATGATTCCTCGTGACCCGAAAGTCCCCTGAAATTAGGCCCACATAGATATACTATTTTACAGAAAGGAAAATAAAAACAATAAATTAGAAGAAAATATCCACTAATAAGTAAAAATACAAGAACAAAAATAACAATATTAACAAAAATACCATATAATAACCCTCAAACCAGTAATGGAAACAAAAAGGAAAGATCCATACCAGCAGCAGGCAAAGAAATTTTAAGCTATCGATTTAGATTCCCGCTTATTAAGACTAACGTATTTAAGGTAAAAAAAAACAATTTTAGGGTTCCAGCGCCATCTATTGAGTGATCTAAAATGCAAGGAAAGTTCTATTTTAATTTTAGGTGGAGGATTAATCCCAAACTATACCTTATTTAATCAAAAAGTTGACATTACAGTAAATTCTAGGAAATTCATTATTAATTAAATTTTTAGTGAGGTTATTTGATGCTGCAATATAGGAATTTTTATTCTTGCAAACCCTTTTGATCCTGTTAACCTGCGAGAAAATTAGATTTTTGAAAATTTTAGAGTTTAGATTGGAATGATAACTACAAAGTTTTGTTATTTTAAATTTGAAGTCATCCCTTTTATCGTAGATACCAACTATTGTTTTATCATTAGCAATTTCGTTTTATAAATCCAGAAAGGTAGCCTCAAGTGGATTTTTATTTGTTTCTGTTAGAATTAAATCTTTTGGATAGCAATTAATAACAATATTAGTATTGTCTAAGTTAATCAAAAGTAGGTGGTCAATATACCTCTACCCGTTTATTAAATTATATTTAATTATTTTTTCTCGTGTAAAGTAGGAAAATATTAGCTAAAGCACTTGAGAAAGCTATTTCCATCGGAATACCCTTAACTTGTTTATAAAAATTAATTCCATTAAAAACGTAATTTTCAGTAATATTAAAATTACATAACTCTAACCAGCTATTTTTAGGAATAACATTTTCATTTAAATATTCGTCATATATAAAAGTAAAGACCTTTATTAATTTTTTATGAGGTAGATTGGTGTATAAATTTTCGAAATCATAAGTATTAATTTTATTCTTGATGTTATCTTTAAGAAAATAAAGTACTTCTTTGTTACTAGAAATTATAAAGTTGTCTTCATCTTTGATTTTGTCCAGGATAATTTTTAAGTATTTAAAGAAATGCTTACCCGAAAACCCGAATTACGAATCTGAATTTTAATCTATTTTTATGAAATTTAACTGTCGGGAATAAATAAGGATAGTTTAGAGAGCAAGTCTTAATTTTGGTTTTTTTTTTTTTTTTTTTTTTTTGCGAAAGCTAGCTTTCTTTTATCTAATTCCTTTTTCCCGGTGTTCTTTAAAACATAAGTTGAGTTAGAGTTATATTCATTAATTAAAAGTTCTTTATAATAATATTTGCAAATTAAACAGAAATTATTTGCTGATTTATCTATTAATGTAATAACAAATTTTTCTTTTAAATTTTTATTTCGTTTTTTAATGTTTTGCTAAAATAAATACCGCGTTTAAAATTAATATTTGTTGTCACCACAATACCGCGTTCTTATTAAATACCGCGTTCAATATCAGTAATCAATTTTATTTTAATTCCCTCTAAAATTCTCACTTTCCATTTTCCGAAATCTTCCGCAGGCCAATGGTATATTCTAGATAATTTAGCAATAAAAATATCCAAATCTTTACCAATAGAAATTAAAATTTTACTATGGTTTATTTTTTCTCTTAATCTAAATTTAGTTCCTCTTTCCATTAATTCTCTTAAAGTGTTCGATTCAATAATTTTTAAATTACCTGTAATAATATGACCTTTATCTACATCTATAAAATCTTTAAAGTTTTCTTCGTTACAGTAACAATCTGTTAAATTTATTTTATCTAAATTTTTACTATAGTAATTATAATTACAATTTTTTTCTTTAAAGTTGAAGTATAACTAAACGCTATAGAAACAGTTGTTTTATCTGATAGAGGGAAAAAAATTATTATTATGTATAATTTTGGGTAATTTGAGATATTCGAAGTAAATATCCAAGAAGTTAATCACACAGAATTCTTTGTAAACTTTATTTTTATTATTAAAATGTAAATCGTTTTTTCCAATATTAAGCTTACATTTAATTAGATCTAGAATTATACATTTTGTGTACGAATTTTTAAACTCAAAATAATCCGTATCGCTATGGTGGTGGCAGATGAACTGTGAAATGCGAAGTAGTTATATTCAAGACATATTTTTCACTATAACTTTATCTTTGACATTAAAAAATGGATGCGAAGTGTTTTAAATGTTATAACTCTTAGCATAGAATTCTCTTTAATTATATTTTCCACAGAATGCTTATTGGAAAATTACCTCAGAGAAAGCAGACGATAACCATCGAATGGTAATTCTTAGATCACGATGCATTTGGATTCAATTTAATCTTCAGCTTCCATGGAACTAATCAACAATAGGAATCTTGTTAATGAGCTGCGGCATAGAAAAAATAAAATACCAAAATAAACTGCCTGGAGTCTTAAGAAGAAGAAAATTCAAATCGATACCAATGTTCTCTTATTAAAAGTCTCCTTCTGTTCATAAGAAGGAAAATTGAAAGCCTAGTTCGTCTTTTATGGTCAAACCACTGTCCTCATTTATATAAAAATGACAAAATTCTTTTAAATGTCTTTGTCTTCTTGTTTGTTTTTAAATGTCTTCTTTCCAAACTTCAGTTCGTCTCCTTTTTCAAGTAAATATTAATTTTAGCGATAAATATTATGAAGGCAAAAATTTTAATTTCTTTTTTATTTAATAAATTTGTTATTTGTTAATGCGAAAACACTCAATGAAGTAAGAAACCATAAACGTGAATATTCAACATGAAATTTGATAATTTTATATCTGTTATGTTATGACAAGGAATTACATTTTAACATATTTAATTTTCGTGATTACTATTATATATATCAACAGTATTTAATTTTATTTCCCACGAAATAAAATAAATATGGACAAAAAATGTCTAAAAAAATTACCATTTTCATTATTCATTTTTATTTCGCTTGAAATAAAACCAATATGAGCAACATGTTTCTTTGAAACAATAAATTATCATTTTTAAAGACTCAAAAATCTACTAAATAGGAAAATCATTTGCTTAAAGAGGTATGATAGGATATAATCATGAAACTTGTGAATCATTGAAAAATATACGGGAAAATTTCAAAATTTAATTCTATTCCAATACTGTTTTGTATAGAACATAAAATGACTTATTATATTCCGTCACCACATTCAAGTTTTGGGCACTTAAAACACGTGAACAGTCAAAATATAATTGACCGTGTGCAAAGCTTGGAGTGCTCAAATGAATACCTGCCACTTTTAGGGGTTGGCCCTGGGATTTGTTGATCGTCATTGTAAAAGCCAGTTTTAAGGGAAATTGCAACCTCTTGAAACAAAATGGAATAATAGGTACGCGGGGAATTAAAACGCTGTCTCCTTTAGCAGTTCCTGTAATAATGGTAGCTTTTATAATATTACTGCCAAGCTCTGTGATATGAAACTTGGTGCCGTTGTACAGTCTGGGTGCATCAAGATTTCGCATCAGTAGAGTAGGAACGCCAACTTTAAGCGCCATCTTATGGGAAGGTACACCTGTTAAATCTAGGGAATTGAGAAATTCAATGGGGTAGGCAGTATTATCCTCATTAGCCATCACAGTGTCTATGGATGTATATAGTTTTGAATTTCCGATGATCAAGTTTAAGATTTTGTTTGTTTTGCCGATTAGTTAGGCCAAAACAAAATCAAGTCTGTATCCATTGAAAATACAGTTGTCGACAGTCAGAACACACTACACATACGTGAATTTTCAACGCCAATTGAGGCAACTCAAATGCGCGTATTTTCTACGCCAGTTGGGGTAACTCAATACAGATTAGAAATTTTTAACTTCCTTAATTCTGTTTTATTTTAATTCAAAAGTACTTCAGAAATAATCCGAAAGATCGATTAATTAACAATATTTATTTTAAATGCATCAAACACCAAGAAAATAAAAAGAATCGTTTGAAATAATTGGTCGAAAACATGTTAAGCCTAACTTCATTAGCGTGGGAAAAATCTGAAGCCTTACTGATTTGGCGGTAGAGAAAATGAAAAGATTTTTGGAGGGAAAATTAGTTTTTAATTTATTAAAAAAATTAGATACTCAATTAATCGGAATAAATAGAAGCATATGTCGTATTCTATACTATAATCTGTCTCTGTGCCAAATTTCATCCGATCTCCACGTTTTACATTCCCATCCTCCAATACATATCTCTAACAAATTTCTTAGCTCTAGATCAATATTCTTGAACAGCGTCTACACAGACATTTCCCTTTATTATTGGAGATAAATTAAAATTAATAAATTAAAAATAATTTATTAATTAATTAAAATAATTAATTAAATAATTTAAAAATTCTTAATAAATTTAAAAAAAAAATTTTACTCGTTAAAGGATTTATAATTTCATATATACGTAGTTTAAGGTCATTATTAAATTATTTTAACTAACCAAAAAGATTTAAACGTATTCTCTTTACTCATATAGAATGTTAAAACTAGTAATAAAATTATCATAATTAAACTTACCGAAACTTCCTAGAAAATATTAAGATATTCTAATTCATTTTAATTAATATTAAAGAAATTCTTTTTAATACTGAGCCTGCAACTCCATTTTTGAAGAAAATTTTAATTTAATACTATCTGCATCTCGCATACCCGCATTGAGTGTGAAAAATTAAACCCGTCTCAATAATAAGCAAATGTTTCCAAGATATGAATTCCTAAACACACATTAATGAGAAAGGCTTTATTTGGAAAATAAATTATGCATTAATATTATATATGCAAGTATGTTATTATCACTAGTAAAATAGAATATGCTAATAACTAGTCTTACAAAGTAAGACATTCTTCAAGTGGCAAAATGAAACAAACTTCCCACATTGTTTTTCAAATATTTGCATATTTTGAAAGTCATGGATTTCGTTGTATGTTACTTTTATTCTTTCTCTGTGTATATAAGGAAAAGGCAAACAGGCCTGTTTGAAAAATTCGAAATACATTTGCATTCCATGCCTCAGAAAACGACTTTCATCGACTTTGGGGGTGTTCGGATGACTGAAGTGGAAATCGAGAATAAAATTTTGCTTTACAATTTAAAAGTTTTGTTTTGTCTCTGAAAAGAACTAAGAAGCAAGGTTTAAATCTTAAACTTTTGCAGAAAATTTGGTTTATCCGGTAACATTAAAGCTACAAAAAACGAACAAAATTAAAAAGGATATTTGGAATTAAATGCGTAATATAAAGCTTAAAAAAATTATTTTCTTTCTATCTTAAAATTACAGCAAATCTAATTAAGTACAAAGAAATACCGTTTAGGTCCTGATGGTTATCACTTTATTATCTTAACCCTTTCTAGGGCCGTGGGAAGTATGCTTCCCACCAAATTTATCAATCTTTGTATGAAATGTTGTAGGTTGGCATAAGTTCTGACAAATTTTTTTAGGAAGACAGAAATTTAGATGCTTCAGTTCTTTACCTCAATCAAAATGATGTGTCTTGATTTGTTACTTAATTATTAATTAACCAAATTGATTAATTAATCAAATTAAATTTATCTAATAAGCTAAATGAATCCCTTTTCTTATTCTAATTCCAAGCCTAAAAATATTTTAACATAATATGACTAGAAAAAAATGGCCCTTTAAAGGGTTAATATAATTAAAGGTCATTGTGATTATGTATGCATACAGGAAGTCCACAAAAGTAGGACAGACATATATTTCCGCCACTTTTGCAAAGAGGCATATACTTCCAGCTGCAAAATGTCATCTTGCAACTTCAATGTATGAAGATATCTTGACTTTTGTAAAAGATAATATTAAAAAAAAGTTTTAAAAAATTAGATTTTTATATGACCCCCAGATTAAAAACTGGCTAATGAATAAAATACTTTTCCTACACTTATCTTTAAGAATGCAAAGTTTCATGCATATATCTGCAAACAATTCTGAAATATTAAAAGGCAATTTAGATAATTTAGAACCTTTTTCCATACCTTTCATTTCAGGAATATCACAAACGATAATTAAATCGTTGGAATCAAAAATAATTATGCATTCTTTGAAATACATACACAATTATATTCTTTTGATAATACCTATATATGTAAAAATTTCCTGTCGACTAAATATTATGTAACATATTTTGGGTTGAAGCAGAGTGCAGATTTGAAGACATAGACGAGAAGTAGTAATTTTAATTTCGTTTTATTTTCTTCCGAGTGGCAAGCATGATTATATACAAGAAGGCGCAGCGCGACGCAAAATCAGAAGTAAGAGCGTGAAACAAATGATCACTAGTCTTATATAACATATGCTGACCTTTGACAAAGGCAACGGGAAGTATCACTTTAATTTGAAACGTAGTTCTGATGGCGCATTAGTTTTACAGAGGAATTAATTAAACCGAAAGTGGAATTTGATCTCGAAATAAGAGAATATTTTAGAATGAAGTTATTATAAGCTAAATTAAGATAAATCTTGGAAATTAATTAAATTGAAATTATAATTAAAATATCATTACATGTATATATGCTACCAATTTCATTAATTATGGCAAAAAGAATGTTTTTTTTTGAATTTAATAACAAAGATCTACAAAGCATGTATTCCAAAAGCAATTATTCTCTTAGCTAAGATATAATATCAATCAAAACTAATAATATATCGGTCACCATTCAGTGCACTGTTGTAAAAGATGGAGACTAACCACTGAATTTATAAAAATGCCACACCACATATTTATAAAAAAATTGCCATTGATGATGAACTTCTTGTATAATAAATAGATTTTGGCCACTCCAAAAGTGATCGTTTTGAAGATGAATATATTTTCCTCGGTTAAGGCAATAGTCTATCCAAACTATATTTCTCAGAAGAAAAAAATATTTGATTTCACTTGAAGCAGTCCAAACATAAAACTATAGATATCGACCGTTTAGTTGTCTATATTTTCCACCGATATATCAATCATTTAGTTGCAACAGTCTATATTTTCCAAGAATGTTGCATGGATGCCAAATATTAAGTTGGAATATTTTCAGTATTGTCATTTTTGAAGTATTGAATTTTGAACTGATTGTTCACACACTAGTTTGGAGATAGTTTGAAAAGTAATCAAAAATTCCAATTTCTGTATATTTTGTTTAAAGCCTTATTATTTATTTTCCTCTACTGGGAAAGAATGGATCCTGTAGTTTGTTGTTTCAAAACTGTTCTATAAACACAGTACATAGAATTATGCCGGGATTCAGAAAATGACGCTTGTATTCCTCTACTACATTATCAACATCATGATGCAAGCAATACAAATTGTTAGCACTTCAAAACGTTTCTTCTTACTGAAATATGTCATTCTTGTAGATTATAGTTGCGAGCAAGATATTTTCTTTTCTTTTGAGTCATTTCAGTACTTCTCTGGGAATATTTTAAATATTCAATTTCTGAAGTTCCTCTTCTTTTCCTTATAAAGACAAACTGTCAACCAAATGCACTGAACAATATCAGATATAATTTGTAAATTTATTTCGAGTTTTGAAGGCTAGATGATGTACTACTAGACATATATTCGTATTGAAAATTTTATGTAATGAATAAATTTGCATTTCTGAATGTTTTCTAATAAATGTGTGATAAGTCCCTTTAAATTTATGAAATAAGCATATATCTGCAACAGAAATGCTAAATCTTTTATGTGTTTAGAAAAATGTGTATCTTGTATGAAATTTTGTATGAGTGCAAAGAAACATTTTAGTTATTCATATTATTACACTTTGGGAAATGTATAAAAATCTAATTTTTTAAAAACTTTTGTTGTCAACCTCTATAGAAATCAAAGTTATCATAAAATTACCTATCGTATTTCATTAAAATTAATGATTGGATATATAATATAATTATATATCTCATAGCAATATTTAGAGAAATAAAAGCTTGTTCAACTTTTTAAAAATAATGCACAAAACACCTATGTAGGTATATTTCACATTTCCACCTATCCAGCTAATTCGAATTCAACCAAATTAATTTATACAAATTTAAAGATGTGTCTTTACAGAAGATTTTACTAAAAACATTATTTCCTAAAGAGTTAATATTTGATCGTATTATCAATAAGGTTATGTTAAACATTCTAGCTGAAGAATTATAAATATCACATTAGCTAAGAGATAAATATATATCTTCAGCATATGATTATAAGACTTTTGATTATCAGATCCTAAATACCATTAGCTAAACCGCACAATACTATTACGTATTTAAATAGTAATGGAGAGTGTTTTAGGATTTTCTTAAGCATATAATAACTTTTATAACACGGTTGCTTTAGAAAAAAAAAATATAATTTTTCCGAAATGATCAAATAAACATTAGCATGTGTGAAAATCGACAATTCGTGTAAAATCATAGATATTTATTAAGGTCTTAGATGCATCAAAATATTTGTATAAATAAAATTTATACTTTTATATGATGTAAATATCACTTTTACACTATGCATATTCAGTCGATGCTATAACTTAGATGCTAATAAAAAAGGTCAAATTTTAGAAACATTGTGCATATTTATAAGATGAAAAATATGTATCAAAATAAAAATTCTTTCCAATTTGTGTTATTTTCAAAATTTAATGAAAATAAAATGATATAAATATAGTACAATATTCAATAGAGAAATATATCTTACTACCTTAATATTTTCAAATATTCTTATATTTCATTATGAAAACTTATACTTGACATTCAAAACAAGTATAATATAATTGAAGTTATTTTATTTTGATCATTATAATATTTTAAAATTATTTTGAAATAGAAAAAAATATTAAAGTTCTATTATTAGAATATTGACTTCCATTTTCATTTAATGTTTGGTTTGTTTTATTGTTAATCAGAATGAATACATGTATTTTATTTATTATTATAATAATTAAAAAGTATTTACTGAAACTAAGTGATTTATAAAAAAAATGCCATCGCCTTGTTAAGACTAGATTTCTTTAAAATCAATGACAAAAATAGACGATGAACCTAATCTAAAGAAAACAATAATTTTTTTTCTAGTTTCATATCAATACCTTTTTATTATTAGATAACTTTTTGAATATTTTTTACATTAATTTAATGTAAGATTCTCTTAATGTTTGCTAAAACAGCAAACTCACAGAGACTGATTTCATTTTAATAAAATTTGAAAATTCAAACATCTCTAATCTAAAGCTTCGTAAACAAATACATTAGCAAACGCAGTAAAAATATCACTTCTGAATGAATAGCACACTGAAATATCTTAATTTGCTTCAGTGAGTAGCTCTTTTTATAGAATGAAACATTTCATTCCCCATAGACTTCATGTGGAAAGTAAATAATATTGTGAAGAAGTGAAAAAATAAAGCAATTGAATTATTTCTTGAAACTCATTCGAGCTGAAGTTTGTAGTATTTTGTTTTGCATACAGTATCAACATTCGTAATTTTCCTAAACCAAATGTTTTGTGTTAAATTATTTATTCAAGAAGTGGATCGAAGAAACATTTCGATAGTGAAATGCATAAATTATGCCAGTTTTTCTAAAATATATTTAGAAAAAAATAAAATGTGTGCCAAAAATGATAAAAAAAAATCTTACTCTTACTGATGAATAATATAGTGATAGATCAGGAAAATAGAATGAAATAATTTTTGTATCGGGATTTATCAAATGTCATAGATTTAAAATTAAGAGATTTGAGTTTAATGTCAATTTATTCACAATTAATTTACATTAAATCTCGCTATATAAAGACAAACATTCTCCTGAATAGTTCTCAAGACAACTTTTTGTATTAAAATGAAGACACTCTGCAATTTTTTAACTAAGATTATTCCCTATCTTGTTTTATTTCAAGATACATACCCTAATTCCATTGTTTGTCTCCAGATGTCGCTGTAATTGATCTCGTCGTGTAACGTATAATCACTTTATTATGATCACCTTAATATTTCTAAGAGCATCAAAGAATTCTTAAATTTGGAGATTCACAAAATCTCGATTTCACATTTTTTTGACGATTACTATACTTTCTCATTTTCTACTTCGTTCACTACAAAGTAAAAATATGGCTACATGCCACATGTAAAGTGAAATCTTTGTCATCTAACTGCAGTTCAAATTTACTATATCTATTCTAAAATAATTTTCTTATAGATTGAAAAAGGATAATTTAATCTTTGCAAAGCTAAACCATGTGTATGATCGTTGAATTGACCAGGTAGAAAATACAGTCCCTACAAAGTAATTTTTACTATGCTAATACAATCATTAATTGCATTTCCAGATAATCATTTGATGCAACGTATATTGCAGTACTTCCATAGGTAAAATATTAAGTGGTCATAAATATAGTCTTATTCAGAAATCATTCACAATTATCACAATATATATTTCATTATAATATTGCAATATATATTTGGCTGGGATAACATGATTGGTAGTACGTTGAATTCGCATCCCTATGGTTGTGAGTTCGAAACCCGTCGACCGAAGACTCTCCGTGTGTGTGTGTGGTGACTGGCGCACGTATGAATTTATCGTGGTCACAAAGTCCACCACATCGAGATTTATACCACTGAGAGTACTGGTTCAGAGGTGATCGTTCTCTAATTCAGGTCTAAATTACGATCTGCTGATGAATAAATTATATGCATGAATGAAGTCTGCCCCGTAAAAAGGGTTGTGACGCATGAAGTAGCTAAGTCGTACTTTTGGCTCTAGTTGGCACTACTGAAAAAACAAGAGACGCTCACTCGGCTTAAGTCGCTGATAGATAACTGTCAGCGGGCTTCTAAAGTGCCATAAATCACAACAATATATATTTCATTATAACATTACAATACATAATAATATATATTTGATTAAAATATATCACAATAAATATTTCATCAGAATATATTTCATTACAAAACTGGCGTGATTAGATCCTCTCTATGGGAATTTAAATATGTTTATTACCAGGTACTTTACATTTATCCAGTAACATATGCATATAAGATTGATTAAGGATCTAGCATATATAGTAAATTCATTCTGATTCACGATAAATGACCATATTTTAAGACACACAAAAAGTATTATATTAAAGGGTTAAAATTCATTTAGAACGAAAATAAATGAAAACTATTGAATAATTTTAATAAAATATTGCAAATATTAAAAAAAGTATTACATCTTGTAATATTTACCTCTTCCAGAAGAGGCAAAGCCAGTTGTTGAATATGATACCGCAGTTAGCATCAAACCCATTATTATTTTTGTAGAAAATTCTACTAGAATAAATGAAATAAATTGTATAAGAGAAATATGAAGATATTTTTCAATTAATCAAATATATTTATCGATAATATTTGTCTCGTCTAGAAAATGCAGGGCAGTTGTTGCATATGAAAGCACAGTCAGTATCAAAGCCATGATTATTTTTTTCATCAATTCCTCTTAGAATAATTGAATTAAATTGTAAAATAATTATATAAAGACATTCTTCGATCAATGGACTTTATCCCATTTCATGAACTTGCTTTAACAAGAAGAAAATGTTAACAATAAGTCTTCAAATTCATTGCGCCTTCAAACTTTCTCTGAATTTATAATTTCTTACCTTCCGGGTCTTTGCAGCTGCGCTTGGATGAACAAAGAGGATATGTGACAGCTGAGTTAAGTTTAATCCACGAATGTCTTGAACATAAACTGAGGCCAAGTGTTATTCGAGATTACCAAGTCTTCGAGTCTTGAATAATCATTTCTTCGCATGGTTTAAACAGTTTTGTGTTGAATATAAACAATTTTGTAGTATTTAAAAGCTATACATTCTAATTATGCTATAATTGTCGGAATGTAGAAAATTCCATATACCCAAAGAACTTGTTTTACTCTATATTTATCTATCAGCGTAATATATACTCTATATTTAATAATACTGTTTTTCTATATTTATCCTACCAATTACTCTATATTTATCTATCAACGTAATATATACTCTATATTTAATAATACTGTTTTTCTATATTTATCCTACCAATTACTCTATATTTATCTATCAACGTAATATATACTCTATATTTAATAATACTGTTTTTCTATATTTATCCTACCAATTACTCTATATTTATCTATCAACGTAATATATACTCTATATTTAATAATACAGTTTTTCTATATTTATCCTACCAATTACTCTATATTTATCTATCAACGTAATATATACTCTATATTTAATAATACTGTTTTTCTATATTTATCCTACCAATTACTCTATATTTATCTATCAACGTAATATATACTCTATATTTAATAATACTGTTTTTCTATATTTATCCTACCAATTACTCTATATTTATCTATCAACGTAATATGTACTCTATATTTAATAATACAGTTTTTCTATATTTATCCTACCAATTACTCTATATTTATCTATGCCAGTGATACTTCTTAGAGTCAATAATGAAACCTTTTAAAACTTTGTTAACGCTCTTCATCAAATAGTCAAGACATCAACAATCAGTAGCTATAATTATATCTTCTTCTTTATTTTACAGTATATACGACATGTAAATTTATTTCATTTTGAACATTTCTGCTATCTGATATTAGAATAAAAAATTATCAAATGCAAAAAATAGAAAAGGATGTAATTCAGCTGCAATAATGACTAATTAGAGTCATACTTTGTTGCTAAAGCTTTTAGTACAGCACAAAATTTAAATGTACTGCATACCGATCATTTCCGTTGTCTTCTACCAGAGTAAAAGAAATAGTAATAAAAATAGAATTCTAACTTAAGTATTCAGTTGTTAGAACCCTATCTTGCTTTCAGTGTTTTAGCTTGTATAGTTAGTAAATATACTGCATTCGATCATTTACATCGTCTCCTATTACTAGAATTTAAAAAAAAATAGTAATAAAAATAGAATTTTTACTGAAATATTTAGTTGTAATTACATCCTATTTTCAGTATTTTAGTTTACACAGCACGTGAATATACTGCATTCCGGTAATTTCCATTGTCTCCCTGTCCTAGAATACACGAAATAGCAATAAAAATAGAATTCTTACTGAAATATTCAGTTGTAATTACATCCTGTTTTCACTATTTTAGTTTACACAACTTGTAAATATATTGCATTCCGATCATTTCCATTGTCTCCTCGTACTAGAATACACGAAATAGCAATAAAAATAGAATTCTTACTGAAATATTCAGTTGTAATTACATCCTGTTTTCATTATTTTAGTTTACACAACTTGTAAATATATTGCATTCCGGTCATTCCCATTGTCTCCTCGTACTAGAATACACGAAATAGCAATAAAAATAGAATTCTTACTGAAATATTCAGTTGTAATTACATCCTGTTTTCAGTATTTTAATTTACACAGCACGTGAATATACTGCATTCCGGTAATTTCCATTGTCTCCCTGTCCTAGAATACACGAAATAGCAATAAAAATAGAATTCTTACTGAAATATTCAGTTGTAATTACATCCTGTTTTCACTATTTTAGTTTACACAACTTGTAAATATATTGCATTCCGGTCATTCCCATTGTCTCCTCGTACTAGAATACACGAAATAGCAATAAAAATAGAATTCTTACTGAAATATTCAGTTGTAATTACATCCTGTTTTCAGTATTTTAATTTACACAGCACGTGAATATACTGCATTCCGGTAATTTCCATTGTCTCCCTGTCCTAGAATACACGAAATAGCAATAAAAATAGAATTCTTACTGAAATATTCAGTTGTAATTACATCCTGTTTTCACTATTTTATTTTACACAACTTGTAAATATATTGCATTCCGATCATTTCCATTGTCTCCTCGTACTAGAATACACGAAATAGCAATAAAAATAGAATTCTTACTGAAATATTCAGTTGTAATTACATCCTGTTTTCAGTATTTTAATTTACACAGCACGTGAATATACTGCATTCCGATCATTTCCATTGTCTCCTCGTACTAGAATACACGAAATAGCAATAAAAATAGAATTCTTACTGAAATATTCAGTTGTAATTACATCCTGTTTTCAGTATTTTAATTTACACAGCACGTGAATATTCTGCATTCCGGTAATTTCCATTGTCTCCCTGTCCTAGAATACACGAAATAGCAATAAAAATATAATTTTTACTGAAATATTAGTTGTAATCACATCTTATTTTCAGTAATTTAGCTTACACTTGTTAATATACTGCATTCCGATCATTTCCATTGTCTCCTCCTACTTATATAAACGAAATAGCAACAAAAATAGAATATTTACTGAAATATTCAGTTGCCATCACATCCTGTTTTCTGTATTTTAGCTTACGCTACTTGTAAAAGTACTGCATTCCAATATTTTCCGCTCTTTCATACTAGTATAACGGAAATAGCAAATAAAATAAACTAATTTATTTATGTTCATGTTATTGTCGCTTTTACATTTCGTAAAACAAATAATAGACCCTTTTCGTAATTTTTGAAATTGTCTAGCATTAAAATATTGTTTCTCGGATAAGTTATTCATGTTTTTTCACAGTCTTTATAATATTTATGTTTAATAATAACTAATTTAATAAATGAGTATTCAACACTAAGGCAATGCAGTCTCATAGCTTTATGAAAGGATTAATTTAAAACTAAATTTCAAAAACAAAATCAAATTTTATTTTTTGACAAATTTCATCCTATTAATTCGTTTAAAATTAACATCATCGAGGGCTTCCAAATTCAAGTGGTTTGGTTTGGTTTGGTTATATTAATGTCCCGTTTGAAGCAATACCATGGCTATTTTGGGACGGACTTCGTAATTTTGAACCGCGGTCAGATGACGAGGACGACATCTGAGCTGCCCCCCCCCCTCTCCACACCACACCAGCAGGATCCAAATTCAAGTGATAAAAGCTTCTGTAATTTTTACAATTCTTAAATAAAATTTATTTTATTATATTTTTTATTTATTTATATTATTTAATTTTTATTCTGATAATAATCAGTGTGAATAAGATTCAAATTAAATCTGTTAAAAACAAGAATTCAGAATTCCAAAAAAATTAGTTTTATATTTCTCGACCAATTAAATATATTTTTCCTATAAATGTATCATCGATTAGTTTTCCTGAAAAGAACAATATATTTACTCATTAGAATACTAGAAATGAATAAAAATACCACGAGTATAGAAAATATTATCGACATTTTTAAGAAATATCTGAATGTGAATATAGACCTTATCGAAATTTTGTTATAGGATTCGATTGCATCCATCCACTGCGCAAATTTTGCGTAAATGTGATTGCATTATCGAGTCAGAGAATTGCCATAGCTATAGTTGTGCTCATAAAACATTATGAGAATAGATGCATGTAATGGTCGATAAACCCTTCAGATTTCGACCACATCTGCATTTCAGATACGAAATGTTGGAATATGTTGATTCCGATCTGAGGCCTAAAAGTTACAACGTATTGGTAGGCGTTATCACTCGAAACTTATTATAGGAATTATGGTTGAATGAATATTATAACATATAATAAATAGATTCGATAAATAAGTATATAATGATACATCATTGTTTTTCTACAAGGCATGAAAGACAATGTATACGTGGATAATCGAAGTTAATTGTACTTGTTTAGGAATTTTCCGTGTGCCTTCCGACGGGTAGGAGAGTCAGTGATATACATGTTTAGGAAGCCACGTCAAATGGAGAAGTTATTTACACTTTTATATATTCTTAGAATATCTGTATTGGAGAGTAATACATTATACATAATGCACAGTGTTTCCATTCTATACGTGTCCTAATAATAAATTTCTAAACTTATAATGGTGGGCAATTATTAAATCAAGTTAATGACATTTGTTTAGGAAGTTACATCAAACTGAGAACTGATTTATTCTTTTACATATCTTCGTAAATATTGAAGAGCAGCTACATTGAGTCTTAATAACTTATATGTAATTCACTGCTTTTCCATTCTACCCTTGTTGTAATAGTAAATTTCAAAATTAATAAAGACAGATAAAGGAAGTTAATGATTTTTTCAGGAAGTTACATCAAATTTGAAAGTGTTTTATTATTTCACTAGCCGCCTTTGGCGACCAGCCGGTTCGCCAATCTTAATGTTCGTTAAAAGCCTTATTCCTACTTTAATAGCTTCTTCATCAAAATATTTTAAAACTTCAAATTTTGATAGTCATATAATTCACTCATAATATTATAAACGCCTTCAGTCATAACGTAATATGCATCTCTCTAATTTTCTG
Source organism: Argiope bruennichi (assembly GCF_947563725.1). Taxonomy (NCBI): domain Eukaryota; kingdom Metazoa; phylum Arthropoda; class Arachnida; order Araneae; family Araneidae; genus Argiope; species Argiope bruennichi. Next base: position 96,261,245 of record NC_079156.1, on the reverse strand, counting down.
TTAGTTCCCGTAGAATTTATACTTTAAATTAAAGCGGAAAGAATTAATCTGCAATTAATATAATAATATTTTTTACTGAAACAAAGTATTTTTTTTTTGTAATATGATTACTGAAAAAAGTCACTGAGCGTTTAAACTTTATGGGCACTAAAAAATATCTTTCTTAATTTATGTAATATTTCAAGAATTTGTCAACAAAATTTTCTCAGATTCATCATGACCAGATCAATTAATTAACAATTTTTAATTTTAAATGCATCAAACACTAAGAAAATAAAATGAATCGTTTAAAATAATCGGTTGAAAACAGGTTAAAAAAAACTACTTAAAAAATGATGGACTTAAAACTATAAGCATATACAAAAAATATATAACTAACATAAATACACTTTAATTGCAAAAGCATGCGACGTATCTAAAAATAATTTAAATCATCCGTTGATAATGGTTGTCATATCAACAATCAGAACACAATGCGCATGCGTGAATTTTCAACGCCAGTTGCGGTAACGCAAATGCGTGAGTTTCTCTACGCCAGTTGGGGTAACGCTATGCAGATTAGAAATTTTTAATTTCCTTTATTCTGTTTTATTTTAATTCAAAAGTACTTCAGAATGAATCTGAAAGATTGATTAATTAACAATGTTTAATTTTAAATGCATCAAACATTAAGAAAATAAACAGAATCGTTTGAAATAATCAGCCCTAAAAATCTTAAGCCTAGCTTCATTACTGTTTCGAAAAAAGAAAAAACTGATCCCTTACTCATTTGACGGTGGGGAAAATGAAGACTTTTTTGGCGGGAAAGTTATTTTTTAATTAATAATTAAAATTCTAATTAAAAATTCAAAAAAGGGATCCCAGGTGCACATTCCCGACCTCCAAGGTATACATGTACCAAATTTGGTAGCTGTAGGTCAAATGGTCTTTTCTGTAGAGCGCCAACACACACACACACACATTGAACTTTATATACAAGTATAGATATATGCTAAATAAATAGACTGTGGAGTAATTGCATTGGATGGTAATACATTATGTATAATACACAGTATTCTCATTCTGTATCCTATAGCAAACTTCTGAACAAATAAAGGTATGCATATATTTCAAATAAGCATAAACATGCCTAATTATGAAGATTTGACTATATTATTATATTAGACAGCTTCAAGGTCGCCTAGAGGACAATTTGCTAATCAGTGAACTTCGATTTTTTGAAGCGGCCCTGATTGGTCTAAAATTGCAATTTAATTGTATGAAATGCAAAACTTCATAACTCAATCAGTTTTAGTACCAAAAGAATATATCCTTCTTTGTTACAGTTTTAATGCGTCAAAAATATTTGAAAGAATTTAACTAGCAGGAGTTAAGGGGGGGGGGGCAGTTGCCTGAAAATTTACATTTCGTTTCATTTTCAAGAGTACCTTTATTTACTCTAACAATATAACTCTTTCAGGGGCAGTGATCGCAAAAAAGAACACCAATTAAAAAAATCAGTAAAAAAAAAAAAAAAAAAAAAACCCACTATGGTTTTAAAACTCAAAAAATTGTTGGAAAAGTACATTTGGGTATTTTTTTCTAATGAATACATGGCAGCACGAGCAATTTTATATTATATTTTTGGTATTAATTTTATGTTAAAAATGCCTTGATTTTTTTTTGCCTGAAATGTGGCATTTTCTTTAGTTTTTAAGAATTAAAATTTTATCAAAATCAGTCACCCATTTTCTTACAATATCTATGAGGTTTTAAATCATAATTCTTTTGAAGCTTCATGCTAATTTAAGAACGAACCGAAGTGATTTATTTCTGGAGAGTCCTATTTGGAGGCACCGTTTGTTTCTTAGTTCGCTTATTTTCTATTTTGCCGCCTCTCGTATCCGTGGGAAAGCTACAACTTCATATTTTTCAGAGAAGGGTGCTATGCAGATTTTGTGTTCTCGGAGGGTTGGGTGGGGTGGGTTTTTTTTTATTGTCTTCGGAGAAGATGGGTTTTGTGCAGTTCAAAAAAAAAAAAATGCATGAAACACGAACAATGTGCAAAACCTGTCATGTCCCATTGCATCTTGGACAAAAAGACACTCCTACATGTTTCGGAAGATTTCATACCAAATAATGAGTTATTCTTAATTTTTTTGCTTTCTATTTGATATTTATCAATTTAAATTTAATTGCGAATATATATTTTTAGCCTTTTAGTTAGATTGTTCTTATTTTTAATTGACATTTTGTATTAAATTGCAATGGTTTCTACTTTTTATTATTTATATATATATAAGATATAATTTAGAAATTTCGTAATAAATAAGTCATAAATTGTATTTTAACATTTTAAATGTTTCAAATTGCCCAAAACATAAATAATAATGTTTATTAACCTAACATATTCATAATTACTGTTGTTATCATAAGAAATTATTTTGAAAGATTTTCTTACACAGTGATTGCTCTAGACGGGCGGTATCCTCAAGCGAGGACACTATCATCTGTGGGAGGATGGATATTAAAAAAAAATGGTTCCAAATCTATGTCTACACAACCTATTAATCACATTGATTGGTTTTTTTTCATCGTATTTCAAGGATTTTAATGACCCGCCTCAGTAAGAGATAAAATATAATTTTTTTCTTTATTTAGAATATAATTTCTACTAAACTATATGCATGTGACTCTCGACTTAGCTATTAATACTGAGTGACAATTAGAGTGGAAATTTTGCAGAAAACAAACCATTAAAGGATATACTTTTTAATATTTAAGAAAACGCATTAAAATTTCGTAATTCTATAAATATAAAAAAAATGAGTAATATTTGGTGATTGAGAAATAGGATATGAATTACGATTTATCATCCCCCCCCAATTCTTTCATTAAAATCGTTATTGTGTAAATACAACGAATCTATACCATTTTCTTAACGAACCATCTTTTTCATTTTTTCTAACTTAATCGAATATGAATGTCTGCTAATTATTACAATAAGTATAAACAGTACTAATTTGATGCTAAATTAATTTAATGTTAATCTTTAATATTTATTCAATCTAGACACTATTTTTATTTATTATGTCAATCAGAATGAAATATCAAAATATAGCACAGAATAATATAATACGTTTATATGGAGCATTAAAATGCCAAATATTTTCTAGAATAGCAGAATAGTAAACACATTTTAGCAGGAATTATCTATCAGTGATTATCAGAAAATGCAAAATATTTGATACGAAAAGATGACTGTTCTCGTATCAAATATTTTGCATTTTCTGATTATTTTCCTGTTTTGTGATGGAAATCGTACATTTCAGGTTATAAGTTGATGGTGAGAATTTGGATGGTACAACCATTCCATGTTTTCATAAAAAATAAGCAGATAGCATTCAATCATGTGATATTTTGATTTAACCGAGCCTCAAATCCTCATTCAAGCATAAGATCGAAATCATACGCCAATACTATTGCTAAACCATTTAGATAATCAAAGCTATGCATTTGGAATGCATAAAAGCGTAGATATGTAATGAAAATTGAATCCATAAACCATATGACCTAACAATACGTACAGTGTTTACAAAACCTATGAAGTATTTCAAGTATAATGTATAAATTTGATGATTTCTTTAGTCTAACTCTTTGAAATGAAGAAACAAATGTTTATTTACAGGTTTATAAGAAGCAATGCGTAAAGTTATCTCTGTTAGATCTCGTTGTTTTCTCTGTTACAAATGAAGCATTTATCAAGCAATAACATTACGAATTTCCTAAATACAGACGCCTCAATGTTTAGCAAAATTTAAACATGTATAAGTGAACTAATTCGATGAATGTGATATTATCGACTTCTTAATGGTGATCGAAAATTGTTTAGAATTTTGAAATGCTTTTCACTTTACTTAATTTGCCTCTTAATTGAACTCCATTAGTTGGAAAGCCTAAATGAAATACATTTAAAATCTTTCATAATCGACTTTTGGAAGTTTGTATGAATGCCAATTAAGACAAAGCTCTTTTCATTTAATATTTGATACATTATTGAGTTGAAAACTTTCAGCATTGGAATAAATGCTTACAAAGTTATGAATACCGCAAATATATATATATTGCAAATATGCTTAGAAAGGCAATAATGAGTTTGATTTGAAAATAAACATTGATGGAATGAATATGAACACTGTATAGAAATTTTAAATTAATTCCCTAAATATTAGTTCGCTTTTTAATGGTTTTAGTGAAAGAAAATTGCTGGAATAATCACAGTGAGTTACTTTATTTGAAATGAAAAATATGCAAAAAAATTAAATTAGTGACTATGTAATTCATGTACTTTTCATCTATGTGGCAAAAGAAAAGTTATATTTTTCATATGAAAAATAAAAGACATTTCTTTGAATTAAACTTTTAAATTAAACTAAGAATAATAGCTAGGAAAAAAGATATATTGTTTGTTAAAATATTTCTAATTGAAATCAGAATTTTTCCCAGACAATGTCAAGCCTTTTAAAAGAGTTTCAAAATTCTTTCTATGCATCAACTCCAAAAGATAATAATCAAACAATTATTGCAGTGTTGCATTGTTTATCATTGTTTAAAATAATAAAAATGAACAAATAATATATTATGCTTTATTATCACACTCTTTACTTTTTACTATCCACCTTATTATTATTAGTATTATACATAATAATAATGATAATAATAGTAATAATATATATATATATATATATATATATATATATATATATATATATATATATATATATATATATATATATATATATATATATATATATATATATATATATATATAATCTCACAGTACAGTGAGATTGATTACATCCCTATCTGGTAGCAAACAACGTGTAATTAGAGTTCCTATCTCCAAACTAGTACAAATTAATAAGTTTTGAAGATGATTAACTTTTTAATGAATTAATATTTATTAATAAATAATTAATGAAATAAATTAATCAGGAAAAATAAATTTTGAAATTGTAGAGTGTCTTTCGTTTAGTACGAAATGCAGCCTTGAGCGTTATATAAACATGTGAATTAAATATAACTTAATCGACGTTAAATTGCTCTATTATTTTTTTATCCTCAAAATATATGACATTTGGCGAATTGCAATAGATAATTTATTTTATGACTTGCCTATCCGTTTGCTACATTATTTATCAATAAGTGTAAAATTCCTTATCACTATTGGTATAAATTTTATGTTCTTTCAAAATGTTTCTTCAATATACTTCTTGAATAAAATGTAGAAACATAAACAATTTTCATCAGAAAAGTTACGAGTGTTGATACTATATGCAAAATAAATTACTACAGACTTCAGCTCGAATGAGTTTCAAGAAATAATCCAATAGCAATATTTTTTTTCACTTCTTCATAGCATTAATTCCACTTCAGATGAAGTTTATGGAGAGTGGAACGTTTCATCCATAGAAAGAGCTGCTCACTGAAGTGAATTAAGATATTTTATTACTATTCTTTAAGAAGTTATATTTTTACTGCTTTTTCTGTTTATTAATGTGTTTGTTTTTGAAACTTTACTCTAGAGCTGTCTGAAATCTCAGCATTTATAAAAATGATAAGGTCTCTGTTGATTTACTTTTTTTAGCAAACACAAAGAAAACATTAATGTAAAGAATATTTGGAACGCATTCTAATAAAGAGACGTTATTATTCATGGAATTAGGAAAAATTGTTATCTATTGATTAGGTTCATCTTCTGTTGTAGTAAGTGGTTTTAAACAAATTTATTCATAATTTGGTGATAACCTTAATTTTTTATAATTCATTTTAGTTTTAGTAAACGTTTTTCAACTAAGTTTTAAATTAATAAAGTTACAATTAATCATATGGAATTTTGATTAGAGATAAAACAAATCAAAGATTAAATTAAAATAGATATTTATATTCTAGTAGAAAAACGTTCTTCTTTATAATAATTTAAAAACAGTTATTTAAAATAAATAATTTGATTAGCTATTTTGTTTTAAATATGAAATATAAGTTTTCAGAATGAAATAAATGTATAATTGAGAATCTTAAGGCAGTAAAATACATTTGTTTATCAAATGAGGTACTATTTCTATATCACTTTATTTCCATTACATTTTGAAAATAATATAAGTTGAAAGATTTATTATTTTGATATGTTGTTATTGTGTTATGACTTATGGCACTTTACAAGCGCGCTGGTAATTAGTTATCTGTCAGCGATTTAAGCCGAGTGAGGGTCTCTTGTATTTACAGAAGCGCCAACTAGAGCCAAAAGTACGACTTCGCCACTAACGCGTCACAACCCTTCTTACGGGGCTGACTTCATCCACGCTTTTCCTTCACTCATCCATAGATCGTAATTTAGACCTGAATCAGAGAACGATCACCTCTGAACCAGTACCCTCAGTGGTGTTACTCTCGATTTGGAGGATTTTGTGACCACGACAGATTTATACATGCGCAAGCCACCACACACACGAAGAGTCTACGGCCGGCAGAGCTCGAACTCACAACCTAATGGATGCGAATCCAACGCCCTACCAACCAGGCTATGCCGGACCTGTCTTTTACATGTATTTGCGTCATAAATATGCATATTTTTCATAATGTTTCGAAAGTTTTGACCATTTTGATATGTAACAAATTTATAGTATTGATTAATATGCTATAATATAACTAACAAATTTACGTAATAAAATAATGATTATGATGTGATATATGTATTTACATCAAGCTTAATGAAGCCATTATTTTTTATCGGTGAAATATTCTAAAGTATTTAAAACCGTGGTATATATTTTGCTTAAATATATGTGCTATTTAAAGAATTATATCTTGTTACACCGTGTTTTTATTTGTTAGATCCTTTCAGAGTAACTATATTTTTTCCTAATGCAACAGAAATAGAGAAGTTATTTCGTTCTTAAGAATAATCCACAAAAACTATTCATCATTAAAGTTCATAATAATATTGAGTTGCTTAATTACTGCTTAGAATTTAATAGTACACAACTCTTACACCTATATATCGTAGATATTTATTTACTTTATTTAAAATTATGCTTATAATTCTTTAACTACAATAATATATATAACATTATTAAGAATACTGTCATATATAAACATTTTCGGAGCTATAGTTTTGATAAAATCATCGAGATTTCGAGAAATTCTGTTGACAAGAGACGACAGATAAAATGTATACATTTTGAACGTCTAATTTAGAAGTAATTAATAAAATCCATCAATATTTTTAAAAATCAGTTTATATCAATAGAGAGTTCTTTTTAGATATTGCAAATGCTCAAATAATTTATTTTCTTATCTTAACGCTGTAAATAAAGTTATCCAATTAGATTTCACAATGCATTAAAAAAAGTCATTTGAATTTGAGATAATTTTCTTTTAATGGATACTCTAAATTTATTTAATAATTCACTCATTAAGTAACGATCATATATTTCATGCATGCTCATAATTAATACAAGATTGCTGTAATTAAATGAAAGAGACTATTTCTATAGCTTCCAACGAAACATAATTTCACTAGCAAGTAATAAAAATGACGCGCTCTGTTAAAAAAAAAATTAACATTTTTTATCAATAGGTGCGCAGTATCGATGAGAAGAAATGACGTACTGCATTATTAAGTCTTTTTTATATTTTAATCTTTTAACTCCAGAGTTGCAACAGAATTTCTTCAAAATACCGCTTTTATGGACGACGGTATATTACTTCAGATTTCTTGCTCAGTTCTTTTTTTGCGACTTTTATATAAACAAGTAATATAAATTAAAAAAAAAAAAGTCAATTCTGACTTTCAAGAATTGAACTCGCATTCTTCACCTTCACGTGAAAAATCCTGAAATCCTTGCATTTTACCGATTGAGCTACTGCTTGTATTAACATCAAGTGTCATACCCTACAAGTTTTAAAAAAATATATTTGTACTTGAGTGAATGAATAAAAACTATTTTATTAACGATTGAAAATTTGAACAAGATATATAAATATATATAGGGAGAGAGTGAACTAATAGTAGGAATTGAAAAAAAGTGACTGAAATAACGACTTATCACAATACCGTGTAATAAGTCGTTATTTCCAATCACTATAGCCGCGACGATCGTCTTATTTTATTCCATGTGTTTATTGGAGGGGGGGGGTCAAAGATTGTGTCTGAGACAGATATCTTTGATTTGACAATATCACACTTCACACTTTCACAGAGGGCATTTTGACTGTGCAATAGAAAATTTCAGCGTGGAATACGTGAATGAAAATAATGGTTTAATGCGCATGCGTAATACTGCTTTTATTCTATTATTTGTTACTGTTTCTTTGTTGAACAATGTTTTATTATTTGTTACTGATTCTTTGACACTTGGCATCTCATGGTATTATCTCCTTTTTCTGTATTATTTTGAGGCCATAAATTCGATTCTAGAGCTTCCTGAATGAGTAAATTTTACCAATAATCAAAAACGTTTTCCTTGTTTTATTTAAGAACTAATTGCGTTGTTGGCCCAACTCCCCCTATTGATAAAAACCGTAAATATTTATTGAGATTTCACTGAAAACATCTGTCGCATTATAAGCTAGTAAAATTAAAATTCTGTCTCGTTTTAAGTCATGGAACTGGTTCTAAAACCATCTGAATAACTGAACTTAAATTATAACAATTCTGTAAACCAGAATGAACCAGAGGGATTCTGAGTCCGTTTGGTGTTACGTGCTTATCTGAAATTTTCATTTTAAATTATACCTTCCCTATTTTTCTGAATTAAATCGAAATACTCTCTCTCCCCTTCACATTTCATAAAAATAAAGTTATCTCATCCTCGTGGAAATATCTTTCTCCATTCTCTAATATCTCATGAATACACGTTTTAAAGCAGAATTGTCAAAGTAGTCATGATGGCTTCAAAAAATAAAGACTTAAATGATTCAAACATGGAGAAAGTGCTCAAAATAGTAAACAGCTTATTAATTCATTTGATGATGAGAAAATTATTAAATTTATATACAAAAATATTTTTTTAAACTTTATTCGTTATTATGTTTTAATTCACTTTCAGAATCAAGGTTTGCACAAGGGTTCGACGAACAAGTAATAAATTGAAAGTGAAACAGAATATGATTAAAAATAAATTAGAAAGAAAAAGTATAAAAAAGTAAAACAATTTATTTCTACTAAGATTAGAAACTCATTGCGTGGTGTTTTTTCCTTCCACTAGATTTTAAATTACTCTTAGATACCAAAGTCAGATTTTACTCAGCTAGTAAAATATGATATTGAATACTATATGAATTGAATATGAAATATGAATATGAAGTATGAATATGAATATGAAATATGAATATGAATATGAAGTATGAATTGAATATGAAGCATCATATACTATGCGAATTGTAAAATATGATATTGAATATGAAGTGAATGTAAAAAAAACAAACAACATTTACTTTTTATAAATTATGTGCAAATATTGTCATAAAAAACAAAAAATATTTTTTTATAAATTCATAAAAAAAAAACAAAAAAAAAACACTTATACACACAGATTTTCAATTTTTATGGGCTCTTTTAGATTACATTTCTCCATATACGTGGTTCTTTCTTGTGGTTGTAAATCAGAAACTTCCTTACATAATGTGGATAGATTTTATGCATTGAACTAAAGAACAATATTTATAAACATTTACTCTATAACTACTTATATACTTTAAGTCTTGTAAATATACATGAATAAAAATACATTAATACTTGAAAAAAAAGTGGTAAAATTTCAAAAATAAGTAAAGAATTAAATAATAAAAAAACTGAATGTAAAAAAAGTTATTTAAGCTTTTTAATATCTTTCCAGTGAATTATTGCTTACTAGAATATTTTGTCAAATCTGTGAACATCATAAATTCAAAAATATATTTTCATCTTCTAACCTATTATTGAAGCTGAAGATTTAATAATAATAAAATTATACATTAATTAAACAGAGTCATATACTTAACCATTTCAAACACTAACAACAATAACATATTTTTATAAAACTATGAATACTTATAACGGATTTTTGAAATGAGTTTAACGAAAAGCAATTATCTTAGAACTTCAACATTTTCGAAAAACAAAATTAATGTGAAGAGCCGTTGAATAAGCTACTTCATTAAAAATTGGTTTATCAATATCAAAAATAACACATTATTTCAGTTTGAGGTTTCTTTCAACATAGTAATAATATGTTGCCAGATAAAAGACAAACACCTCCACATTTTCTTACGTATTATTTGATAATGTAAAAAATTTCGAGGCTCTGCTTTAAAGCCTTGGCGGTCTTAAAATCTCATTTAAGTTGTAATTGAACGAAAACATTTCAACTTAAAAGAATCCCCAGGGACGATGGCAAATTATTAAAACTTCCCTGAAAGTTTTGACAAGTTGTTCGACGGGTTGTTTTGAGTGATAACATAATTTCAGAGAAATCTTCAGCTTATTTGGTTTCGGGAAGTACTAGCTGGTGAATATTTATGTTAATACACCAGATAAAATCAGGGAAACTTTGTTTGAATCAGCTTTGAAAATATGATGTCCTTTAAAAATGTAATTCAAAAAGAATTAAAAACAGGTACTAATAAAAATTTGCCAAATTGTAATACTATAAAATTCATCTTGAATGGGAAATAAAATTATTTTCAAGTTAAAATTTGTCTTAAAATGGTATTATATTTATAAAATCAATTCAAAATTGTTTTTGAATTACGAAGAAAATAATGAGAGAATAAATAAACTGTTAAGACAATATGTCTTACCCCCTTCAGAAAATTAGAGAAATAACGCCTTGCAATGAAGATGCAGTTTCGTTGCATAACATATTAATAAATGATAGTTAAATGTACATTCTTTTCACATATACCATTTAGTTTTAGATATAGTTATTCAATATTAAAGTTCCCATTGTTGCCCATTACTTCAGCCATCCACCACCCAGTGGGAGCGGTGTACGCGAAATTTTCTTTCATATCATCTAATAAAAGTATTGAATGTAAGTATTTCTAGAATCTCTCTAAAGATCTATATATCGTAATTATCGTTCAGCAATAGCATACATAATATTTTCACCTGTAAGTACTATTGAAATAAAATATGAATGTAATGTAATCCGATGTAAGAAATGCAAACAAAATCTGAATCATGCAGTGAATTATACACTCTAAATTCTGAATAACAAAATTCATGTTTTCATAGCTCCCGTGCCAAAATTTAAAAGAACTTTGGTGGTAACATCCAAATAAAAAATAAAAAAATAAGAAAGATAAACTATACAAAGGATTTTAGTTAGTTTTTGAAGCTTTCTAAATACCTATCTTTATGAATGATGAGCTTTGCTTACAAAGACAAAATTGATAATGATAGACAAAAATAAAGCATAATCAAACCAATATGAATCTATTGAACCTTATGTTTTGTGACCTCACTTCCTAAACTCCTCTTCAATGTATATAAATCTTATGCTCAAACAACTAAAAATTCAGAGTTTTCTTTCTTTATGAATAAAATATCAAAATAAATATATAAAAATTCATGAATAAAACATTCATCAAGAAATTTAAATTTGTATCACCAAATATATTAAAAATTTTGAATAACTGTTTTTATTATTGTGATAATTATGCACTTTTGTAAAGTATTTGTGATATTTTGCTTTCAAATAATACATTGAGTACCTTAATTTTTTACAATATGAATAAAATATCACGTTAAGCATTCATAAAACATCAAAATAAATATATAAAAATTCACGAATGAAACATTCATCAAGAAATTAAAATTTGTATCACCAAATATACTAAAAAATTTGAATAACTGCTTTTATTATTGTGATAATTATGTACTTTTGTAAAGTATTTGTAATATTTTGTTTTTAAATAATACATTGAGTGCCTTAACTTTTTACAATATGAATAAAATATCACTTTAAGCATTCATAAAACATTTCATGAATAAAACATTCATCAGGAAATTAAAATTGTATCACCAAATATATAAAAAAATCCATGTAACTGTTTTTATTATTTTATAATTATGTATTTTCGCAACGGCATTTGTGATATTTTGCTTTAAAATAATACATTAAGTTTTAAAAAATCATTTTAATTTCGAATTTTTTCATAATTTTCTTCAAAATTTATTTTAATTCGAAGCCAAATTCTTAAATTTTCTCCTCTCATAACGGGCATAAAGATTTCATATTCTATATATTGATAAAGAAGATTTCAAATAATAAAATTAAATTCAATCTAAATCTATAGCATCAACTGGCACAACTTCTTTATTTCGTTGACCAAAACTGTTTCATGAAGCGAATCAGTGAATGAATTTTATAGACCAAACGATTAGCATATCTTACTGAAATGCAGATTTATATTCGTGATTTAAATTTCTATTCATCTTTTAAAGATAGATCATATACGATTTCAAAGGTGTGCTCTAAAATTTTGAATATAACTTCATTGAATAGGTATTTAGGACGCAATCCATACGATTATTTCTGAATAAGCACCTGATTGACCTTTGAAACTTGAAGTTTTCCTTGCAATTCATATGCAAAATTTTGAATGCAAGACTATTTATTTCATTATGCCTTCTGATTTATTAAGTCAAAGCTTAATTTGACTGAAACGTATATTATGCTCGCTTTATGTTATGTTAATTGAGTTAAAGCATCTATTGAATCAAATGATTTTATTATAAAGCCATAAAGGCCTTGTATAGCTCTATTTACAGACTCCCTATTAACTTTATGAATTGCTTTCAATATAAAGTCCAGTTTATGCTCCATGCGGATGGGAAATGAAATAGATAAGAGATTGTATTTAAGATGCGGAAATATTGCTTATTATTATACATTGATTCTCTACAATAGATGCCTTTATAAATATGCTTTATACTCTTTGCATTTTTAGGCAAAGTAAAGTTGTATTTATGGGAAGTAGAGGATTGTACTATTTAAAACTACATGATTGATATTATGGGAAATGTTTTGCCATTTAAAACTAAGATTAAATGATAATATCTAGAAACTTATAAAGTCTTCTTCAAGGTACCACATGGGATACCAATATAAGGTTAATTGCTCCCCATACTTATAAGATCTAATATTAGAAGGTATTTTGGGAGTACTGGTTTTCAACTAGGATCAACTACTTTGAAAAAAAAACTCTACTACCAATAAGGTTGTGTGATAAAGACTCGAATCACACTTGGTCTATCATGCCAGCTGGCGAGACATGGATCCATAATTAATTATTTAGATATTAATAATTAATAATTATAATCCATATTAATATTTTATAGAACATTATTACGGTGCATCTCTAAATGCATATGGTTTACAAAATAACAGAAACACCAAACACGAATAAAAGAATATTTATTGATAAGGAATAGGGCTAACTTTGGCATGTTATGCAACTATTATAACACTTTTTAAATTATAAAGTGTTGAATATTGCTTAGAGAAACATTGTACTTATCTACATGGTTAAATATAGATAGAAGTGATCGATCCCGGATAAAAAGCTCCAATGTAAGCCAAGATATTTCGTTTGTATTGAGGTCGGGGGAACTGTGCTGGCCAAGATACATGTTTCACTATTAATAAATTAATTTAGTCAAATATATATAATGCTTTATTTAAACAAACATGATATTTTTATAATAATTTTCAATTCCCTTAAAATAATTTTAAGATTTATTTCAAAAACTAATTTGTTTAAATATTAGAGTTGGTTTTCTTTCTATTAATAAAATCCTTTTTTCTACTATATGTAAATGAAAAAATAACGTCGAACGCAATTTACTTAGCACTTTGTCCGAAAATTACAAGAATAAAGAATGTTTTATTTAAGACTCTTAATTCTATAAATAGCGGTACGGAAATAAGAATCCCTGGTGAAGACATCATTTAAAAAAATAAAATGTTCTTGTTCCTCACTCTAATGAACGAAATCTTGAAAGTAAATGTTTATTCACTTCAGTGAAATGTTTTCTAAAGTAAGCTTGGAAAGTAAGCATTCATTATCGCTTCGGTTTCAGCAGAAGTGGATAATTATGAAGAAAAAAAAATAAACCACAAGGATTTCATATATTTTGCAAAAATCATTCAAGCTGAAGCTTTAATCCGACATTTTATGAATATCTAATTTATGAAAAGCCAATTTTTTCTCTCTCAGCTTATTTTTATGATTTAGGTATCTCTACAAGGAAAAAAAATGCAAGTTATGTTGATTCTAAGGCTTCTTTTAGACGCCATATATTTGGCATATTTCATTAGAAGGACTTATACATTCAGGATGTAGTTTTTAAAATATGCAATAAAATATCCCTATTTTTCAATATTCGCATAAAATTCATTGAAAAAACACAAAATTAACAAAATCATATTAATTAAAATCCAAAATTATCTTTAAAATTGAAAATTTTCTTTTTTCTGCAAATAGATAGAAAGCAAAACAGTTTTCGTTATCTAATTCATTAATTACTATTTTTCTAAATATTACGGATATTATATTTTATCATGAATATATATATGAAATATATTATTATATTTAATTATATATTAATATCTTTACGTAATATTAAAGGTATTTAATAAATATATATCTTAGTTGTAGAACGAAGAGATAAGATATATTTCTACCTAGAGTTTAAGGATTGAGATTCAACTGATAAATAACATGAACCATTCAATTTTTATATCATTAAGAAGTCTTAAAATAACTGCAAAATCTTTTTAAATGAACAGATTGCTTATTCTGTCTGTTACTTAGGAACCGTAATATACAGGGTAATTCAAAATCAATATAGCGAATACAAACGACTATAACTATTTAATGAAAAAGAATTTATCGATAAGATTAACGCATATTGTAGGAACTTCAAAATTTTGTATACATACGTCTTAGATGTTCTATGTAACTTCCCTTGGTCGCACGGATAATATCTAGGTGGTAGTCCATTACAAGCCACACATTCTTAAGCATGCTGCAATCACCGACATAATCGCATTACAAATGCGTACTTTTAGTTCTTCAATTGTTTTGGGCATGGATTTCATATAACCCCATAGATAAAAATCCCAGGGTGTCAAGTCTGGTCTCACCATTTTCACTAATGAGATGCAAGCAATGAACAGATTTCTTGTTACGAAGTTTCAATTCGCGCATGCGTAGCCTTCCGCTTCACTGCATCTGCATCTTATGTAAAGAAATTTGAAGTTCCGTCGACATTCTGTGTTAATCTTATCGATAAATTATTTTTCATTAAATAGTTATAGCCTTTTGTAATCGCTATATTGATTTTGAATTATCCTATAAAATGAGAAATTACTATACCGAAATTGAATATGCAATTTGTGATAGATTTTAATTCATGAGGCATTGTTTTGTAATAGATATTTACTAAATGTTTCGTATTTGAGGAAACAGTATTTAAAGATGAAAAGCAAAATAAAAACATAGATTATGCTCACATAAAAACAAATTTAACTGTACAAATATTGAATTAGGAACAGGAATCAAAGTCATATATTGAAAGTTGTCCAGAAATTCAAAATACTGAATTTAAAAAAAAAATTGATGTTTACATCAAAAATCGACTTTTTATCATACTACAATGCATTGAATAGCAATCTGAAGCAAAAGTCGGTTCAAGTTTTTTTCTGTTATCATTGCGCATTATCATTCCCTTCTTTTAATTACTTGTCTGTTTTGTTCCACATTTAAAAAAACATTTTTAACTTAATTAGCATGTTAATGATTTATTTCAGTTATTTTATTACAGTTTATTAATTTTATGAAAAAATTATTCATTTCTCTTTTAATATGTATATCGAGTAAAAATAAATAAATAAAATTATTCAAAAAGTAGTATTTTACAAAACTAATCAAGTGGAATATAGCATAAACAGTTAATAAATAATTAATATTCCAATATATGATAAAGATTAATTTCTTACACTTTAGTTAATGATTTTATTAATTCAATGCGTACTCATAATGCAGTTCTAATATTTTAGAACTGAAAACATTGTAATAATTTTGTAATTTGTATTGTAATAAATTGTAATTGTATTGTTATATATAACTGTATTTCATACAGTTATATATAACAATACTTTTAATTAATATATTGCAGCCCTCCCCCCCACTTTGACCTCGTGAGTGTAGGCAGCTGCTTAGTTTGCCTAATCGGATATCTGCTATTGACCGTTATTGGTGGAATAATAATGTTACAGAGGAACTGAATATGCCATATGGTTATCATGAATTTGTGTACAATTCCTGTAATTTGGTATTTCGACCTGTTTAAATTATCAAAATTTGTTCTTGTTTTGCATTGTCATCTAAGAGAAGCACGCTTTTTCAGTATAGTGGTGTTGGGAAATAAGATAAATTATAAAATAAAATGCAAAAATAGTTTACAATAAGGCATTTAGGTACATACGAGTACTTTCTACACACTTCTTGCCATATAGCACAAGATTGCTATACGGTGTAATGTCCTGATCTAGACTGATCCAATAACGAAGCAGAATTTCCAAACAATTCTTTATTTTACAGCCCTATATAATACAAAGAACAACTTGTTCTAATCTTGGTTAAATAAATAGTTATTTACACCTGTAGTAGGAGATACAACAGTCAAAATCGAAGGCTTTTCTTGAAACTCAGTTCTTCATCTCGTCAACACGACCATTCCAAGGGTAGTTTCTCAGACTCCGAACTTGTGGGCTTAGTCCTGCAATTCGTTTCTTCTCTCCTCTCTAAAAAAAATCTCCGCGCTTTATTTCGGCGACAATCTCCGCCTTTTAATTTACATTAGTCATTTGAGCTCTCCTTCGGCCAATCGGGGTTCGGCCATATGCTCTCTCAGCGGCGCCAGTGGATCGTGGGAAGGTCCTTTCACAAAAAGAAACATCTAGCATCCAGATGTTTGAACACCCCTTTCTCTTTGAAGGTACTATCAATACCTCTGAGACGAGGAATTCTATATGTGGTCTGTCATTGTAGTCGCTAATGAACAGACGCGAGACCA
The DNA here is from genome assembly GCF_947563725.1 of Argiope bruennichi. Taxonomy (NCBI): domain Eukaryota; kingdom Metazoa; phylum Arthropoda; class Arachnida; order Araneae; family Araneidae; genus Argiope; species Argiope bruennichi. The sequence continues at coordinate 96,244,138 of NC_079156.1, read as the reverse complement.
CCCAGGTGTAAAGATCCACCCACTAGCCATCTCGAGAGGTTTAGTAAGTAACAGCGACGACATAGCTGGCTGTAAATGTCTTATCAGTATTGGGAAAAGTGGGATGTTACAACGGCAATCTTGTGCAATACGGCACAACAAGACCTTATAAAAAAGTTGAATGTACTACTTGATGGAAGTGAAGTTATGGTTTTCTGATGTAAAATATATGTTATTTGTTAAAAATTATTTTCATTTCAATACTTTCAAGTTATGTCTTAACCCATACCTCTAAAATTGTTTAAAATCATAACATGTGATAAAGAAGTAAAACAAATCCAATTTTCATTTTCACAAGCAAACGAATGTTAATTGAAGATTATCTCTTAAAATAAGTTATACGCATACTTAATATTTACTATGAATATTTAGCTAACAGATTTAGCATTATTATAATATTTAACAAATAAATAGAAAAAAAATAAATAAATGGTAACTGTAACAACTTTGCTTTAATAAAATAAATTAAATTGTAATTAATAATAATGATAATTATTTTATCATGAGTATGGCTTTTAAATTTTATACTTAAGAATAATTTCTAATTAAAAACTTTTGTCGATGCTATTGTTATTCGAGTTCCATTTTCTTGCCCACCTGTCAGTTTTATTCAAATAATAATCTTGCTCTGTGCACACAAAAACGGGTTTTCAAAAATTTCATTTCTTCCAGCAGAAAGTTTATATTTCAAAAGAAAAGAATTTGCTTCTGTTTTTCTTTCTTTCTCGTAGTTTCTTCTGAAATATTTCATCTTCCTAAATTAAAAAGAAAAGGCAAAGTAAGAAGTTTGACTCTTCAATTCAAATCAAGAATTCTGACATATTTCAAAACGGTGATTTCATGTAAAAGAAACTAACTATTCTGTATTATGAACAACAAGAAAATGGCGCATTATAGCCTGCCTTGAGTTGTTATCCTTAATTAGGGATTATTGATTTTTAATCTCTATTAATAATAAAGAATAATGTGTGTGTGCATTTCTCTCTATAGATCTGAGCATCAGATTTAGAGCTACCAAATTTGACGCATACATAGTTTGATGGTCGCAAATGGGCATTGTTGTTTTTTAATAGTTGGAGCATTGTTTTTAAAATTTTAATTTTAATTTAAATTAATAAGAAATAAGCCAAATTTTTGCCTTTTCTGCGATACCACCCAAAAAATAATTTTTATACTATTTTAAAATTTAATTTTTTATTTAATTAATATTGGAATTTAATTAAAATTTTATTTAATTAATTAAATTTTATTTAATGCAATTTTAATTAATTAAAATTAAATTAATATTCGAATATTAATTTAGTTATTGTGCGAATTTTCCTAAATTTTGGGAAATGCTTTAAAACATTTTTGTGTAATTTTCAACATTCGATCAGTTAACTATTCCGAACACTTCAGGGAATGCGGACCTAAATTATTATTACTCTAAAACTCTAATTTACTCTAAATTACTCTAATTACTTATTACTCCGGACGAATAAATTCGTCATAATTTGAAATATTGTACATTTTCCATGACGAATATACTCGTTAAAAACAGTGAAGTGGCTATTTTCATTGTTGAACTAAAAATCTAACCGTTGTCATTGTTATATCAAATATTGAATCGGATGATTTTCTAAACTGTTTTTAGCCTTCAGTATATTAATTATTTATCATCTCTAAATTATTTTCAAAATTGAAATATCGTCTATAAGTCATGCAATGTATCCAAGATGAATAACTTGTATACATTGTATTTTTTCTCCAATAATAATATTGTTTGGAACGAATTGCATTTCTCAATTATGACATTAGGTAGGAAAGAGTTGAATTCATCATCATTTTAGTTTCTATATTGGAACGTAATCGACATATAAAGTAATTTATTTATTTAGAAATCAACACAAGTGAAGCCATCAAGTACAAAGTTTTCTTAGTATTACATTAAGAGGCGCGTCTCGTTCAGAATATATAGATATCCATAAAACAGAAAAATTTGTGTTATGGATAATCTCAATAAAGACACTTTATGTATTTTGAGTACTGCAATGCACTACCATTAAGTACCACTTTTTATTACGGTAATTTATGTTGGTTTTTATGCCCTAAAACAACAAAAAAGCCATTTATTGTGAAAATGCCAGATAAACATCATACAAGTCCATTTAGTACACCATATCCTAATGTTATACTCTTTCCCAGAATATACGAGTTTTTTTTCTCTAATAATAGCTTAATAGCTAATTTCTAATTTTTATAGATAAGCTTAAATTATATTACAAGTTAGAAAAGTGGTTTAAATGATGTTAAAAAAGTATTTTATGCTATTGGAGTCAGTAAATATACTGCTGGAAAAATTACTGAAATTGAACTCTTATGGAAATCATAGTTGAACATTTTAAACCACCAATATTTTAAACAAAAAAGTTCCACTCTTCTGGATCGATAAATATTTAATAATTCTTTTTTAAAAAAATATATTTAAATTTTCAATCTTATTCATTATTTTTAATTTTAGAAAAATAAAACACTTTTTACAACAAAAAATAAAATTCATACTTCAGAAAGCAAAACTGATAGAGTTATGAAGATTAAACAATTTTATAATATTTTTATAATCGTCTACTAATAAATCAGGGGACGTGGTTGGCCTAAAAAATCTTAAATTCAAAGCGTCATAACTGAACCAGTTCCGTTTGCATAAAATTAAAATTAAAGACTGGGTTGCAGAAGACTAGAATTTAAAATATTAATTAGAAAAGATTTTTAGTACGAAATATTAATTTATTTTAGTACGAATTGATTAATGAAAGTTTAGTGAGGAATATTTAGCTTGAAATTTATTGATTTTTTTATTGGAAGAATATGTTAGAATCTAATAATATAAATATTAGTCGCTGTGCTGCAATTAGAGCTAACATCATTTATGTTAGTCTATATGGCATAGAAGTCATTTTTAGGATTAAGCAGGCCTTTCCGCAAAAATTATGTAAGCTATCTCAATATAATTATTAGATAAACTCATTTTTCTCAATAACACTTCTTGTGACAGTAAATGATATTAGTGTTTATTTTATTTTTAAAACTAATAAAGGTAGTTAAGATAATAAAAAAGGGGTAATAAAGACGGCTTCTGGTAATTTTTCATCTACTTAATGCCTATTATCCTTGCTCTGAATTTGTCTTTCGAATTTGACAACGCTCTCTGCGAACATCGGTACTAATGTTGTAGCGATGTTTTCTGGTTTCCATTTGAGTTTTTCTTGAATATCTTTAAAACTCCCCAGTTCTCCCACTACACATTTATATCAAATTATAAAATATAAAATTCCCTACATTCTCAAGTTTTTATTTTCCTTCAAATTTTAATGTTTTTTGCAAATATGATTTCTAAACTACTTTCTCGTTTTCAGTAATTTACGATTCCTTAGATCATCAAACCCTCATGTTTCTTGCATGTAAAAACCCTTTTAAGAATAATCCACTTCCACTTAAAAAAAATCGTAATTGAAACACCATTTCTTAATTTTTTTATTAATTTTTTACAGTTTCCAATAGTTATCCGACCTTCTATATTTTTGCGATTTCCACTAATTAAACATTGTTTTAGACTCCATGCTGTATAATGATTCTTTATCCTCCTGATGTCTATCCTCACCCCTCTGAATTTGTCTGTCGAATTCGGCAACACCCTGCATATTTTACCATATATATAATTTTGTGAGTAATGATAACGACTACTTTGCAAACACTTAGAAAATGAATTTTAATATTTTGAAGGAATTATGTTTTATGCAACTGCAATCTGATAGAGCATTAAAGATGTTTCTTGGACAAAAAGGGAGCCGACAGTTGAAGGGATAAAGTAAGAAAAATTATCTTGTATAACTGAAATTTCTCAGCTTTTTATGAAATAATAATTCAATATGCAGTTTCTTAAAGCAAACTATGTATTATCATTTAGAATATTCAATTTCAAACATTTAAATATAGGGAATATAGAGATATAAATAATGAAAAGAATGCAATTCAATGAAAATGCACCAACGTTTGATATCGCCTGCTGTATTCGATTACAATTTTAAAGTTCCTCTATGCTCTAGATTATTTTAATCTAACAAAGGTATATCACACACACACACACACACACACACACACACACACACACACACACACACACACACACACACACACACACACACACACACACACACACACACGCACACACACACACATACTGTGTCACACAAGTGATCATAAAAACTTTCCAAAGTCATTAGCCTCTAGCGCTTATCCTTACAACCACACTAAAAGAAATTCCAGGTGTTCTTATTTGATGTTTTAAAAATATCAAGTTCTTACATTTAAATCCACATTAAAAAGAAATTTCGAAATTTTTGAATGACAATACATTTTATTTTTACCCACATTAACCAGTGTATTGTAAAATCTTAAACGGCGTTAGAACGAATCATGGTTGGTGAAAACTGGCAGCATAAAACGTTTTCAAAGAATAACACTATATAGAACCAATATGCCCATCATCTCAGATCATAACACATTTCATGCTCGAGAGTTTTGACAACAATGTCGAACTTAATATTACAAGGAGAATCAGAAATAATCTCCACTTTTATTCTATCTTTCAGTGCGCATATCTTAAATTTCAAGTAAAAGTAAGAAACTATCCCCAAAAATAAAATATCTTTTTAATCAATATCTAGAAATATTTTCCTAACTTTTATCAAAAATAATAGTTTATCCAAAGACAACAACTTTTACAACTCAGTACATTTTTCAAGATATTCGAAAATGCATCAATCATATTCAGAATACAAAAACTTTAATTATATATTTTCAAATCTTCCAACTATATCTGTTTCAAACTTAAATCAATTTTCTCTTATTAAACTATTCTCGATAGCTAATTTAAAAACGATTTTCTTTAGGAAAAGAAGATTGTGTTTATATATTAATTAATTCTAATATGAGTACATAAATTTTTAATTAAAGAGAAATTAATCAATTTATTTAGAAAAATATTTTAATCTGTTGAGAATTATCAGAATTACGGCTTTATTAGATTTTTCGTTTGCTATTTTGTTTTGCTTCGGTCAGCAACTTGTTAAGTGCGACATGTTTTAACTAAAAGTTTGATTACAGGACGTGGGAAAGAAATTCAATTAAATCTAGGATAAAAATGTTTATAGCAAATGTCCGCTGAATGTGACATTTTCAGAATTCAACTAAGAAATACTTTTTGCGAAAATTAAAATATACATAAATTTATAGAAAGTAACTACGGAAGCATTAATATTTAATTTGGAGATAAAATCAATATCAAAAATAAAGAAAAAACTTTTGTTAATAAGATTTTTACGTCGAATAAACTATGTTAGTTGATTAATGAGACTTTATAAAGTATGATATAAGTAACGATTTCTATCTCACCAGTTGCATGACATTTTTTTTTTTTTATGCAGCTGAGTAATACAAGTTTTTTGAAATCAATATAAACATATTGAAAAACCTTGACTCAATTTTCTGTTATGCGATTATCTGATTTAACTTTTGAAAAAGAATCAGTGCTGTATTATTTTCAGCATTTGATAATAAATATACATATATGTATATTTATTACCTTATTAGATTATCAGAAGAATATGTATAAAGAATACTGTCAATTCAATCAATATTGTTTCGATACTGTATAGTTGATTTTATGATAAACAAAATCAATTTGATAAATTTGTCTCTATACAACACTGATAAGGTTTTTGCGATAGAGTATTGTGAAAGTGAAGGGAAACAAACGTATGTTCTGAGAATCATGAGTTACATATAATTTAGTTGTATTTTTACTTTCTCATAGAAGGAGATAAAATTTCAAAATCATTAAACAAATTCAGACCTGATATTTTGACAAATTTCCTTGTTTCAGATCTTTATAAAACTGAAAAATACATCATCAGAATTATATCTGTCAATCTCTGAACACGATAAGTCAAAAACGCTTTGATTTAAATGAATGAATTTTCCGTATACGGAATTAATACCAAATTTGTAGATTTCCGTTAAATTTTGTACACATCTTTTTAGAGGAAATTTGTCTGTCCCGCTATCCGAGTACAAGTGAACATAAAAACTAACAACGAAATGGGGTAGATGAATACAATTTAGTGTACAGATAATAGCATCTAAAGTGTAAAATTTTGTCAAATTAAAAACCCAATCAGACAAGGGATTAATCGCTTGTCGATCTTTATTTTCTTATGCATATAAACGCAATAAATCTAAAATGCAATGATTCAATAAATAAAATTCCGTATGTGATCTGTTAACAACCTTGTAGCTTTATGGTAAATACAAAACAGACGGAAAGAAAGACGTCCCAGCTGTGTATTTGATTTTCATGTATGTGTGCATTAACAGCATGTCAGAAATTAATCCTCAAAAATACCAAAAATCGCTCTATAGGTACCGTAAGAATTTTATATTCAGACCAGGAATTAATATTAAATACTTATTGTTCACCATTGTAACACTGTAGGGGAGGAAAATAACACCTTGAATAAAATGTACGCTAGAATATTTTAAGAAGATTAATCTCGCTCTTTTGTATGTGTGTGTCTATAGAAGATATGCACCTGACATAATCATTGAAATGCATCACTATAATTAATAATAAACATTGAATCAAATCCATTCAATCAAAAAGGGATTGAAAACTCCTTTTGTTGAAAATATTTATTGTGAGTTGGATTTATTATATCGAAAATGTGTGTGTGTGTGTGTGTGTTTGTGTTTTCTATAGAAAATATGCATCTGGTACCGCCATTCATATGCGCCGGTATAATTAGAAATAAAAATTCAATCCGATGCATTCTATCAAAAAGGAATAAAAATTATGTTTAAGTGAATATTTGAACACAT